>NW_028318893.1:0-311025 GCF_062004578.1 Staurois parvus | reverse complement strand
TCCAAAATCTCCTGGCAGACGGCTGCGTTGACCCTGGACTGAATGAAGCACAGTAGACCAACACCAGCAGATGACATGGCTCCCCAAATCAACAGACTGTGGAAACTTCACACTGGACTTCAAGCATCTTGCAGTGTGTGCCTCTCCATTCTTCCTCCATACTCGGGGTCCTTGTGCCTCTCCATTCTTCCTCCATACTCGGGGTCCTTGGGCCTCTCCATTCTTACTCCATACTCGGGGTCCTTGGGCCTCTCCATTCTTACTCCATACTCGGGGTCCTTGGGCCTCTCCATTCTTACTCCATACTCGGGGTCCTTGGTTTCCAAATGAGATGCAAAAGTTGCTCTCATCAGAAAAGAGGACTTTGGACCACTGAGCAACAGACCAGGGCTGTTTTTCTTTAGCCCAGGTAAGACGCTTCTGATGTTGTTTGTTGTTCAGGAGCGGGTTGACAAGAGGAATACGACATTTGAAGCCCATGTCCAGGATCCGTCTGTGTGTGTTGGCTCTTGATGCACTGACTCCAGGCTCAGTCCACTCCTTGTGAAAGTCCCCAACACTTTTGAATGGCCTTTTCCTGACAATCCTCTCCAGGCTGCGGTCATCCCTGCTGCTTGTGCACCTTTTTCTTCCACACTTTTCCCTTCCACATAACTTTCTATTAATGTGCTTTGATACAGCACTTTGGGAACATCCAACTTCTTTTGCAATTACCTTTTGAGGCTTTCCCTCCTTATGGAGGGTGTCAATGATGATTTTCTGCACAACTGGCAGGTCAGCAGTCTTTCCCATGATTGCGATTCCTACTGAACCAGACAGAGAGACCATTTAAAGGCTCAGGAACCCTTTGCTGGTGTTATGGCTTAATTATCTGATTAGAGTGGGACACTTTGAGCCGAGAATATTGCATCTTTTCACAATATTCTCATTTTCTGAGATTGTGGATTTGGGGTTTTCATGAGCTGTAAGCCATAATCATCACAATTCTGACAAATCACGGCTTGAACTATCTTGCTTTGCATGTAATGAGTCTATCTCATATATTAGTTTCACCTTTTAAGTTGCTGCACTGAAATAAATGAACTTTTGCACCATATTCTAATTTTTTGAGCTTCACCTGTATATGCTACATGAATATTATTTGCCCTTACTCAAAATGGCCACGGCCAGAAAAGCCTGGGGGTGTTTTTCTAAGTGATTTCTCAGCATATAAAGCATGAAGACATGGAGGGATGGGGGAGCTTGCTCTGAATGATAAAAATGAATGAAATATTGTGTTTGGTTTGGGTGCTCAGATGCCGTGCAGATCCACTATTGTCACCATCCAATCCAACAACATTACCTCTTTATTAGCAATAAAAACTGACAGGGGTTCTAATCCTTCTCCACTGTATCCACCCCCCTGGATATCACGTCCTGAGATAAATGCCGCACGCCTTGTTTTAGTATTGGGGGGTTTTTTTGTGAATTGCAAAAAAATGTTAGAAAAACTCTACGAGATATTTTATATCAAATTGTAACGCAGAAAATACGGCTTTGTGAGGATTCGGCTGAGCGGTAGAATGCTGAGCGAGCGTGTGATATGTCTAGAGGAAAACTGCAGCATTTCCTGGTACAGCATACAGCTGGTCATAGAGGGGGGCTGTACACCCCTGTACATTTATATCTGTGCAGGTGTGACATCACCACTCTCCATATACAGGAGATATCCGTACAGGTGTGACATCACCGCTCCCCATATACAGGAGATATCTGTACAGGTGTGACATCACCGCTCCCCATATACTGGAGATATCTGTACAGGTGTGACATCACCGCTCCCCATATACTGGAGATATCTGTACAGGTGTGACATCACCGCTCCCCATATACTGGAGATATCTGTACAGGTGTGACATCACCGCTCCCCATATACTGGAGATATCTGTACAGGTGTGACATCACTGCTCCCCATATACTGGAGATATCTGTACAGGTGTGACATCAGTACTCCCCATATACAGGAGATATCTGTACAGGTGTGACATCATCACTCTTCTGTACAGGTGTGACATCATCACTCTCCATATACAGGAGATATCTGTACAGGTGTGACATCACCACTCCCCATATACAGGAGATATCTGTACAGGTGTGACATCACCACTCCCCATATACAGGAGATATCCGTACAGGTGTGACATCACCACTCCCCATATACAGGAGATATCCATACAGGTGTGACATCACCACTCCCCATATACAGGAGATATCCGTACAGGTGTGACATCACCTCTCCCCATATACAGGAGATATCCGTACAGGTGTGACATCACTAATTTATAACATCGTCTCTACTAATATCAGGAAATATATGACATCATATTTATAAATAACAGCCCCCCCAGACTCACCTCCATACACCCGGGAGACCCCGATAATAATCAGGATGAGGGGGATCATCTTCCTCCTCCTCACAGAGACCCCAAAACGCAGCTCCGTCCTCCGCACATAGCGCGGGGAGTCACACGGTGAGTCAGGCCTGTGTACTGGAGGGCGGAACTGTGTGCTGATTGGATGATTTTGGCTCTCTGTCCAATAGGAAAATGAATTCATGTCTGATCACCAGTTGCCGGGTAGAGGAAGTGTGCTCAGGATGGCTCAATGCAATGTATAGAAGGGGAAAGTGAAAGAGAAATGTGATGTACACAAATGTCCAATCTCCTCCCACCAGAGGGCCACCGCCCCGCCCACTGACACCTCAACATCACTCTGATGGGCACTGATGAGGCTTTACTGATGAGGTTGCACCGATATGCAGCACTGATGGGCACTGATAGGTGGCACTGACAGGCATCACTGAGGAGGCACTGAAAACCATCATAGATGGGCACTGAAAGAGGACCACTGCACCATCACTCTGATGAGGCTGCATTGATGGGCACTGATAAGGCGGCACTGATGAGGCTGCACTACTGGCATTGTTGCCAACATTTCCCAAAAACTTTTTAGGGACGCTTTTTCCCCTGTATGTGCAGAAAGGCGGTGTGGGCTGAGTATCATTTTAATTGGGGGCGGGGCATTCAGTTGTGGGTGTGGCTCAACATCAATTGTGAAAAATGCGGCGTGCGATGATGGATGATGGTGTCAGCAAGCACTGACTGGGACACATTGGGTTTACAAGCACACTGTGTAATTTCTGGCAGTCAGGACAATGCCACATGAATACAGAGACGCCATCTTTGTCGGCACACAGCACTTTGTTCTAACATTGTAGATAGAAGTAGAAGTGTCTCCATTTCCATTGGCCGTGTCCTGACTGGGAGACATTGGACAGTGTAGATTTTTTCACCATATTGTGTTGCGCTCCTGTTAATTAATATCTCTTCAATACTTCTTATCCCTTATTTACACCCAAAATTGATAATCATGTACAATCAAATAATCTAATTCGCAAAAATATATAAAGGCACATGTGCATACCATTAATCAAAAATTCATATATAATAATCACTTAATATAAAAAATTCTAATAAAAAATTCCTAATAGAAACCTCAATAATTTATAATAATAGTGCATATGCGTGATTATAAAATTAATAATTAAACCAATAATACACCATAATTAGTGAAAAAAGAAAAAATATCAAAAAAATATATATAAATACACATATATAATTATTTAATATGGTGCAAAAACAATGTCCCATTAATCATAAATATTGTGACTCTGTGCTTTATTTAATCTTCAATCCGTGACTGTTTGTGAATCCTCTAATTAGTGCAGATGTACGCTCACCTCCTTATCTGCCTACAATTAGGCTATATGCGCTTTTGGTTCACCTCCTATGGAACCTGCTTGGTTAAGATTTCTCCTTTTTAGATTGTGGAATAAGGATATCCTTTATCACTGATTATCCCCTCTGGGATTAATCCCTCCTCACGATGATACAATCCCCTTATACTCTCCTCTCCATGCGTCTCTCCACATATAGGGAAAAATTACCAGACATAGTGTTTTATCCTTTTTAAAATACTGCTTTATTGCTTCCAAGTAGTACACTCACATTTGCTGCTTTCAATATAAGGCAATTTGTATGTAACGAATCCTCCGCCGACCGTTGAGTCATGCACCCGCCGTCTGTCAAACAATCCGGCTATCTCCGAGTGACGTTGCAGCCCCACCCCTACGCGTTACGCCACTGGTCACGTGGCTTCATCAGGGGGTTTTGATAGTTAGATTTAATCCCGATATCTCCCAGTCAGTGCTGCAAGAAATCCGGAGAGATGTGCCCATTGCAGACTTCATTCCCTTCTAGAATAGCCCAGCAGGTGTGGAAATCCCCGGCCCCAGCACAGCGCTCACCTCCATTGCTGACACTTCACTAGTAGAATGAAGGGGGGCTGAGGCTGGCTGCACCCCCTCCCACCAACTGCCACTGCCTCGGGGGTGCTGGGGATGTTGGAGTCCTCCCTGTCATCTCCTGGACACAGCTGCTGGGGAGGAGGTAGGGGGAGGGATGGGTCTCCAACACCGTTCTGTGTCTCCTCCTGCAGGCAGCTTAGGCAATCCAGTGACAGGTCCCGGCCTCGTCTACATTGCTCCGGTGGAGGGATACAAAAGTGGCCGGGAGTTTATTATTAAAGTGGAGCTCCACCCAAATGGGGAAATTCCACTTTAAGCCTTTGTCCCCCGCTCCCCATTAAGGATTGGCACTTTTGGGGAGCGGGAGGGGGTACCCGAATATGACAGGTACCAGCTCCCACTTCCGCTGTCATCACCTAGGCGATCGGAAGTGGAAGTTGTTGTCCCCCCCCCCTCCCTGTAGTCTTTTGGGACACATGACAAGTCCTAGAAGACCACAAAGCGCAGCGCTTCTCGCACATGTGCAGTGGGTACCCGGCTGTGAAGCCGCAAGCTGTCACAGCCGGGTGCCCACACTGAAGATGCCGGGGAGAGAAGATGGCCAGTGAAACCAGCCATGGTGAGGACACCACCAGACCGAGGAACAGGTAAGTGACTCTATTTTAAGAGTCAGCAGCACAGTTTTTGTAGCTGCTGACTTTTATTTTTCAGCTGGAACTCTGCAGAGGAACAGTGTGCAGAGACTGTGCGGGGGGAACCTGCGTGGTGAGCAGCCCATGTTGTCAAGGCAGAAGTCTGTACACCATACTGGCCTGTCATCCTCATTGCTCTGCAATAGACTGAGTGCGGGTTCACATAAATGCGGATTGGATGCGGCTTGAATTGGAGGAGGGCCAAAGGCTTCCCAAACAAGTTCAATTAAAAGGTACATACCCTCACAAGAGAAACAGACCCCAAAGAGACAGCAGGGAATTAATATATATGTATATATAAAATTTTTTCCCTTTTTCTCCCCCCGCCTCCTCCCCCGCACCTATTTTGTGCGGGAGGGGGGAATTTATTTCAATTTTATTTATTTAATAATGTGTATGTATTTTTTGATTTTTGTTCTTTTTTTTTCTCCTTTTTTGTTGTTCTTTCTCTCTCCCTCTTCATTGAAAGGCGGGACATGGGGGACGGGATAAGTGAAATGAAAAGGCATGCATGGCCAGAGTCCCTCCCTATGGTGAGATTGATGGTAGGACTAGGACCAAAAAAGATTTGTAGGCAAATTAAAAGCCTAAGAGGGGTTAGAGAGGGTCATGGGTAGGGGGAGGGGAGGTGGATGGGTAGGGGGGGTAGGGGCAAGCTCCACGTTCAGTGAGAAAGATGGTGGTACTCCATCAAGGAAGACTCCTGGGGAGGAAGTGGAAAAATGTATAAGAAATGGAGGAGGTTAATTTTGTGACCTACAATGTTAAGAGGTTAAACAGTCCAGGGAAAAGTTATAAGATCTTTAGAGAATTACAACAATGATTTATTGCTGTGGGATTTATACAAGAAACCCACTTATTGCAGGAAACAAATGTTAAGCTATTCTCCAGGTATTATCCAACCTGGTTTTATGCAGATTCACTGATCAAGCGAGCTAAAGAAATGGCAATTGAATAGCTAAAAATGTAAGGTTTATGAGGAAGAAAAGATAGAGGACCCTGAGGGGCGCTTCCTGTTTTTAAGAGGGAAACTACAGGAAATAGAATGTACATTGGAAAACATTTATTGTCCTAATAGAAAACCTGAGGTTTATTTAAAAAATATCCAGAGAAAGCTCCTGGATTTTAAAAAAGGCAAACTAATTGTGGCAGGAGATTTTAATTTTTGTTTGGACCCTCAGATTGACATGACGTCGCTTGTGCAGAGAGTGGCGAATAAGCCCTTGAAATCTATACGGAGTTTGCTGCATCGATGTCAACTAGTGGATGCTTGAAGAATCAAATATCCGAGAGACAGGGATTATATATTCTACTCTCATGCACACAAAACGTATTCGAGGTTAGATTATATAATGTTGGACCATAGACTCGTGGGATCCTTGGTTAAAGTAAATATAGAAGTTGTAACAATATCAGACTACGCACCTGTCATAATGACATTATGGGTAAGAGAGCAAAATAAGTTAAATATGTGGAAATTAAATGAGACACTCCTTCAGGATCATAGTTCGGAACAGAGGATAAAAAAAGAAATAGAGTACTTTGAAAGGAATGAGACTGAAGGAGTTTCAGTGGCAACGGTGTGGGAACCCATAATGCCTATATTAGAAGAGTCTTAATAGCGATGGGGTAAGGAAAAAAAAGGAAAGAAAAGAGAGAACAAACACGCTTCTCAGGGATCTATGTGAATTAGAACAGCTTCATAAAAAGTGAACAACAAGAGACTCAGCAGAGTATGATAGACAAGCAAGTGGAATTAAGTAATGTACTAGAGGAAGAAATGAGGAGAGCTTTTAATAGGATGGCAAGCGAGAGATATCGTTGGGGAGATAGGCCAGGGAAATATTTAATGAGAGCTCAGAGGAAAAAGAAATCTAGGAACTATATAGAGAAAATTAGAGACTATAATGGAGATCTTGTGTATTCAACTAAGGATATCGATGAAGTATTTAAAAAATACTATAGTAAGTTATATAATATTATCTCTCAAGGGCCCATAAGAGAAGAGGAAGAAAGAATTTAAAAAAAGACGAATATATTTAAAAGAGGCAGGATTACTGAGGTTAAAACAAGAACAGTTAATAGCCCTTGAAAAATCAATAACGGAGGAGGAAATTCAGGTGGCATTAAAGAGTACAACAGCAGGGAAAAGCCCGGGACCGGATGGGTATACAGTGAGATACTATAAAAAAATTTAAAGATCAATTAATTCCCAAGTTGAGGTTATATATGAATGCACTGGGGGAAGGGATGGAAATGAGGGAGGAGTTCTTGCAAGCACATATTACAATCATACAGAAAGAAAGGATGGAACCCAATGTTCTAGTTATAGACCTATATCCCTATTAAACACAGACACTAAACTATATGCAAAAGTATTGGCAAATAGCTTGAAAGCCCTAATGCCGGAATGGATTCATATGGATCAGGTGGGGTTTGTCCCAGGGAGGGAGGGTAGGTAGGGACAATGGATTAAGATCATTGCTTCTTATTTAAAGAAGCAAGCGAGAAAAAGTTCCGGCCCTGCTATTGTCTGTGGATGCAGAGAAGGCATTTGATAGGCTTGACTGGGGGTATATGCTAGATACGTTGGAAGTCGTGGGGATAGGTTTTAGAATGAGAGAATAGAAAAGGAAGCTATATAGCCAACCCTCTGCTGCAATAAAGGTTAATGGAGAGTTAGAGTTTTTTAGGATGTATAATTGGACAAGACAGGGATGCCCATTGTCACCTCTGCTGTTTGTTTTATCTCTGGAATCTCTCCTAGCAACGATAAAGAAAAGTATATACATAAAAAGGATCCGAATAGGAGAGATGGAGCACAAGGTGGCAGCATATGCTGATGACATGTTGTTCTATGTGCTTAACCCCAGGATAACATTGCCTAATCTAATGAAAATAATGAAAGAGTATGGTGAGTTATCAAATTTAATAATTAATCCAACTAAAACTGAGATTTTAAACGTTAATCTCCCTAATAGTGAGAAGAAAATCTTACAAAGAGAATTTCCCTTTTCATGGAAGGAAAGGGAATTAAAATATCTGGGAATAAATTTAACTGCATCCTCAAAAAATCTATAAAAAGTAAACGATATCCCATTAATAAAGGAGATCAAGGATGAATTAAGGAAAGTAATATCAGGAGCTTCATCTTGGATAGGACGAATAAATTTGATAATGGTAATTGTTCCAAAAATTTTGCATAAATTGCACATGCTGCCTATACAGCTCCCAGAAATGTATTTTAAAATAATTAAAAAATTTTAACAAGGTATATCTGGGGGAAAAAAACCTAGAATAATCTATGCAAAGCTGTGTAGAGATAAGGAAAATGGGGGATTGAGGGTGACGGATTTTAAGAGATACCATCATTCAGTAGTACTATCACGTATATTTTTGACTGGACACACAACGCACGTGCGAAAAGTTGGATAGATATAGAAAATACACTAAGCGAGATACAATTGGATAGGGTGGTGTGGTTGTTACCGCAATATCGTAGCTTGACAGAAAACACAAGCACTTATACACGTAATGTATTAAAAATTTGGGATATAGTTCACAAACAAATGGGGTGGGAATTTAACTCTATGCTGATGCCTATAGTGGATACAGATTTCTTTCCATCTGGGAATGAAAGCATTGCGAGGAATTGCATGAGAAAGGGAGATGCACAATTAAAGGATATAATGAATGGGGAGGAGATTTGTTCCTTTCAGGAATTGAAAAATAAGAATGAGTTGTCTTTTAGATTTGATGAGTATTTTCAATTAAAACATTTTGTGGAAAAGCTCCCTAGGCCCCTAAGGACAAAAGCCGAGTGGAATCCTTTTGAACAATTACTGAGTACACGCAGGGACGGGAAGCATGGGACTTCCCGAATTTATAAAATTCTCATGAGAATGATAGAAGGTGCTGCCCCTTTATATATGGAGAAATGGGGAAAGGAATTGGGAATATTATTAGTTGAGGAATAAAAAAGTAAGATTTATAGATTAGCACATGGGACTGTAAATATGAAGGTGGTGGAAATTAATTTTAAATGTTTAGTGAGGTGGTAATTACCGAGTGTACCACACGAGCAATATGGACATAATTCACCTTTGTGTTGGTGTGATGTGGTGAAAAAGGCACAATGGCACATATTTGGTGGGGATGTCCTAAAATTCAGGAGTATTGGGAGGGAATAATCCACCAGATTCAGGAGATAACTGGGGTTAAAATTCCAAAAGACCCAGGGGTCTGCTTACTTCATGGAACTGAGCGTACAGTGGAAAAATATAAAAACTCAGGGTTATTCTATCTCATAAGTTCTGGAGGGAACAGGTATCGAAAATAAAGGATTGGATAGGAAGGGTGGATTATATGTATAGAATGGAGGAACTTTATCATATGGATGAAAATAAAATGGAGAGGTTCCGTAAAAGGTGGGAAAAATGGGAAGAGTTTAGGAGATCAAATAAATATGTTGAATTGAAGGATGTGGATAATTAAAAAGGTAGAAATTAAATAAAAAGGGGAGATGAAAAGCTTGAGGATTCCTACGAGCTGTGAAGAACGTGGAGCTAGGAGAAAAAGGTGGGGGGGGAGTCTGGGGGGTGGACGGGGGGGTGTGGTTTTGAGAGGGGGAAGGTAAAGACTGGGATTTAGTATTTGTATTTTTATACTTTGATGTAATGATATGCTAGTTGATCATTAATGCATGAAATATGTTGAAATTTGAAAATTAATGAAATATTAAAAATAAAAAAATAAATCCCGACTCTCCGTCTGGACAGTGCTGATTGGCCCTGTGCTGATCACATGCACCTTTACAAAGAAATAAAAAAGCTCTCTAGCAATACCCACTAAACGGAGCATGTGCAGAGTGACTCTTAGAGTTCTGTATTATCAGTAGATGGATTGGGGACAGTAGAAGGGAAGGATCAAAGAAGACAGGATCAAGCAGCCTTTTTACACAATGGGGATTAACCCCTTAGGTTCCACAGTGGGTATAACAAGCATGCATTACTGCATATACAGACTGATTGTACTGATGTGAGTTTAGTAACACTTTATGTCTTCATCCATGATGCTGCATATATGTGTAACATGTGTTTGTGCTGGAAGCGCACTGCACATCGTTCTCCCAGCACAGAGACCGAGCTCTCACCAATAGCCCAGGGTCCTGTCTGAGCAATCAGGAACTAGGAGGCCCAGTTTCCAATCACCTGATTGCTGTGATAGCCTCTGATTGATCACTTTACAGCTCACACCTGTGTTATTTTCTTCTTTTGAATGGCGGAAAAGATACACTGGGTTTGATTTACTAAAGGCAAATAGACTGTGCACTTTGCGAGTGCAGTTGTGTTGTGCAAGGGCATTTGCTCCAGAGCTTAGTAAATGAGGGGAAGTAGAGCTTCTGCCATCATCTAATCTCAAGCAAGCAAAAATGTTTTTTGTTTTTACATTTTCCTCACATATGATTAGGTATTCTTTGCACCAGGCTTACAGTTAGAATTAAGGGGTGATGATCAGATTCAAAGCTACAAAAATAAAAAAATAAATATATTAAAAAAAAGCATTTTTTACATTAGTTTCTGTGTCCGTTAGTATCAGTGTGATAAAGTAGGGTAAAAAAAAAGCAAAATGTGCGCTATTGTTTCCAGGTCCTACCGCGGGTACAAACAATAAATAACATACACGTTGTATGGACGCAATCGTCAGGAGCAGGAGAATTTATTTTGGATTGTTCTTTGTAGGTAAGATATGGTGATAGCAAGGAATATATAGCTAATGTCAGATTTTCTGTGATAATAAAAAAATCAGGATATATCCATTCATTTACCACCAAATGGAAGTCCATCTTGTCCTGAAAAAAATCGCAGTCTGAGTGGTTTGCACCGCATGACACGTGAAATAACATTGCTTCCTATGGTGTCTGTTCACATATGTCCGGTGCACTGGATTGAAAAAGAGTCCTGTCCGATTTCTGAGCAGTGCAGAAGAAGGTGCGGATTACAGGCTCATTGACTTCTATGGGAACTGCTTCTGAATTGCACATGTCATGAGTTTGTGAACAAGGTTTCAGGACGGTTTCCTCTCTTCAAACCCTGACCTGAACTGGACCTGAACCGCTGATCGACTGCTTTTCAGTTTGCACTGAAACCGGAGCTGCCAAGCCACAGTGCACATATATATGTGAATCGGGATGCACTTTTCACACGGGTGGCCTGCCTGCTTCATCAGTTTTTGCTTCATCAGTTCAGTCATGTTATTTCAAAGAACAAATTCAGTTTACATCGGCTTAGATCAGTTTAGTTTTTACATCAGTTTGTTTTACATCCACTAGCTGGAGTCCTTCGCCACTTGAGCCTGGAGCATTTTTTTGTGTTTTTTTTGCATTTTTTGTTTACATGATTAAAAAATAATTTTAGGCCTGAAGATTACCTAAATCCCCCAAACATTATATGTTTTCTGAAAGCAGACACCTTAAAGAATACATTTGTGGTAGTTAAAATTTTTAGCACATGATATTAGTCCAATGGGTTATGAAATGCTAAATTTCAGTAAAAAAATACACCAAAGTTAATTCTAGGGCACACAATCACAATAAAGTACCCAATTTTTTGCAATATAGAAAATATGAAGTTGCAGCGAGTAAATAGATACCCAACATGTTAAGCATTAAAATGCACGTGAACAGCAAAAAAAAATTAAACATATTACGTGATGCTTTAAAAGTCCCTGAAGGTTATCAGTTTTGGGTTACCCAGGAGCTCTGTTGCTACAATTATTGATCTCACTCTGGCGTGTGCTGTGATATATAACGTGTGTAGAGCAATCGTTTTGTAGGTAGGCGCTCCAACGCAGGAGTTTTTGTGTATATATACGCACATGGGTATGTGGGGGCGGGGGCTCAAACCTTTTTTTTAAAATGTATTTGTGTTTTTATTTGATTTTTGTTAACATGTTTTTTTGCTATCACATATGGGACCAATAGCCCCCTACATGATAGCATATAGGTGACACGTCCTCTTTATGGCAAGGGGGGCAGTGTGCGCAAGGAGGGGGGCAGGAGTGGAGAGGAGCGGTGTTCACAGTGAGGGGACGGTGTGAAGCACCAGAGATGTTGCTGTGATTCGGCCCCGCCGCTAAAGTAAACAAAGGGCCGGGGTCACCCAATGACATCAGTGATGACCCGCCCCTTTCTCTACTTCACTGGCGGGTCTGAATGATGGCAACGTCTCTGGTGTTAAAGAGACAAAGGAGCCAGCAATTGCATTCAGAGCGGGCAAGACAGGGATCCTGTATGTACACATTGCCCCCCCCACTGTACACACTGCTCCTCTCTTTGCACACATTGCCCCCCCCCCACTGTACACACTGCTCCTCTCTGTGCACACATTGCCCCCCCCCCCACTGTACACACTGCTTCTCTCTTTGCACACATTGCCCCCCCCCCCCCCCCCCCCCCGTAGCTCAGTCTGGCATTTTTCATAACTTTTGTTCAGCTATCATTCGGGAATCCCCGCTAACAGCAGAGATGAGTCGCTGGATGTTAGGACGCTGGCAGGTTACGGCTCCTAACAACCAATGCTAACAATGGACCGTATGTCCGTTTACATCAGTTTAGGTCCACTTCTGTAGTTTTTTTTTGTAACAGAACAAATATAGAGCTATGATCCATTTCTAAAATCAGATCTTAGAGGATGTAAATGGAAGATCGCCCATTCACATCTGATTGTCCATTTTTCATCTGTCAATGGATGGATGAAGAATGTATACACGGTCCGCTTGTGTGAAAGGGGCGTAATTCTCCTGGATACATGAAGTAGTTGTGATGATATATACACTTTCACCAGCACATGTCCAAGTTGCAAAACTGTGTTCAGTCTTTAGGATTTGTTATTCCCTCCGTCATGAAGGGGTGAAAAAAAGTGCTAAATAGAACAGGTTCACTTTGACCTCCAGAGCTCAGAATAAACCGACAAGACAAGAGAGCCAACAGAGCAGACCCGGCTGGATATGTTCAGACTCCTTGCTGATTGCTGATCCATCGATAAGTATAAATCACCGGCCGCCATCCTGGAAAGACAGACAGTTTTTATTGGTTGGTTGCACTATAACCACTTGCCCTCCAGAGGATTTACCCCCCTTCCTGACCAGGCCATTTTTTGCAATTACTTTAACTGATAGTTGCGCGGTCATGCAACGCTACACCCAGATGAAACTTAAGTCCTTTTTTTTCCTCACAAATCGAGCTTTCTTATTTTTCTGCGCTATAAACAAAAAAACGACAATCTTGAAAAAATATATATATTTGACTTTTTGCTATAAAACATCCAGTAAAAAAAATTTTAAAAATCAAATTTCGTCATAAATTTAGGCCAAAATGTATTCTTTGAATCACTTTGAAAAACACTCCTTAGAATTTCTGACTGCAACCATCTTCAGTAAGGGCAGATGATTCATGTAACATTTACTTCATGGAATCCATCTGCCCTTAACTCAGGCATACAGGCAGGAGGGTGATCTTAGCTCAGCAATTCCCTCCTCCCCTCCTGAAGTCTCCTGTGATGTATGACATCATTTGCCTAGTCCTGGAATTAAGGAAGCAATTGAAGTGTACAAAAAAAAAAAAGTATAAAACAAGTAAATCTGATATACTTTCCTTTCTATTTAGTAAAGCTGGCAGCATAAGGATGACAAATAACCAATGCTGATCGAGAGAGTGAAGTTCCACTGTAAGAGTCATTTCTGAAGAGTTCTTCTCGTTTTCACACGCTTGCTGTACCATATTTCCAGCACTTTACAAGATATACAGATTTGTAGACTCTCCCTCTAGTTCTTGTCAGTAATAGGAGGATGAGGGAAGATCTACAAATCTCATTCACACAGAGATCCTATGGTTTCCAGTCAGATCAGAGATGACCCATAGACTTGTACTGACAGGGAGGAGCAGTAAAGTACAGTAACTGCATGGCACCACTAAGCAGGAAACAGATGATACGTATGTTATATAGTGGGTGAGTTTGAATAAAGACATTCATCCAGTTCATTGTGTGTGTGTGTATGTATGTATGTATGTATATACTGCTACCATTGTCAATAGCCTTGAACATTGTGTTCATTAAGAAACACATCTAAAAGTGTTTTTTTTTTTTATTTATCTACACGCCCCACTGATACACTATATTGCCAAAAGTATTGGGACCCCCTCCAAATCATTGGATTCAGGTGTTCCAATGGCAACAGGTGTATAAAATCAAGCCCCTAGGCATGCAGACTGCTTCTACAAACATTTGTGAAAGAATGGGTCGCTCTCAGGAGCTCAGTGACTCCAAGCGTGGTCCCGTGATAGGTGGCCACCTGTGCAATAAGTCCATCCGTGACATTTCCTGGCTACTAAATATTCCACAGTCAACTGTTAGTGGGATTATAACAAAGTGGAAGCGACTGGGAACAACAGCAACTCAGCCACCAAGTGGTAGGCCACATCACATGACAGGGCGGGGTCAGCACATGCTGAAGCGCAGTGCGCAGAAGTCACCAACTGTCTACAGAATCAATAGCAAAAGACCTCCAAACTTCATGTGGCCTTCAGATTAGCACAACAACAGTGTGTAGAGAGCTCCATGTTATGGGTTTCCATGGCCGAGCAGCTGCATCCAAGCCTTACATCACCAAGTGCAATGCAAAGCGTCGGATGCCGTGGGGTACAGCACGCCGCCACTGGACTCTAGAGCAATGGAGACGTGTTCTCTGGAGTGACCAAACATGCTTCTCTGTCTGGCAATCTGATCGACGTGTCTGGGTTTGGCGATTGCCAGGGGAACGGTACTTGCCTGACTGCATTCTGCCATGTGTAAAGTTTCATGGAGGAGGGATTATGGTGTGGGGTTGTTTTTCAGGGGTTGGGCTTGGCCCCCTAGTTCCAGTGAAGGGAACTCTTAATGCTTCAGCATACCGACACATTTTGGACAATTTCATGCTACCAACTTTGTGGGAAGAGTTTGGGGATGACCCCTTCCTGTTCCAACATGACTGTGCACCTGTGCACAAAGAAAGGTCCATAAAGACATGGAGGAGCCAGTTTGGGGTGGAGGAACTTGACTGACCTGCACAGAGTCCTGACCTCAACCCAATAGAACACCTTTGGGATGAATTAGAGTGGAGACTGCGAGCCAGGCCTCCTCCCCCGACATCAGTGCCTGACCTCACAAATGTGCTTCTGGAAGAATGGTCAAACCTTCCCATAGACACCCTCCTAAACCTTGTGGATGGCCTTCCCAGAAGAGTTGAAGCTGTTATAGCTGCAAAGGGCGGGGCCAACTCAATATTGAACCCTACAGACTAAGACTGGGATGCCATTAAAGTTCGTGTGGGTGTGAAGGCAGGCAGCCCTCCTGACTTCCTCTCCCTCTGCACTACCACTTGCAGTGGAGATAACAGACTGCACCTGCCTACACACAGAGGGGTAAGTTTACTACAGCTGGAGAGTGCGCAATCAGACTCACTTCTGCATAGAAACCAATCAGCTTCCAGGTTTTATTTCCAAAGCTCAATTGCTCTGCAAAAGCAAGGTAAAAATGTGGATCAGTGTGAAAGTAGCCTTTGCTGCCAGAGTCTGTTAAATGCTGAGACCAGGGGAGATGGAGGCAGAGATGAGAGGGTGCTGTGGCTGCATGGAGAAGTGTAGGATCTAGTGGAGGAGTTCTGTCCTCCAAATGTCACACTACTACCAGCCGTAACCTCCGCAACCTTAACCCTGCCTCCCTCCACTCTGCAGCTGATCAACTCCACGACAGCATCCTCCCCCTGTCCTGCCCCGACTTGGCTATGACCGCCTAAACAATGCGCTCTCAACAGCCCTTGACTCACTAGCGCCTTTAACCACACGCAACATCAGACCCTGACCGCTCCAGCCCTGGCAGACTGATCACACCAGAACCCTCAAACGACAAAGTCGTGCCCTGGAGCGACTATGGCGCAAAACCAAATCCCAACAAGCCTTCACCCGCTACAAATCTGCCTTCCGCACCTACACCTCCTCCCTCCATACTGCCAAACAAGCCTACTTCCTGACCCTCATCAAGGCCCTCTCCTCCAATCCCCGCCGACTCTTCTTCACCTTCAACTCTCTACTCTCGCCACCCCCACCTCCACCCAGCACCTCACTCACTGCCCTTGAGATTGCCAATCACTTCAAAAACAAGTTTGACACAATTCGCAAGGACATTGCCGCAACTCACAAGCCTTCTCAACCCGTCCCCTCTCACACAGCTACCCCCTTATCCCCCCTCCCCCTCGACATAACCCGCAGGGACTTCGTCGCTGCTCAAACTCTCTCCAACCCCCTTCACCCTCACTCAGCTACCCCCTCATCACCCCTCTCCCACGGCCCCACCACTGCTCTGACCTCCTCTTCCACCCCACCCTTCATTCCTCATACTGAAGCTCCCCCCACACTCCGCACCTTTGACCTTACTACCATCGAGGAAGTCTCCAAGATCCTCTCTGATGCCCACCTCACCACCTGCCCCCTCGACCCTATCCCCTCACAACTCCTACGACCTTCCTCCTCCTCCATCCTACGCTCCCTCACCCACATCTTCAATCTCTCCCTCTCCTCAGGCACTTTCCCCTCCCCTCTGAAACATGCACACATCACCCCCATACTTAAAAAGCCCTCCCTGGACCCCAATGACCCGAACAACCTCAGACCCATCTCCCTGCTCCCATTTACATCTAAACTCCTCGAGCGCCTAGTCTACACCCGCCTATGCTCTCACCTCAACGACAACAACCTCCTCGATCCCCTACAGTCCGGCTTCCGTCCCCTACACTCCACCGAAACTGCCTTACTCAAACTCTCCAACGACCTGCTAACCGCCAAAGCTAATGGCCACTATTCAGTGCTCCTACTCCTTGACCTCTCTGCGGCCTTCGACACAGTTGACCACCCCCTCCTCCTCAAAATACTACACTCCCTCGGCCTCAGAGATTCTGCTCTCTCCTGGCTCTCATCCTACCTGTCACAACGCTCCTTCAGCGTTACCTATAATGCTACCACCTCCCCCTCACTCCCCCTCTCTGTTGGGGTCCCTCAAGGCTCTGTCCTCAGGACCCTTCTCTTCTCCATCTATACCTCCTCCCTTGGCCAACTCATACACTCTCACGGCTTCAACTACCACCTCTATGCCGACGACACACAAATCTATCTCTCAACCCCCCACCTCACCCCCTTGGTCTCAGCCCGAATCACCTGCCTACTGAGCGACATATCAGACTGGATGTCGCTCCACTTCCTTAAATTGAACCTCTCCAAAACCGAGTTTCTTGTCTTCCCCCCAGCCCGGACACCACCCCCCATTGACTTCTCTATCACATCCAACAACGCTACCATCAAACCCGCCCTGCAGGCCAGAGTACTTGGTGTCATTCTGGACACCAACCTATCCTTTCAACCCCAAGTCCAATCTTTAACAAACTCGTGCAGACTCCACCTCCGCAACATCGCCAAAATCCGCACGTTCCTAACCCCAGAAACCACTAAACAGCTCATCCACTCCCTCATCATGTCACGACTCGACTACTGCAACTCCCTCCTCACTGACCTGCCTCACCGCTGGCTATCCCCTCTTCAGTCGATCCTGAATACGGCTGCCAGACTCATTCACCTTTCCAACCGCTCTGTCTCCGCCACCCCCCTCTGCCAATCCCTCCACTGGCTTCCGATTGCGCAATGGATCAAATTCAAAATCCTAACGCTGACGTACAAAGCTGTCCACCATACTGCCCCGAACTACATCACTGACCTAATATCCAAGTACCGCCCAGCACGCACACTCTGCTCCTCACAAGACCTCCTTCTCTCTAGTTCCCTGGTGTCCTCCTCCCATGCCCGCCTCCAGGACTTCTCCAGGGTGTAACCCATCCTCTGGAACTCCCTGCCCCAACCCATCAGATTATCACCTACTCTCCTCTCCTTTAGGCGCACCCTGAAAACCCATCTCTTCAGGGAAGCCTACCCCACCCCCTACTAATTTGCTGACCTCCTCCACTCTTCCTACCACTCCATCCCCCACAGCTATCTCCTCCTGTACCACTATCCCCTCCCTCCTAGATTGTAAGCTCGAAAGAGCAGGGCCCTCGATCCCCTCATGTTTTGCATTGTATTGGTATTGTTCTGTCACATGTTCTGTCCCCCTTTGTAATGTACAGCGCTGAGCGAACTATTGGCGCTTTATAAATACTGTATAATAATAATAATAATAATAATCTACTGCTGACTGCTGAGACAAGGTGGGGGAGGAGACAAGGGGGTGCCGCAGCTGCAGAAGAAGAGCGAGGGCCACATGCAATGGCCTGGTGGTCCAGAATCGACCTGCAAGCCTTGTGTTTGTCACAAGAGCTCTAACACATAAGGGTTGGCAACAGCCAAAAAGTCTCTAAGATCAATTACAGCAGTCTGTACTCACAAAATGTCCAGGGACAGTTAGTTGCCTCCTTCCAAGCGACATCTTTCTCCAATGATACCAATCTAGACGTTCAGCAGACAACCCCTCAGTCAGCCTTCTGTAGATTCAGCATCCAGGCCCTCTGGTTGCCCACCTGAGGCCTCATGAACAGCATTGCCCTGGAGGGCAGCATCCCTCCAGGCTGGACTGATCCTCTGCAGGAAAAGACCTAGAAGCCCACTTTCTCAGAGTATTTAAGCAGTTTCCCATCAGCCTTCAGGGTCCTGTTCCCTGGGATTGGCCAGGGCTGCATAAATATTCATACGGCCATCTGCATAGCTATACCTATGTTCCAGGGAATTCTCTACTCTCTGAAAGGCAGAGGGAGCCACCAGACTAGCATCAGCTGAGAACGCTGAACTGACCTAATTAATGAGCTGCACTGGTTACAAAGAGCCCAACTAAATTTACCTGACACAATAAAAACAGCCACCCTGGTTACATTGAAGCAAGCTAAATTTACCTAAAAAAACACATTTAGCTTCTTTGCACACGGTGAGCCAGCACCAAGTCTAACTACCGTATTTTTCGCTCCATAAGATGCACTTTTTTCCCCCAAAAAAAGGGGGGGAATGTCAGTGCGTCTTATGGAGCGAAAATAAAGTGGCCGGTCTGCTATTTCTGCCGCCACCATGTCAGGATACCGGGCCGGCCGCTCAGCTGTTCTCTGCTGCAGGACCTCACCTGTTCCTCGGTCCAGCGCTGTACAGTCTTCCCGCTCTGGCTTCTGTGACAGCCGGGTGTCCTCTGCGCATGAACAAGAATCGCTGCACTTTGTGAATGGTCCGATGTTTTCTGGGACACGTGACAGGTCCCAGAGGGCGCCGGGCCATTCACAAAGCGCAGCGCTTCTCGCGCATGCGCAGTGGGCACCCGGCTGTCACAGAAGCCAGAGCGGGAAGAAGAGGGAAGAACAACTCCGCGAAAGGGGGAGCGGGTACCTGTCAAATTCAGGTACCCACTCCCCCTCCCTCCCCAAAGGTCTGCAGTCTCTGGTCATCCCCTTTACTGTCTGCAGTCTCTGGTCATCTGTACTATGTCCGCAGTCTCTGGTCATTCCCTGTACTGTGTCCGCAGTCTCTGGTCATCCCCTGCACTGTCTACAGTCTCTGGTCATCCCCTGCACTGTCTATAGTCTCTGGTCATCCCCTGCACTGTCTGCAGTCTCTGGTCATCCCCTGCACTGTCTACAGTCTCTGGTCATCCCCTGCACTGTCTGCAGTCTCTGGTCATCTGTACTATGTCCACAGTCTCTGGTCATTGCCTGTACTGTGTCCGCAGTCTCTGGTCATTCCTTGTACTGTGTCCGCAGTCTCTGGTCATCTCCTGTACTGTGTCCGCAGTCTCTGGTAATCTCCTGTGCTATGTTTGCAGGCTCTTGTTATCTCCTGTACAGTGTCCGCAGTCTCTGGTCATCTCCTGTACTGTGTCTGCAGTCTCTGGTCATCTCCTGTACTGTGTCCGCAGTCTCTGGTCATCTCCTGTACTGTGTCTGGCTCTGAGGAAGAGGCAAGTCCTCGAAACGCGTCAGCCTTTTGGATGTCTAAACTCCCTATTGCGGACTGTTACTCAGCGCGGTGTTGATCCAGCTGTTCTTCTATGATGTGCCTTGACTTTATTGTCGTTTGTGAGTACAACACCTACTTTATTTTTTATTAAACATTTTTTATGGTAATGCACTAGGCCTGTGCGCCCTCTTTTTGTTCTTTCCCCATTCAGTATATTTGGATTCCCCCGGTCCATTTGAGGGCAGCAAGGTGTGCATGATCCAGGACATTCTTAATGTGGTTGTAGCATCGAGTCCATCCCCAAGCGCAGGAGCATTTGTGTTTGCTGGTACTGTGTCCGCAGTCTCTGGTCATCTCCTGTACTGTGTCCGCAGTCTCTGGTCATCCCCTGTACTGTGTCCGCAGTCTCTGGTCATCTCCTGTACTGTGTCCGCAGTCTCTGGTCATCTCCTGTACTGTGTCCGCAGTCTCTGGTCATCTCCTGTACTATGCCCGCAGTCTCTGGTCATCCCTGTGCTGTCCGCAGTCTCTGGTCATCTCCTGTACTGTGTCCGCAGTCTCTGGTCATCTCCTGTACTGTGTCTGCAGTCCATTGGTTCAGAATATTTTTATCTTGTTTTTCTCCTCTAAAACCTAGGTGCGTCTTATGGTCAGGTGCGTCTTATGGAGCGCGAAATACGGTAATCCTAGCACCTATCGAGGAGGGAGCTACACAGACATATGAAGCCTGACAGCATTGTAAAAGACAGATCCTGCCCAGGTGGATGGAAGGTTCCAGCTTTCCTTTCCACATCTGTTTAACCTGAAGCCTCCCTCAATCTTTGTCTCAAAGGGGTCACTGGATCACTTCCAAGCACCAGATTGCCTCAGCATCACATCCACATAATGAAAATGAAAAGCTAGACCAATCTTTACAATAAAAACCGCATGGGTGCTCACAGGACATAGAGCATCACAAGCATATCGCCCCAGCTCGCCCGGCCCCAGTAATGACATCACCGCTACGCTCTGCTCTTTGCTAATGGCTACCGCCGGGTATGGGATGGGACTTGTGAGTAAAAATAACTCAGCTCCTAATATAATGGGGTGTGAATTGAGGGGAAATGAGAAAATCTGTGTTCACTGCAAACATCTAGTCTTGCTGATAAATTGTTTTTTTTTATTTCTCTGCACATGATTGGATGTTTCTCACTTTGCACTGTAGTAAATCAGGCCCACAGTGTGCATGGATTTCACAAATGAATAAGAGTAATATAACTGCCAAGAGAACCAAACAACTGACCCTGCTAAAGAGACTTGTATTCAAATTATTAATACATTCTGCTGTTATTAGTGCTGGAAATCTCTTCATATTAAAATGTTAGTGTTATATGCAGTGGCGGAACTAAGAGGGTCGCAAAGGTCGCAGTTGCAGCCGGGCCTTGGAGTTCGCCCACTGTGGGGAGGGCAGAGCAATCACTAGTATAGACATCAGTGTGGAATCCCTGAACCCAGTGCTGGAACAATTTCTGGCACTGAGCTCTGGTAACTAGCCTGACAAGGGTGCGCTACCGTGGGCACCCAGGACACCTGCACCACATTTCTTGCAGGGTGCCCAGGGGCCACACAGGGTGATCACCCCCTCTGTGGCAGCTGGCATCTCTCACTGACTGTCTTCACACATAACAGCAGAGCTCACAGAAGCTGCCCCCTCCTCGGCTCTGATCTGTTCATAAACACAGAGAGGAGGAGGAGAAGCCAAGGAGACGGGACATCGCGCTGATTACCTGAGGTCTCTAAGCGGGAAGGGAAGGCAGGTGAGAAGGATAACACCTGGAGGAGCAATAGGGAGGTGATAAGAGAATATGTGCTGGTTGTACTTTGGGAGGTGAGAGGACTTGTGCTGAGGGGGTCACATTTGAAATCCCCCCACCTCACCTTCCAGCAAGTCATTTCCCCTTACAATGCACCTCCCCCAAGATATATCCTCTTAAACCCATATCAGAGAGGGCAATGGTGGCATCTGGCACCCCATAAAGGATTAAGGGCAAGTGCCCACTCTAGTGTACCCGTCAGACAAGTTACTGGAACCAAGTGCACCACAGCGACCCTGTTCTGGAGGGGATTCGGGAGAAGGGTCTCCTTTGGGAAGGGCCCAGGGCTCAGAGAACAGGGCCCCAGAAGCAGAGGAAAGGGCACCATGACCGATGAAAAGGGCCCGGTGGTCAGGGGTGGCCTTCATGGTTTCTTGAACCGGGACCCTGAAGGTTCTATTTACGTCTCTAGTTATATGTACACACATTTCAATATAATATGAGATAAAGAGTTAGAGAATTGTGGGACCTAAAATGTTGAACTATAAATGTTTAGAAATGAAGAACTCAACCCTCTGACAAACCTTTAAGATAGAACTATCAAGTGTTTATGAATAGGTCTCTCTGTACGGACATATTCTATCCTGTTTGTACATGTAGAAGAGGGTTTATCTGCTTCCTGCTGATCAGTCTGTGCTAGGCTCGGGTCTGGTGCCTGACACTGTTCATTTTGACCTCAAATTTCAATGTAATTTTAGCCATAGCCTTTAGACTTAAATGTCGTTTTAGTTTTAGTCGAATTTTAGTCATCATATTTTAGACTGTGGATGAACGCGTGTGTGGAAAATGCTAACTGACTGGCTGTGCAGGACTATAGAGGGACCCAAATTCAGCAGCAACCCCCAAGGCGGTAGCGCTACAAGTGGAATACATATTTAAATGTTAATGTGCTATTATTATAGGCTGGGGATGGAATATTGTTGCTGATTTAGGAAAGGCCAGAGGAGGGCGCTAAAGAGATAGTGTGATTGAGTGTAATGGGTGGAACTGCATAGGAAAAGGAAAGGAATGATGGACCTGCGTCTTTCAGCCAATCCAGCCTGCCAACAGCGTCAGGGGGCTGGGGCTTTAACAGAGAGGCGGAGCTCCAAAGAAAGCAAAAGTTCAGGTAGGTAAACTTACCTGCCTCATATTTTCATTCCGTTTTGGTTCGTTGATGAAAATTGCAATTGATTTCCGTCATAGTTTTCATCTATTGCCCTTCAGAGGATTTACCCCCCTCCCTGACCAGGCCATTTTTTGCATTACGGCGCAGCGTTACTTTTAATGACACCTGCGCAGTCATGCAACGCTGCACCCAAATTAAATTTATGTCTTTTTTTCCCCACAAATAGAGCTTTCTTTCAGTGGTATTTGATCACCTGTGCGGTTTTTATTTATTTGCGCTAAAAAAAACAAAGACCAACAAGAGAAAGAAAATTTTGAGAAAAAAACATTTTTGACTTTTTGCTATAAAATATTTCCAGTAAAAAATTAAAAAAAAAAAAATCAAATTTCATCATAAATTTAGGCCAAAATGTATTCTGCTGCGTCTTTGCTAAAACGAATCCCAAGACGTGTAAATTAATTGGTTTACGTGAAAGCTATAGCATTTATAAATGGTGGTATATATACTGGGATTCATTTCTTATTTTTACTAGTAATAGCGGGGATCAGTGACATCCCTGTTGAAAAAGTTCGGATGCGACGAAACGCGTCCGGGGCACGTGACGTAGTGACGCACTGACGTTTCCTGAAGTGCTCCAGCGGCCATTTTGGGTTCTGGTACACGCGGCTGTTCTTATCCCCGGGACTTCCATCTACCACCATCAGAGGTGGTTTAAGACTCTCCTTCAGTTGTGAACGTCCATTGCATTGGAGCTACCGCCGAGTGTTGATGCTGTTTATATTCCTCTCAGTATGGATGCTGATTTCATCTTTCTTTCATGTAAGTTGCTACAATAAAACTGTGTTTTATTTGATTCAAATACTGACCCCTGGTCTGTTTATGAGCTCTGTGGGAAGTATCTGGAGAAGGTGATGTCATGTGGATGAAGTTCCATTCTTACTATGGAGTCTATGCTGGTTTTATTTACCTTAGGTAGGGTAATTATGCACTCTTATCATATTGTGTGCACTGGATTTATTTATTTATTTATTTTGTTGTTCACGTTTGTTGTGGCACTCAAGTTTTTGCATGTGACACGTGTGGCACATTTATGAGATCTTAGGATAACACACTATGTGGAGATTTTATTCTTTTTGAGGTATATGACAAATTTCTGGAATCCATCATCGACTCTTTCTAGGATCCGAGCCTTTTTGGATTTGTTTCAAGTATTTTGGACTTTATTTTGGACTTTAATTTGATTTACTTATTTGTTTATTCAAGTCTGCTTTAATATTTATTTGGTTTCCTTCGGGGGGAAGGATTGTTAAGTGACTTGGTGGGGTGCGGTGGGTGTGTGCTGTCTCATTGTTATTTTTTTTTGTTATAGCAGGACTGCGGCGGGCATTCTCACACCGGCGGGAACTGACTTGGTGTCACTGACATCCTTAGTGACACCAATACAGTGATCAGTGCTAATAAAAAACACTGACACTGTACTAATGGCACTGGGCAGGAAGGGGTTAATATGTGGGGTGATCAAAGGGTTAACTGTGTGATATGTTTTTGTGCTTCAATGTAAGCACACTGCTTTGTATGGCTCTGCTATGCAAAGCCATGCATAGTAGTGTGCAGGAGCTGACAGGGGAGAGAACTGTTTTGTTTCCATACAATTCTCTCCCTCTGTTGGTAATCCTGCTCGATCACCGGGTGCCGGCGAGTAATCCGACCCAGAGATTAACAGCCACGGCCGCAAATAGCGGTGTGGGTAGGGCGCACATGCAGCTCGCAAATGCCCCCTTCGCGCACACCCCCACCCGGAAATGCAAAACCACATATATATACAGTATATATATGTGATTTTGCGCACACCTGCCATCCTGTAGCAGTATATCTGCTATAGGGTGGCGAGAAAGCAGTTAATTTGAACTTTATGTTTGTTTAATTTTCGGCACTAAAAACATGCAGCTGATGAAAACTATGACGAAAATATTTTCATTTACAAAATGAACACTGGTGCCTGGTGCCTATTTGGTAAATAGAGCTCTGGTCTCTTTGTATCACCTGCCGTATACATTACCTTGGCGACTGCAGTAAATGATGGCTCCAATAACAGCAAAAATAATCACCACGACCAGAACAGTACCAATAATTATGGGTATTTCATTACTATCTGCACTGGGATCTGAAACGGAAAAATAGAAATCACAACATGTGAGTGATATGGGATACAAAAAAGACAAATGTCCATCATATTAAAAATAAAGTACTTTTGTGGTGCTACTTCTGAAGGAGCCACTGGCTGTTTTGGGTCCCTCTGCTCTGCACCTGTGATGACCCACCCCTATCTGCACACTAAAACACAGACACTACTGTTAAAAGTTTTAAATGAGCTTTAAACAAAAGCAAATCCCTGAAAAATAATGGTTTAGATGAGCAACAATGTGAAGATAACAATACCAGGGAATAGGTAAAGTTGATCCAGGGAATATCTAATTGCCTCCCAGTGGATCAGGAAGGAATTTTTTCCCTGCAGGAGCAAATTGGATCATGCTTCGCTGGGTTTTTTGCCTTCCTCTGGATCAACTGTGGGTGTAGGATTATAACTTTTTAATTTTTGTTATCGTTGAACTGGATGGACTTTTTACTTTTTTCAGCCAAACTAACTGTAACTATGTAGTGGGACAGAGGCTGCAGCCTGAATATTCATGGAGTTTCTCCTAATGCCTGGGGAGTCAGAACCCAAAAGGTGGGGAAACAGCTCACCTTATTCCTGTACTTGCGTGGGTTTCCTCTGGGAACTCTGGTTTCCTTCCACACGCCAAAGCCATGCTGGTAGGTTAATTGGCTCCTGTCTAAATTGTCCCTAGTATATGTATGTATGAATGTGAGTTATGGACCTTAGATTGTATGCTCCTTGAGGGTTAGGGACTGATGTGAATGTACAATATATATAAAGTGCTGCATAAATTGATTGCGCTATATAAGTACCTGTAATAAATAAATACATACATACTCAGAAGCCTAGCAGTCTATGTGCAGAGTCTGGGGTCCAGTCGTCTGGAGGAGACCCCTGTGTTGGGGGCTCTGCCGCTGGGGCAGTAGAGAGAGCGAGATGTGGGAAGCTTCTAGTCTTCGTTCAGCCCAGACTCAGCTAGGCTTAGCTTCAGACCAGGGGCGGACTGACCATTTGGAAACTTGGGCACTGCCCGAGGGCCTGGGGTCAGTAGGGGGCCCCATGAGATGCCCCTGGTACCTTTTTTATAGGCTTTTTTGAGTTTGGGCAAGGACACAGGGGCCCCATGATCCCCTATTGCCCGGGGGCCCCATGAGTTGTCAGTCCGCACCTGCTTCAGACTCAAAGCAAAGCCAGTATAGCCTGTTCAACAAAAAGGCCAGGACAGCAGCCACTCTGGATCTTGGGAAGCCTTAAAAAATGGGACAGAGTACATGCCAGCCATACACTCAAAGAAAAGAGAAGACAGTGAAGTGCAATACATGTCTGGGACCAGTGGAAAGCTTAAGTGCCAAGCAAGTCAGCCAGGAGCACCTCATTATATCTCTGTCTTGGGCCTAGAGCAGCCTGGTGCAATACAACCAAGTGCTGTCTCTTCAATCTGCCTTTGTTTGGAACTTTGTTGCTTTGCTTTTGCTGCATTATCGCTTTCACTGTTGCAGTTCAGTTCTTCAGTTTGGATTAGAGTGTCCAGAGACATTAGCAAGTCCTCATTTGCTGTTTGGAGTTTACAGTTCCTCACGTTTTGGGTATCCCATGTACCCCAAACCCTATCCAAGTTCATTGTTCTCAAAATAAACAACTTAAACTAAAAACCCTAGACTGTTGTCTTGAGTCATTTGGAGATTGTGGAAAATTCATGTTGCCTGGCTGTGAGTGCTGTGTGGGGGGAAAAGGGCCACAATCCAGCGGGTCTTTTGGGGTAGCACTATCCAACTATCAGTCCCCCTCCTCATGCCAGGATGCTAGCTGTAATCCTGGATTCTGATCTGTCCTTTCAGCCACAAATCCAGTCCCTAACCAAAGTGTGTAGACTTCACCTCTGTAAAATCTCCAAAATATGCCCCTTCTGACCAATAAACCACCAAGATACTCATTCACTCCCTAGTTATTTCTCACCCTGACCTTCCATCAGCTTATCCCTCACAGTTTGTACCTTTTGTACCACTTGCCCCTCCCTATTAGATTGTAAGCCCTCAGGGGCAGGGCCCTCCTAACCCTTTTGTGTTGAATTGAATTGTAACTGTACTGGTTCCCTTTATATTGTAAAGTGCTGAGCAAACTGTTGGCACTTTATAAATCCTGTATAATAATAATAATAACTTCTCACCCCATGTCACAGGGAGCACATCCTCCAGGCTGCTGTGGTCCACATGACAGGAGTAAGTGTCTCCCTCCTTTGTTGTCACTTCCACACTGACTCTGATCTGATAGGTGCCATCAGGATGGGGGAGAATTGGAGTCATTTCATCTGAAGGAACATGGTCCTCCCCATTCCTCATCCACTTCACATCCACAGGTCGGGGGTGAAACCCATACACCAGGCAATGAAGTCTGGTCACATCATCCGACTGACGGCGGCCCCACACCTTCACCTCTGGACGCACTGAGAGAGAGAAAACAATATATCTGATCTACTGACAAATGTAATCAGTGTTTATAATGGATATACAGCATTAGTATTGGGGGGGGGGGGCTGCACAGGAGAGGGCTTACTGTATAGCATATATAGTACACAGCAGTGGTTGCAGGGCTTGCTTACACCAGATGCCATTGAAGGCATTTTTAACCACTTGCCTACTGGGCCAGGTCTGACACTTTTCACAAACCAAACATGTAAATATCTACCTTTTAGCTTTTTGCTAGAAAATTACTTTATATATTTTTAGCAGAGGCCCTAGAGAATAAAATGATAAGTGTTGCACATTTTTATGTCACATGGTATTTCTGCAGAGGTTTGTCAAACGCAATTTTTAAAAAAAAAATACACTTTACTGAATTTTATTGCACAGAAAAACAATAAAATACCCAATTGTTAGGTAAGATATAAAAGATGATGTTACATTGAGTAAATAAATGCCTAGCATGTCATGCCTTAAAATTGCGTACGCCCATGGCATGGCACGGCACGGCACCAAACAGCAGCATCTAAAAATCTCCATAGGCAATGATTTAAATGCCTTTACCAGTTACCAGCTTAAAGTTACACAGGAGGCCTGGTACTAGAATTATTACTCTTGCTCTGATGTTCACAAGTGTGGTGCAATCAATGTTTACATATGTGTACGGGAATGATGTATGCGTTTGCATGTGCGTATAAGCATAGGGGGAAGGGGCACTTTAATTTCATTTCTTTTTATTCTTTATTTTATTTAAAACATTTTTTTACACTGTTTAATTTTTTTTTCATTAACAACATCCTTTGTGCCAGCATGGCCCATGACAGGTCCTGTTAATGGAGAGTTCTGGGGTCTATTAGACCCCAAATCTCTCCTCTGGCCTCCAAGGCAGCCGATCAAAGACAGATGGGCTGCTTTCCTGGCCGCTAACCAGGTAAACAAAGCCGAAACTGGAAGTGACAAAATCCTTTCTGGTTTCTAGGGTCACAGAGAAGGAGGAACAATGTCAGTTCCCCTCTCTCTGTATAGTGCAGCCATTGTTGCCAGTCACAGTAGTCCCCACAGCAGCAGGAAGGGGAACCCCTTCCGCCGCCTGAAGAAGTGATCGTGTGGCTGTTCAGCCATTCAAATCACTTTTGCTAAAATGCCCTTTGCCAGCTTATAACCGGTAGAACTCATTCCCTCCAAGAATGTCATATGAAGTCTACCTGGGGGGAAGTGGTTAAAACACAGTATGAATGGATATGCAAGAAAAAAAACTATATTTCAATCAGCCTAGTTTACACCGTTGTGGTGATTTCATGTACATTTAAGAAAATACAACATGCTGCACTCCTTGCCTCTGAGCGCTGTGAGTTTACACACTCCTGACCTCTGCACTTTGTATGCTAGACACTCCTGACCCCTGCACTTTGTATGCTAGACACTCCTGACCCCTGCACTTTGTATGCTAGACACTCCTGACCCCTGCATTTTGTATGCTAGCCAATCCTGACCCCTGCACTTTGTATGCTAGACACTCCTGACCCCTGCACTCAGATCAGGTGCAGCTGTGCAAAGCAGTCAGTCAGCTTCTAACTTTGGCTTGTTTAATTAAGCTTTGACAAAAAATAAACTGGAAGCTGATTGGTTTCTATGCAGAGTTGCACCAGAT
The DNA here is from genome assembly GCF_062004578.1 of Staurois parvus. Classification (NCBI taxonomy): domain Eukaryota; kingdom Metazoa; phylum Chordata; class Amphibia; order Anura; family Ranidae; genus Staurois; species Staurois parvus. The sequence goes on along the minus strand of NW_028318893.1, from coordinate 281,749 downwards.
TTTGCACTCTCCAGTTTTAGTAAATCAGTTGCAATATGTTACACACCTAACAACTGCACTCTGTGTATTACACACTCTTGATCCCTGCAACCTGTGCATTAGTTGCTTTTGTCCTCTGCAATTTGTGTATTACACCCTCCTAACCTCTGCACTCTTTATGTTACACACTCCTGACCACTGCAGTCAGTTCAATACAAGCTGCTACCTCTGCACACTGTGCATTACACACTCCTGATTCCTGCATTCTGTGTTACACACTGTTGAACCATAGTAGGTTTTACATAACCATACCCTTTAAGCCACTTCCACTGGTACCACAAACTAGCCACACAGCTTGCCACAGTATGTACAGTGCACAATATTTCTATTTCATAATGCCCAGGTACAAGGTACAAGTTCAAACAACATAATCAGGGTATCTTGCAGGAAGCTCCACAGTTAGACAGCAAAGGTCAATGAGCAACAGTGTCCTCTAGGAAGTCAAGTTGCAGGTAATCCTGTTCTGGCTGTAACTCCGAGGCCACGGGTGGGTGGCAGTTAATCGGGCCTTCCATATCTTCGTCACTTGGGTCCAAGTCTGAATCTTCAGTTGATTCTGGACAGTTTGTGGAATTTGCAGGAGTAGCTGGACTATCCATAGTGGCTATACTGGGGCTTCCTGTTTCCATATCAGGAGAGGAGGCAGACACCATTTAACGGGGACTTCCTGCACAGATGGGAGATCCACAGGATTATTTATCTCCTAATATCCGGCTAGTTTGGCAGAACAGTCTCCACACACAGTTAGCACACAAGGCTTCAGGAGGTTACGATAGAGACATCTCTTAATAGGACTAGGTCCTTCTTAGATCACACCATACACTGGAGTTGGTGAGAAGGGTTGTCGTTAAACTCAAAAGGAATTTTTCACCAACAATTGGTCCCCTGGTCATAATTGCAGATCATCTAGGACAGAGTCTTTGGCCAAGTTCGTCTGCCTATCCAACACCATCTGCATGGCATTCTGTAGCCTATTCCAGTGCTCCTGCGCCCAGGTACTAGGTGTTCATGATGTCACATCTTCAGGGGAGCCCAGTTGGAGGACTATAGCATCTGACCATCAGAAAGAGCATGTGACCAGTAGCCCAGTGAACGGTATTGTTGTAGGCCCATCTCAAGGCCCCCACTTGTTGGTGCCATCTGTCTCAGTGCCCTCATTCAAGAGTCCATAGCATACCCAGTAGGGTGCGGTTGAACTGCTCACAAGCTTCATTACCCTATAGATGTAGGGGGCTGTATGTGACTTCCTGATACCGCTGAAGTGGCGCAGCTATAACATAATTACTGGCTTGAAGTTTAGGCCTTGGTCTAGGGTTGCCCCAAATGCTCCCAAATCATTTTAGCTGTGGTTGGGGATGTCTGATCCCTGGTGAGAACTACCATCACAGACTTTGTAAAATAGTTGAAGAAATCTAGTGCGTAACAATACCCCAAGGGAGAGCTAGAGATTGTTAAAAAGTTCATTGTGACCAGCTCAAGGGGCTAAGAAGTGGTGATAGTCATTGTTGTGGTATTCTTAAGAGGAGACTTATGTACAGAGCAAGTTTTGCACTCCCGGCAGACCTTCTGGACCCATTCCAGACAGCTGTGGGCAGAACAAGTACAGTTGTGTTCAAAATAATAGCAGTCAGACATCACTAACCTGATCAATCACTGTTTTTGGTAGATATGATATTTCTACATGGCAAATAATTTACTAGCAGGTGTAGTAGAGTAATAGAAATCCAACAGACCCAACAGTCATGACATGCATGCTGCTGATTCTGTGTAATTGAATCACTAATTGAAAGGGACGTGTTCAAAATAATAGCAGTGTGGAGTTCTGTTAGTGAGGTCATTCATTCTTTGAAAAACAGGTGGCAATTATTGCCCTTATTTAAGGAAGGAAGGCAGCAAATGTTGTACATGCTGGTTACAGTGCATTTCTCTCTGAAATTCTAAAGGGAAAATGGGTTGTTCCAGACATTGTTCAGAAGAACAGCATACCTTGATTAAAAAGTTGATTGGAGAGGGGAAAACATATAAAGAAGTACAGAAAATGATAGGCTGCTCAGCTAAAATGATCGCAAATGCTTTAAAATGGCAACCAAAACCTGAAAGACGTGGAAGAAAGCAAAAAACTACCATTGGAATGGATAGAAGATTAACCAAAATGGCGCAGACTCAGGCAACAATCAGCTCCAGGAAGATCAAAGAAGGTCTGAAGTTACCTGTGAGGACTGTTACAATAGAAGACGCCTATGTGAAGCCAAGCTATCTGCAAGAAGCCCCCGCAAAGTCCCACTGTTGGAAAAAGACGTGTGCTGAAGAGGTTACAATCTGCCAAAGAGCACATTGACTGGCCTAAAGAGAAATGGCGCAACATTTTGTGGATTGATGAAAGTAAGATTGTTCTTTTTGGGTTGAGTGGCTGGAGACAGTTTGTCAGACGACCCCCAAACACTGAATTCAAGCCACAGTACACTGTGAAGACAGTGAAGCATGGTGGTGCAAGCATCATGATATGGGGATGTTTCTCATACTACGGTGTTGGGCCTATTTATCGCATACCAGGGATCATGGATCAGTTTGAATACATCAGAATACTTGAAGAGGTCATGCTGCCTTATGCTGAAGAGGAAATGCCCTTGAAATGGGTGTTCCAACAAGACAACGACCCCAAACACACCAGTAAACGTGCAACATCTTGGTTCCAGACCAACAAGATTGACGTTATGGAGTGGCCAGCCCAATCCCTGGATCTTAATCCAATAGAAAACTTGTGGGGTGACATCAAAAATGCAGTTTCTGAGGCAAAACCAAGAAATAGAGAAGAACTGTGGAATGTAGTCCAATCATCCTGGGCTGGAATACCTGATCACAGGGGCCAGAAGTTGGGTGACTCCATGCAACACAGATGTACAGCAGTTCTCAGAAACAGTGCTTATACAACCAAATATTTATGAAGTGATTCAAAGGAAAGCAAAATCTTCAAACATTTTTCAGTTTATATAGTGAATGTTTGAGTTTGTAAAGAAGAATACAAACACTGCTATTTTTTTGAACAGTCTAATATTCACTTTTCTTCCATTTTTTTTAGAGGAACAACACAAATTTGATATATTTTACTTCGTGTTTTGATTTGGAATAGAATGTGTAGTGTTCCCAATGTATTTGTGTGTATGGAAATACAAGCTATTAGAAGGATTTTGAGCTTTATTCACTTTTTTTCAACACACTGCTATTATTTTGAACACAACTGTATATGATTTATGTGACTGAATTATGGTGATTAACACTTCTCTGTTTAGTATCACTTAAAGTCAATCACCTCTACTGTATATAGAGTGTAGAAAGGTAAAAAGGGATATAGAAACCTTTCTTTTCCAGATCTTCTCTCCCACACTCGATAATCCGCTTAAGTTCTTCCACACATTGATTCTCAAAATAATTCTTCCATATCTCGCCCACTTTCTCTTCTGGACTGTTCCATCTCTGTGTGGTGATCTGAGCCTCATACATGATTGGGATCCAGATCCACCTCTGTGTGTCCAGATATATGAATTCTCTCCCATCATATCTGTGCTGATTATACCCCCTTATGCTGCCGTCATCTCTCAGCTCACAGCCGTACATCCTCTGGGCAATATGAAAACCTGCGAACAACACAAAATTATGTTAGAGTGGAGCAGAACTGTGCTGCCCTATTGTGAAGGGCTTGTGTTGATGGACAAATGCAGCTCGTTTCCAGCTGTTTTCTGCTTGCATTTCAGATGAGATTAAGATGCTTCTTAAAACATTCATAATTCATTGACAGGTGCAATTGATCTGCTTTTTAGCAACATCACGCTGCTTTTGCACATCAGTTGACTTTGGTTCCTTTCATACAAGAGGTCCCATCAGGTCCATTTTTTCAGGAGAACCCTTCATTCTCCTCTATGGGCAGTTGCATGTAAACGCATCCGGCAAAACAAATGGAAGAAGATACATTCCCCTCCATCTGGCCATATTGGATCGGAGGGAAGTCAGGTGTAAATGGACAGCTTGTCCATTTACTGTACATCCAACTGCCCATGCAGCAGAGCAGGCTGTGTTCATGTCTACATAAGCAGAGTGGACATGGATCTGTCATCTGCTTGCTCCACTCAGCTTTGCTCAGCTCAGCTCAGCAGAGAATCAGTGGAAGAGAAAAAATGGATCTAGCCCATGTGAAAGGGGCCTTAAATAAAGAAAGGAGTAGTTCTGAGCCAAATAAAATCCTGTCAATATATACTCTAATATGTACTGAAGGAGCAGTGATGTAGAAGGTGATGACATGGAGGTAGATGTATATATGGAATGTGTGTAAAGGGATCATTTCTAAATGTTCTGTCATCTGATTTGTGCTTGGCAGAGGTCCCCAGAGCACTAGACTTGCAGTCTTTTCTGTTTTCCATTTTGAATGTCTGGTATGTCAGGGAATGCCTGAACGGTTAATTCAGTCAGCTATGCCGATCGTTTAATTGATCCATGGACAACAGTGCCTCCAATGTAAAAATAATTTGTGAAATTGAATTACAGTAACTCCATTATTCCAGAGTTATTTTACCATGCAGAAATCCTTGAATAACATGATAAGATGGGTGTAAGTATGGACTGAGACTATCAAAAATAAATTAATATTTATTTGACAGAAGTCACTTTACAAACACCAGTCAGATTGGGATATGCATAGACAACAAGGTGTTTGCACCTAAGAGGTTCTAAAATTATCTGTTACAGTAGAATATATATATATATATATATATATATATATATGTATATATATATATATATATATATATATATATATATATATATATATATATATATTAGATTTGATTCAGTAATTATTTTCCCCTTTTGGATATTCTAACTTGTTTTTTATAAACTTTGCCAGATAAAGCTCTGCATTTAACTAACAAACTTGGCCTGTGAGCCTGCTATAGTTGAACTCCCGGGTGAAGTATATCTAAAGTTATGCCAATACGGCAAATTAAAATGACCAAATTTTGAGGTGTTTAGGATGTCTAATGGGGTAGCAAATCAGCTAGCTTAAAATTATTGAAAACAGAAAAATCAATAAGAGAAATGGAAACTATAGTTACCCTTCCACATGCGAGTGTAGGCTTTGAAATGACTGCTGGCCAGACCCTCAGATGGCTACAGATCACTGGGTGGAGTTGGTCATCCCCAAGTGGCATCTAACTAGGCTGGGGTTGTGTGACCTGGCTTCAATGAAGTGTGTCCCCCTTCAGGTGATGCGATGTAATTGTCATCCTTTCCTATCTACCTGACTTGTCATATATTCATTTGTACACAATAAAAATAAGGTGTAACCTTATTTCTTATTGGTGGACTTGTTTGCTAACCAATTATGCGCCTATTCAAGCATTAGCTCCCTTGGCCATTGGGAGGCACTCCGAGACTAGAAATCTCTATATTCAGATTTTCAGGGAGAATGAATTTTCTATAACACCTCATCCTTATATTAACTCATCTTTTACATGGTAAATTAATCATTTTCTATAAAGGGTTCAACTATGTTAGTTGACCTGAAAACATAAAATGCCTTTGAGGGCCTGGTAGCCATATTTATGATTATTTATCTTTTTGATCTTAGCTACATGATGTGTAAACTTGTACATAACAGTCCATAATTAAAATAATGATACACAGAGAATAATAACAAGATTATCTGCATGCTTTGCCCTAGTATTTGAATATGGTTACATTGTAACACATACATACTGTATCTAAAATAATGATTCTGAATAAAAACATTTTAGCAATATTAAGAAACCCTTTTTTTGGCAATGGGATATTTTGTGAGGATAAAGCACTTTTGCATTTGATCAACATGTATACATTGCAATGTTGTTTCATCATTTAGCCATTATAAATATGTCCATGAAAATTACAGTTATTTATTTATCATACATCAATTCCTAAACAGTCTTTTGTAGGGGATATGATACTGTACCTTTCATGGTTATACTGTGTATATTACCACGCTGTCAAAGGGTCCTAACCATATGACTTGTAATATGGTTCATGACATCAATTTATGTTATATGAATTATAAGCATTAAGTCCCACACACTCTTTGGCCCCTGATTAAATTAAAAGGATTCAAAGGTTCCTTAGTCCTGAAGTTAAAGATGGGGAGGCCGAACTAGCAAACTCGAATCATTACTACATGTGGTATAGAAGATAGTGATCTGGACAGAGATATCTGCCATTAAATGTTATTCCCTGTGTTGTCTTGTAACAAAGATCACATCCCTAGGAGTCACAGTGCTGACAAGAAATCCCCAACAGCAAACTGCATGTTGGGTGGATCTTCATCAAAGCATATACACTCTAAAATTGGATAGTTAGGGCTGGTGGATGGAGCAGAGGACATTTTTGCACAGGACCATTGGTATGACAGATATCAGACTTGGCTCAATACCTTTAGTAGAAAGTAATAAGCCATGGAACTGGGGCTGTGGCCACTCCCTTCTCTAAGGGTTTCATCTGGATCTAATAGAGGTGATGGTGGCTTCAACCTCAATGTCACTCCAGTCCCACAGGACAAACAACCTCATGCTGTACTGCACTGGTTAAAAAGGCAGTAAGTGGTGCTGAGATTTCTGGTTTTCAGAATGTGGACCACTGATAAAGCTGAAACATAATGTTCTACCCAACACTTGGTAGTAACAGTAATATGATTTGACCCTCGCTTGGTGGCCCTGGAGGTGACATGTCTGTGTAAAAGGAATTTCCTAGCTCTTTAGGATGTTAATTGGGAGGGAGGACTCCTGATGCATCCAGTGACCCTGCACTAACAGAGTGCTGATGACCCCTTTTTACCTAGAAAGGTTTTGCCTCCATGGTGAAGATTTTGCATTGAAAAGGGAGAAAGGATGACTCCAAGATACCATGGCTGACCAAAGCCACCACAGCAGCCCTAGCTTGGTCTGCAGTAATAGCAGAACTTTACTACTAATGACATGGGAAAGCTGTCCCATGTGGACGGAATGTTCCATTGGAGCAGGGGTCTCCAAACTATGGCCCTCTAGGTGTTGTGGAACTGCAAGTCCCATGAGGCCTTGCAAGACTTTGACAGCCACAGGCAAGATTCCCAGAGGCAGAGGCATGATGGAACTTGTAGTATTTCACCAGCTGGAGGGCCATAGTTTGGAGACCCTTGCTTTGGAGGATGGTGGAATGGAACTGAGCAAAGGGTGTGGCCTCAAAGGATGGTGCTATTAATTCCAGGACCCACATTCACAAGCAGAGAGAAGAATGATGCAATGCCTATAGAAGACAAATCTGTTGTCTCAACACCTTCAAGACACAGTAGTGATGTAGGGACTGATGGTAGGAACCACAGTGCATGGTGGGTGGCTTTGTATATATTCTATTTAGTGTTTTTTTAATTGGTGTAATAAATAAATATTCAATGTGTACAGGAATTGTCTCACCTCCAGTCTGGTTTAATCGCTTCATCAGTGTATGCAGTCGGTGTTTGTAAACGGGCTCACTGCGTAGACTTCTTTGTAACTCCCTCTCCCAGTATTCAGGCCCCATTTTTTTCATCCACTCAACTGTAGGAAGATACTGACGAGTGTCACTGTTATAATTCTCAATGACCTGATCATTCACTTGGCCGACTTCAGAGTACAAAGGCAGCCCAGATCCCAGGGAGGAGACTGCAGTGTGAAAATACCGGAGAAAGTGGCTGTCTGAGAGCAACAGAGAGAGAGAGGGAGGAAGAATTAAACAGCAAATCAAAGAAGAAAGTGCTAAATGTGGTAATCCATGACAACCAATCAGATTACATGTTCTAGTCATCTGAAGGGGTGAGCTTTGGGATCAGAACAACCACCAGATGGACCATGAGTAGACCCAAGTTGTTCGCAGATTGCAGAATGGATGAACTAAATGGTCTGATTTGGCTAGTTCACTCATCCACTGAACCTCTGTTACAGCCAGGAGCCAATCACTACTGCCAATAAATGACAGCTTCCCGCTGCCCACTAGCATCTTTCACATTGCAAACAAGACAGTAGACACGTGCAGTTCGTTTTGTTCCGAATTCAAATTCGGTGTCATTTTTCATTATTCGCACATTCGGATGTCTCCAAATTTCCAAATTACATTAGTAACTAATCTGAAATTATGAAACAAAATTTGGAAAAAATTTGGATTTGAATCAAATTTGAATTGAATTTGAATCAAATTAGAAAACAAAAAAAAATAGACTATAAAAGAACAGAATAGATTAGAATAGACATTCAAGGAATAGAAAAGAATAGAATAGAATAGAAATTAATAGACTCAAATAGAAAGTATATAACTGTTTTCCGAAATTCGAATTTCAGAGAAAATTCGAATTTAAATAGATTAGAATAGAACATAAAAGAATACAATAGATTAGAATAGAACAGAAAAGAATAGGCAATAAAAGAATAGAATATTACAGAAAACCAATAGACTAGAATTGAATACAATATAAAAGAACAGAACAGGAAAAACAATAGAATATAATCAAATAGAATATAACTGTCTTCTGAAATTAGAATTTCGAATAGAATGAATTTGAATAAAACAGAAAAGAATAGAATAGAAAAAATAGAATAGAAAAACTATAGAATAAAATAGAAAAAATATAACTATTCCGAAATTAAAATTTCAAACAGAATAAATTTGAGTAGAATTGAATTTGAATTGATTAGAACAGAATAGAAAATAATAGAAAATAAGAGAATATAATAGAATAGAAAAAACAATAGAATAGAATAGAACCATCTTCTGAAATTAAAATTTCAAATAGCGTAAATTAGAACTCTAATGTCAATTAGAATTTGAATTCAGTCAAATTAAATTCAAATCGATTCGAATCAAATTCGAAAACGAAGCAAAACAAATTTCAAAAACAAATTGAACGGATTTAACGAAACAAAATTATTTAAACAATGAATCGAAATGAAACAAAAACTATTTTTTTTTTCTGTGTAGAAGCCAGAAGACATCCCAGATTACATCACAGACCACATGTGGCCATGACAAAATATGGTCAATGCCATCAGCAAGCATCCTTGGCCAGATTGTTGACATTCAGCAGCTGACCAGGGCGATGGGAAGAGAATCATCATGGCGGGAGTCATTCTGCTTGCATCAGCCGGTCATTGAGGAGTCACTCATTGTGACTTGATGGTGGATCTGCATTGCTTGGCGGTGTGATTGACTTTGGATGTATATGGTGGGACATGGTGATACTATTCCTATGGTGTCTGTGTGTTTACACCATTTGTGAGTCACAAGGGGTACCGTGCACTCCATACTCATGCACATATGGGAGAGGGCCGGATATCTGGGGACCCCCATATTTAAAAGGGAGCTTTCAGATTCTGTTGGGTTCCTCCTTGCAGACCTCCCCACATCCACTGGGCAGGGAATGGTGGGATGAGGCACTTGTTCTCATCAATATGGGGACAAGGTGCCTTGCGGGTGTTGAGGGCATGCGGCAATAACTCCTTCCCTCTTCCACACACTATACTACTTAGTGATGTATGGACTGGTCTACAACAGAAAGCTGCTCATATCTTGGTGATTGAATGATTGAGTGAGTGTGATGGGGGTCCTCCTACTTTGGGCCATACAGTGTATGTGTGCCCCCCACCCACTACTGTGACATACAGAGATTGTACAAGTGAGAAGCAGAAGACTGCATTCCTGTCAATTGTTCCTTATGCTAGAGACAGTTTATTATTACAAAGATTCCTCTACATAGAAACCCTCATTTCAAGACATTTATCTAAAAGTGGTAACATGCAGCATACAGATTCCATTTGTACAGGTGTGACATCACTACTCTCAATATACAGGAGATATCCGTACAGGTGTGACATCACTACTCTCAATATACAGGAGATATCCGTACAGGTGTGACATCACTACTCTCAATATACAGGGGATATCTGTACAGGTGTGACATCACTACTCTCCATATACAGGAGATATCTGTACAGGTGTGACATCACTACTCTCAATATACAGGAGATATCTGTACAGGTGTGACATCATCACTTTCCATACACAGATTATATCTGTACAGGTGTGACATCACTACTCTCCATATACAGGAGATATCTGTACAGGTGTGACATCACTACTTTCCGTACACAGGTTATATCTGTACAGGTGTGACATCACTATTCTCCATATACAGGATGCTGTATATCTGTGACTTCACTACTCTTCATATACAGGTGATATCTGTACAGATGTGACATCACTACTCCATATACAGGAGATATCTGTACAGATGTGACATCACTACTCTCCATATACAGGTGATATATGTACAGGTGTGACATCACTACTTTCCATACACAAGATATATCTATACAGGTGTGACTTCACTACTCCCCATATACAGGAGATATTTCTACAGGTGTGACATCACTACTTTACATATGCAGGAGATATCTGTACAGGTGTGACATCACTGCTCTCCATATATAGGAGATATCTGTACAGGTGTGACATCACCACTCTCCATATACAGGAGATATCTGTACAGGTGTGACATCACTGCTCTCCATATTCAGGAGATATCTGTACAGGTGTGACATCACCACTCTCCATATACAGGGGATATCTGTACAGGTGTGACATCACTACTCTCCATATACAGGAGATATCCGTACAGGTGTGACATCACTGCTCTCCATATTCAGGAGATATCTGTACAGGTGTGACATCACTGCTCTCCATATACAGGAGATATCTGTACAGGTGTGACATCACTGCTCTCCATATACAGGAGATATCTGTAGAGGTGTGACATCACTACTCTCCATATACAGGAGATATCTGTACAGGTGTGACATCACCACTCCCCATATACAGGAGATATCTGTACAGGTGTGACATCACCACTTTCCATACACAGGTTATATCTGTACAGGTGTGACATCACTATTCTTTATATACATTTAGAACATTCTCCACATACACAATATATCTGTATAGCTGTGACTTCAGTACTCTGGATTTAAAGGAGATATCTGTACAGGTGTGACATCACTACTCTCCATATACAGGAGAGATCAGTACAGGAGTGACATCACTACTCTCCATATACAGGAGATATCCATACAGGTGTGACATCATTACTATCCATATACAGGAGATATCTGTGCAGGTGTGACATCACTACTCTCCATATACAGGAGATATCTATACAGGTGTGATATCACTACTCTCCATATACAGGAGATATCTGTACAGGTGTGACATCACTACTCCCCATATACAGGAGAGATCAGTACAAGAGTGACATCACTACTCTCCATATACAGGAGATATCTATACAGGTGTGATATCACTACTCTCCATATACAAGAGATATCTGTACAGGTGTGACATCACTACTCTCCATATACAGGAGATATCTGTACAGGTGTGACATCACTACTCTCCATATATAGGAGATATCCGTACAGGTGTGACATCACTACTCTCCATATATAGGAGATATCCGTACAGGTGTGACATCACTACTCTCCATATACAGGGGATATCTGTAGAGGAGTGACATCACTACTCCCCATATACAGGAGATATCTGTGCAGGTGTGACATCACTACTCCCCATATACAGGGGATATCCGTACAGGTGTGACATCACCACTCCCCATATACAGGAGATATCCGTACAGGTGTGACATCACCACTCTCCATATACAGGAGAGATCAGTACAGGAGTGACATCACTACTCTCCATATACAGGAGATATCCGTACAGGTGTGACATCACTACTCTCCATATACAGGAGATATCCATACAGGTGTGACATCACTACTCTCCATATACAGGAGATATCCCTACAGGTGTGACATCACTACTCTCCATATACAGGAGATATCTGTACAGGTGTGACATCACTACTCTCCATATACAGGAGATATCCGTACAGGTGTGACATCACTACTCCCCATATACAGGGGATATCTGTACAGGTGTGACATCACTACTCCCCATATACAGGGGATATCTGTAGAGGTCACATGACTGTTTTGCAGGTATGAGATATGAAGCTTACATGCACCTAATATCATGAATTTACATATGAAATAGAACTTCTCTCCTACTCACCACAAGACCCGTCTGACAACCCCAGAAGAAATATAATGAGGGGAGTCATCTCCGTCTTCCTAAGTGCGACATAAGAACTCACCACGTGACACCAAGATGACGGGTTTAGGGAAAGACGCACAGTATCTGTACAGAAGGTCGGAGCTTTGTGCTGATTGTGTAGCCCTGTTTTGGGGGGGTTATGTGAAATGGCCCACACCAAACAAGCTATGGTGCTAACCTGTATATGAGTAGGCAATCCTGAGCCTTCGCTATATGGAAGAGGGGGTTGTGATAATACAAATGGCAGTGCCTCCACCTAGAATAGGGATCCTGCAATTGAGGAGACTCACCCCTTTCTAGGAATGTAACAGGTAGACAACTTAAAGTAACCATACATAGCAGTATTAATGCACCCAGCTTATATTTCTAACATGAAAACATGTCACCACACCTGTATGAGATTAATGCAAAGTTTATATAAAGCAGCCACATAAAACAGGATGCATAAGAATACCATTCAGGAATTACAATTTACCATAAATTGGGAGGTTGCAATTATACCCGGGTATATGTGCATGTAGTATACAGAATACCTCCAACCATGGGTTATAGCGCAGTCCGGTTGCAGGGGCCCCTGGAGAGGTGAGAGTCAATAAGATGCACGCTTCCACTTCAGATGCTGCGATGGCGTCCAAGTAACATGCGGATGATTGCACGGCTTGTCTGAAGATCAGCGATGCATCACCTAAAAGGATAAAATGCTCTATCTATCCTTACTCTTAGTCCCTATCCCTAAACTGGGCTGTCACTGCAACCGGGCCTCTATCTGTCTAAGTGGCCGTCGGATGCCTAACCTACCTCTAGCCTAATCTATCCAACGCTCCCTATGCTAATTCTATCTAAAAGGAGATCCAGACCAATAAGGCTCTTTAAGCAAAGAGGCTGCAAAGATACACTGCAATTAACAGAAAGTTCACCTGACAGTCTTATGCAGGTGAAAACACGGATCTATATATATATATAGACAACTATAAGGATTCTGCAAGGTGTAAATAGAATAATGATAATGAACCACAACTCTCTCTCTTACAGAGATATTAGGGTTCCTATACAGAAGTTGAAATATAACAGAGGCAGACCTAATCTGCTTCAGTAACAACTACATAGATAGCAGCCTTGTTAATCTGGATCATTACTCACAGAATCACCATACAGTTCTCCCCAGATACATAGCACATGGCAAGCTGGTACCCTCTGCCTGATACTTCCTGGAAAAACAAACTATATAACATCCTGGGGTTTCTTGACCTCCTTGTAGGGGCAGGAAGCACACCTAGGGACTTGTCTGTAATGGGACCTCTATGGTAGTGGCTGTATATGAATGTAAACATACCACAACTAGTGTATAAAATAACAGTTCCCTACACTCACCCCCTGGTGAAACCTTTACGTCCCGTCAAAGGAAGCTCAAATTATATACAATAATGAAATTCAATTTCAAATACACAACGTTGTCTTCTCTCCATTACAATGGTTTACTAAAGAAAACAACAGATTAGTATAAATACATGCCAGGTGATGCAAATACAGGTAGCATATTGACCAGATTAGATACTGCCCCTACCCAGGCATGGTATAGATGGGGCTGAGGAATGATGCTGGGATCTCCCAAAGTATCATAAGTCAAAACAGGTGGTGGATGTCTAACCCTTCCTCCTCTACGCACTTCCCTATGAGGTAATCCCTGATTTTCAGGTACTGAATGAGGGCTTTGTGTCATGGGAAGAGATGGCACTGATTGTGGAGTAGAACTAGATCCTTGGTTAGGCGTACTCACTGACTCAGGCACAAACTCTGGAGATCTAGGGTTCAGTGACTCTCTTGGAAGAGGAGAAGCTGTTGGGCTCTGAATCTCAGGAACTACAGTCCAGTCACTCTCATTAGAGTCAGGAGGGTCAGTTGTAATGTTAGCCTGAGGTTGTGGGGAGTCCCTTCCCACAGTATCTTCTGAGTCATCATCATCAGTGACTTGAGGAATAGGGAGCAAATGGTTTCGATGCCAAGCTTTTACTCTACCTTCTGGTCCCTTTATTTTGTACACAGGAATTCCAGGTAATTTGCTCACCACTGTAAAAATCTCATTCCTCCATCGGTCAGCTAATTTATGCTTCCCAGAAGGGCCCAAGTTTCTAAGCAGTACCTGGTCACCAGGTTTCAATTCTCTGTATCTCACACGACGATCAAACCTCCTTTTGTTCCCTTCATTTATCTTGGCAGCATTTTCTTCAGCCAAACGATAAGCTGACTTAAGGGTATCTTTCAGACGAGCTACATACTGATAGTGACTTTGATGATCGACACCATCAGTGGAGACCCCTAGCAAGAGGTCTATTGGCAGTCTAGGCTCCCTTCCAAACATTAAGAAATAAGGGGAGAATCCCGTAGTCTCATGTCTTGTGCTATTGTAAGCATGAACCATGGCTTCAACTTTACGACTCCAAGTGCGTTTATCATCAACCTGTAGAGTACCTAACATATCAAGCAAAGTTCTGTTAAATCTCTCAGGGAGAGCATCACCTTCAGGGTGATAAGGGGTAGTCCGGCTTTTATAGATGTTGAGCAGTTGAAGTAATTCCTTAACTAGTCTGCTCTCAAAGTCTCTTCCCTGATCCGAATGCAATCTGTGGGGTAAGCCATAGTGGATGAAATACTTCTCCCAAAGCACTCTGGCGACTGTCACTGCCTTTTGATCCTTGGTAGGAAAAGCTTGTGCATACCGGGTGTAGTGATCAGTCACTACCAACACGTTCCCAATTCCTCTTGAATCATTGTCAATGCATAGAAAATCGATACAGACCAAATCCATGGGGCCTGAACTCTGTAAATGTCCCATTGGGGCAGCTCGAACTGGGAGGGTTTTTCGTCTCAGACAACGGAGGCACCTTCTACAAAGGCTAGTCACAGTTTCTCTCATTCTGAGCCAATAAAAGCGGTCCTGAATCAAGCCATAGGTCTTCTCAGGCCCCAAATGACCATGATGATCATGTAGACTTCTGAAAACCATCTTTCGAAAACAATAAGGGAGAACCAGTTGACGTCTCCCTGGGTGGTCATGATACAGAGTCACACGGTAGAGTAGGCCCTTTTCAATCCTGAATTTATCCCAGTCTCTAAGAAAGGAGCTACATTCAGCAGGCAAGGTTTTCTTCAATATCTCTGGATCATTAACACTAACTGCTCTATATAAAGGTCCAATCAAAGGGTCAGCCTTTTGACTCTTAATCATCCGCTGAGGAGATATAGTACAGTTCTCAAATGAGCCTAGGGCTGCTGGGTAAGCAAACATGTCTGGTACAGCATCAGGTCCACTTCCTATGGAGTCTATGAGCCGCATCTCTGAGAAAGCCACGTTATCGTCCACTACTGCAGCCATAGAACATAGTGCTCCAACACCAGGACCAGGGACTTCCTCCCATTCATTGTCTTCAGAACAGGCGTTAACCCAGGGCGTCTGGATAACGCATCTGCACCAATGTTCTTTGGACCAGGTTTGTATTTCAAGGTGAATTGATAATTTGATAGAGCAGCCAACCAGCGATGTCCAGTGGCATCTAGTTTTGCTGTGGTTAAGACATATGTCAAAGGATTGTTATCCGTTCTTACTTCGAAAGCTGCTCCATAAAGATAATCATGTAACTTATCGACAATAGCCTATTTGAGAGCTAAGAATTCCAACTTGTGAACTGGGTAATTGAGCTCGCTAACTGTGAGGCTTCGGCTGATGAAGGCGACGGGTCGCAACCCAGCTGGATACTCCTGGTGCAACACTCTACCCAGTCCTTCAAAGCTAGCATCTACATGGAGAACATACGGCTTTCGAGCATTAGCATAGGCCAGAACGGGTGCCTCTGTTAACTTCTTCTTTAACTGAATGAAGGCATCCTCACAGGCTGAAGTCCACTTATCGCCAAAAGGATTTTTGGTGGATTTCTTCTGTTTTTCTTTACCGCTCGAATCAGTCTTCAAAAAGTCATGTAGGGACTTGGCCACTTTGGAATATCCTTCTACAAATCTGCGGTAATAACCACAGAATCCAAGGAATGAACGTAACTCTGTGATATTCTGAGGTCGTGGCCAATGCAAAACTGCTTCAACTTTGGCAGGATCTGTGGCCACTCCTTCAGCAGAAACAATGTGGCCTACATAGGTAACAGATGAACGGCAGAACTTACACTTGTCTGCAGACAACTTCAGCCCTTCCTCCTTTAGACGATGCAACACTCGCATGAGACGTTCTTCATGTTCCTCCAATGAAGCTCCAAATACAATAATGTCATCGAGGTACACAAGACACTCTCGTGGCACTAAATCACCCAAAACGCGTTCCATTAATCTTTGAAATGTTGCTGGTGCACCCCTTATGCCTTGTGGCATGCGGGTAAACTGATAGAAGCCCAAAGGACATATGAAGGCTGTTTTCTCTTGGTCTTCAGGAGCCATTGGAACCTGATAGTACCCTGACCGCAAATGAAGAACTGTGAACCACTGATTTCCATTCAGAGCTTCCAAAGCCTCTTCTATCCTGGGTAGTGTATACTGATCAGGTATTGTCCTTCGATTCAGGGTCCGATATTCCACACATAGGCAAATAGATCCACACTTCTTTCTTACCACAACAATAGGTGAAATATAGGGACTTTTACTATCCGCAATGATCCCCTGATCTTTCATCTGATGTAAGGTCTGTCTGAGCTCATCAACATCCTTTGGAGCTATCCTTCTGGGCCTTTCCCGGAAGGGAGTGGCATCTGTTAGCCTGAAAGTGTGTTGAGCACTTTTGGCACAGCCTACATCCATTTCATCCATAGAAAATACTTCTGGTAATCCTGATAACTGCTGTGTCAATCTGTGACCCCAAAGCTCTGATAAGTTTGGGTCAGTCAGATCAAATTCAACAGTAGGGGTACCTTCAACTTGCACTTTGCACACTTCAGCATAGGGGTTAACACCAAACACAGGATAGCAATGGGCTACCTTTTGGTAAGGATCAATTACAACGGGGTAAGGTGAACAGTTTCTCACAGTCACAACTGTAGATAGGTCCACTCTGGCCCTCCAGTCTTTCCTTTCAGGAATCACCTGCCACCCCTCTTTGTTGATCATCTCTTCAGGTGTTTCCATAAGGACGTAACTGCCATCTCTAAGTAGCTCAGGAGCAATGCTGGAAGCAACCCTTAGTATTCTCTCTCCCCCTGGAGGAATTTCCACTGCATGTCTACCAATGTGATACACCACTCCGTGTTGATAGCCAACAGAGAGGACATTACAAAGCTCTTTAAGATCAGAAGACAGTTCAATTTGATCAAAAGAAGCAGTTCGACCTCCTTCAAGAAACTTCTGAAAAGCACAGTGTACTGCTTTACAATTAGTACCTAATATCACAGGAGCGGCATTGGAGTCCCCAGTGTCGGGACACACAAGTGCAGTGATCTCCATGGGAGGAACACCTTTGTCTTCTAAACCAGGTACAGTAACAATTATGCGCAGGCTTCCATCAACAGGGTATGACTTAGAGTTCAACCCCCACAACTTCATCTGTCCAGTAGATTGAAGTGGTGTGTTGCTCAAATGCTTCTGATAGAAGGAACGATAGATAAGGGTAACTTGAGACCCAGTGTCAAACAAAGCTGAAGTTTTAAGTCCGTTGACAGTAACATTAAGAATGGACTTGGAGCCTATGATAGGCTGTTTTGATCCTGACTTTGAATATTTCAGTCGTCCTTTGTGCTTTTGTACAGGGAATGACACACTTTGCACCATTCCCTCATAATCGTCATGACATTGTCTAGCTGAATGGCCCGTCTGACCACACCTGAAGCACTTTCTAGAGTCTCTCCCTCTGTGTAATGCAACGGGCTTGTTAATGGAAGACTTGGACCAAGTGAATTCAGGTTGATCATTTTTAACAGGACGAGAAGGGAGGTCCTCTTTAAAAGGTTGTTTCACTTTCTTAGGGGTGCTAAACTGAATGTCAGCTTCCAATTTCTTCACTAACTTCATTAGTCCATGAAGAGGAAGATCATCATCAGATAACTTCACTTTGAGGAGCTGTGCGAGAGGATGATGAGGTAACAACCCCCGTACTAATTGACTAGTTCTCATTGAATTCACTGCATCAGGCTGTATAGCAGTGTGATACACCAGACGTGACAACAGTAACTGCAATCGATTAATGAAAGTGGAAACACTCTCTCCTTCTTTCTGACCCGAGTTTGCTACGATAGTCAGCAACCATCTGTTCAAGGTCATAGTATGGTTCAAAATGGTCAGACAGTACTTGTATATAGTCTGTTGCACTTACCCCCTCATGGGTATCTCGATACAAGCGGATTAGTTCTGCTGCTGGAGATCGCAGACTTTCTATAACATGCTGACGCTTGCCTTCCTCTGAGCAGGACCATTCTTTCAAGCATTGAAGGGTGTGCTCTTTCCAAACTTTGAAAGCTTCTTCTCCTTGTGGTACAGGAACATTACCAGAGAACACTTTTAGCTTTCTATAATGTGCCGCCTGTAACCCTTGTGCTAGCATCTCAGTCAGTTGATTTAAAGTGCCAACAGCATTCTCACTAGATTGTGAAATATTGACATCTTCCTAATAAGAATAGTTAACTGGCATTTGTTCTTCTTTTACACTGACGTTTTGTGGGACAGAGGGAAGGTACCTCCTTCTAGGAGTAGGTTGAGGGCGCCACTTTTCTTCGTGTTGCTCCTCCATGACTGACTATTAAACCCACTTCGCTCTCAGCAGTGCCTCCAAATGTAGCCCTGTTTTGGGGGGGGGTATGTGAAATGGCCCACACCAAACAAGCTATGGCGCTAACCTGTATATGAGTAGGCAATCCTGAGCCTTCGCTATATGGTAGAGGGGGTTGTGATAATACAAATGGCAGTGCCTCCACCTAGAATAGGGATCCTGCAATTGAGGAGACTCACCCCTTTCTAGGAATGTAACAGGTAGACAACTTAAAGTAACTATACATAGCAGTATTAATGCACCCAGCTTATATTTCTAACATGAAAACATGTCACCACACCTGTATGAGATTAATGCAAAGTTTATATAAAGCAGCCACTTAAAACAGGATGCATAAGAATACCATTCAGGAATTACAATTTACCATAAATTGGGAGGTTGCAATTATACCCGGGTATATGTGCATGTAGTATACAGAATACCTCCAACCATGGGTTATAGCGCAGTCCGGTTGCAGGGGCCCCTGGAGAGGTGAGAGTCAATAAGATGCACGCTTCCACTTTAGATGCTGCGATGGCGTCCAAGTAACATGCGGATGATTGCACGGCTTGTCTGAAGATCAGCGATGCATCACCTAAAAGGATAAAATGCCCTATCTATCCTTACTCTTAGTCCCTATCCCTAAACTGGGCTGTCACTGCAACCGGGCCTCTATCTGTCTAAGTGGCCGTCGGATGCCTAACCTACCTCTAGCCTAATCTATCCAACGCTCCCTATGCTAATCCTATCTAAAAGGAGATCCAGACCAATAAGGATGCTATAGCTTTAAGCAAAGAGGCTGCAAAGATACACTGCAATTAACAGAAAGTTCACCTGACAGTCTTATGCAGGTGAAAACACGGATCTATATATACCGTATTTTTCGCTCCATAAGACGCACCTGACCATAAGACGCACCTAGGTTTTAGAGGCAGAAAACAGGAAAAAAAAATTCTGAACTAATGGACTGCAGACATAGTACAGGAGATGACTAGAGACTGCGGACACAGTACAGGAGATGACCAGAGACTGCGGCCACAGTACAGGAGATGACCAGAGACTGCGGACACAGTGCAGGAGATGACCAGAGACTGCGGACACAGTACAGGAGATGACCAGAGACTGCGGACACAGTACAGGAGATGACCAGAGACTGCGGACACAGTACAGGGATGACCAGAGACTGCGGACACAGTACAGGGATGACCAGAGACTGCGGACACAGTACAGGGATGACCAGAGACTGCGGACACAGTACAGGGATGACCAGAGACTGTGGATAGTACAGGAGATGACTGCTGACCTTTGGGGAGGGGGGGGGCGGGTACCTGAATTTGACAGGTACCCGCTCCCACTTCCGTGGAGTTGTTCTTTCATCTTACCTGTTCCTCTATCCAGCCTCGCGCTGTCTTCCCGGCTTCTGTAATGGCGCTCGGCATGACAGCCGGGTGCCCAGTGCGCATGAGCGAGAAGCACTTGCACTTTGTGATTGGTCCGGCGGCTTCTGGGATCTGTCATGTGTCCCAGGTGCCGCCTTACCATTCACAAAAAGCACCGCTTCCTGTGCATGCGCACTTGGCACCTGGCTGTCATGCCCACACTACAGAAGCCGGGAAGACAGCGCGCCGCTGGATAGAGGAACGGGTAAGATGAAAGAACAACTCCACGGAAGTGGGAGCGGGTATCTGTCAAATTCAGGTACCCGCTCCCCCCCCTCCCCAAAGGTCAGCAGTCATCTCTATAAGGTCCCGCTGTAGAGCTGAGCGGCCGGCCCGGTATTCTGACACGGCGGCAGTGGAAATACCGGACCGGCTGCTCCATATTCGCTCCATAAGACGCACTGACATTTTCCCCCCTTTTTTGGGGGGAAAAAAGTGCGTCTTATGGTGCAAAAAATACGGTATATATATAGACAACTATAAGGATCCTGCAGTCTGTAAATAGAATAATGATAATGAACCACAACTCTCTCTCTTACAGAGATATTAGGGTTCCTATACAGAAGTTGAAATATAACAGAGGCAGACCTAATCTGCTTCAGTAACAACTAGATATATAGCAGCCTTGTTAATCTGGATCATTACTCACAGAATCACCATACAGTTCTCCCCAGATACATAACACATGGCAGGCTGGCACCCTCTGCCTGATACTTCCTGGAAAAACAAACTATATAACATCCTGGGGTTTCTTGACCTCCTTGTAGGGGCAGGAAGCACACCTAGGGACTTGTCTGTAATGGGACCTCTATGGTAGTGGCTGTATATGAACATAAACAAACCACAACTAGTGTATAAAATAACAGTTCCCTACAATTGGATGAATTCGGTTTTGGCAGGAAATGGGCGGATACACAAGTTACCATCACTATGCAGAGAGTAGAAATGAAAGTAGAACTGGAGGATTTCTTTTACTGGATGTTTTACTTTTATTGGGGGCTTTTGTTTTTCACAGATCCTCTAATATGACCCTTTCTATAGGGCGGTGCAGAAGACTCTCTTCCTGAAATGTTATCATCGATCCCAGGTTCAAACTGATGAGGTGCAGAATTTGTAGTGGTCTCTGTGAGAATTCTGCACCGCATCACAATCGCACCCCATTCATGCGAACCGCTGCGGGTGTGTATGTTTAGTTAGCAACACCCCAAAATCGGTTCGCAAAACGCGGTGCGATGTGCAGAATCCGAACGCATGGGTATGAAACCCATGCAATCCGATTCTGATGCGGACCCAAAAAAGGGTCCTGCACCTTTTTGGTGCGGATACGGTGCGTTTAGAGCCATACAATATGTATGACTCAAATCCCACCGCAAAGAAATCGCATGTGATTTGCGCAGGAATGCGGTGCGGTTCCTGTACGAATCACATGTGATATGCCGCACCGCACAAGTGTGGACCCGGGCTGACTCTGGATAAAAGCTCCTTTGAAATAAACATTGTATACTTGCCTGCTCTGTGCTATGGTATTGCACAGAGCGTTCCCAAACCTCCTCTTCTGGGGTCACTGCTGATGATCTTGGCTCCTCCTCTTCTCCGAGTGCTCCCATAGCTTCTGGTTACATATGTGGGCTCAATCAGAAGCCAGGCTCTGTGTGACCCTCCAGTCCCTTCCAACAGGCTTTGACTGACAGCAGCAGGAGCCAATGCCGGCAGGGACTGTGCTGGATCGAGAGTGGTGTCAGGTAAGTGATTGGGGTGGGGGAGGCACACACACACACACAGGTTTTTACCTTAATGCAGAGAATGCATGAAGGTGAAAACCCTTTTTGCCTTTAGAACTAAACATGTGTGGTTCATGCTGCTCCAAACTGAAATTTGGACAAACATTTTCATTATTCGGATGTATCCTATTTTCTGAATTACAACAGTAATTAATTTAAATGAATCCAAAATAAGGAAATTAAATTTTGTCTAAAATTCAAATTGAATCGAATTCAAAACCATTTGAAATATAAACACATTGCTGAATAATGCTGATTTCCTTCAAACACTGTGTGTATTAATGTTAGAATATAGCCATCTTCTAGAATTAGAATTTCAAAAAGAATAGAATAAAACAGAATAGAACAGAATATAAAAGAATATAAATGAAAATAAAAGAATAGAATAAAAAAGAACAGAATAGAAAAAAATAGAATAGATTTGAAAGGAATAGAATAGCATAAAACAGAACATAATAGAACATAAAATAAAAGATAAGAATAAAATAGAATGGAATAGAAAAAAAAGGAATAGCATACACCACCAAGTGCAATTCAAAGAGTCGGATGCTGTGGTGTAATGCACGCTGCCACTGGACTCTAGAGCAGTGGAGACGTGTTTTCTAGAGTGACCAACCACGCTTCTCTGTCTGGCAATCTGATGGACGTGTCTGGGTTTGGCAGTTGCCAGGAGAACGGTACTTGCCTGACTGCACTGAACCAAGTGTAAAGTTTGGTGGAGGGGGGGATTATGGTGTGGGGTTGTTTTTCAGGGGTTGGGCTTGGCCCCCTAGTTCCAGTGAAGGGAACTCTTAAGGCGTCAGCATACCAAAACAATTTCATGTTCCCAACTTTGTGGGAAGAGTTTGGAGTTTGGGGATGGCCCCTTCCTGTTCTAACATGACTGCACACCAGTGCACAAAGCAAGGTCCATAAAGACATGGAGGAGCCAGTTTGGGATGGAGGAACTTGACTGACCTGCACAGAGTCCTGACCTCAACCCCATAGAACACCTTTGGAATGAATTGAGGTGGAGACTGTGATCCAGGCCCCCTCCCCCGACATCAATGCCTGACCTCACAAATGTGCTTCTGGAAGAATGATCCAACCTTCCCATAGACACCCTCCTAAACCTTGTGGACGGCCTTCCCAGAAGAGTTGAAGCGGTTATAGCTGCAAAGGGCGGGGCCAACTCACTATTGAACCCTACGGACTAAGACTGGGGGGCCATTAAAGTTCACATGCGTGTAATGGTAGGCCGACCAATACTTTTGGCAATATAGTGTACATTACATTAAAATTAAAGTCAAAACCTTTGGTGAGATTTTTTTTATTGCTGTATTTTTTCCAGTTGGGATATTCACTTTATCTATTCGTTCAATTTTCACCTATTTCCCCAGAAATAAATGTGAGGGGGAGTTGCCACCAGAACGAGAATGGGGGGGGGGGATTTTCCTATGAGCAAATTCCCAAGGCAATAGTAGAAACATAGAAAAGTGATGTCAGAAAAAGATTGAGTGGTCCATCAAGTCTGCCCTTTTTTTTTATGTGGTTTTTTTTTTGGGGGGGGGTTGTTGTTTTTGTTTTGTTTTTTTGGTATTTCTTTTTGCCTGAGTATAGATCTATGCATGTTTGCAGCTATTTACTGTTGACTGGCTCACTACCTCTGCTGGAAGTTTATTCCACACATCAACTACCCTTTCAGTAAAATAATACTTTCTGAGATTAGGTTTGAACTTTCCTCCAGTTAGCTTGACGTCATGTCCCGTGTTCTTGATTTTGGTTTCATGTTGAAAATCCTGCCCTCCTGAATCTTATTCACCCCCTTGATGTATTTAAAGGTTGCAGTCATGTCTTCCCTTTCCCTTCTTTCCTCCAGACTGTACATGTTAAGTTCCTGAAGTCACTCTTCATATGTTTTATTTATCCATTTTTATATTTGTCTGTTTTTCTTCACATTGGAAAGATATCCTCTCACTTCCTGTTGAGTCTAAAGGGCAGAAAATGGAAGGAAATCTCCCTAATGAGACACAGATGGCAAAAACATCGCAATGATTTGAACCTTTGCCTACTCTATCCAAAAATAAGTTTAGATATTTTAAGTACATCAGAAAATTGCAGACGTCTAATTTAGAACTGAAGCCTCATTGATCAAATGTCATTAATTTTCTCTTAGACATTTGAATTAGAGTACAGCTCTGTATACACGTCATACACATTACAGAACATAATTGTAGAGTGTAAAAAGAGACACCAGTTGGCTTGATGTGTTTGCTTATACTGACAATGGACTGTCAGAGCTTTCATGAAAAGAGGAATATACATATTTTATCATTTTACATTTTGGACTGTAGGAGTTTTCTTACCAGGCCAGAGACAAGCTCCCATTTTACCCAACACAAGAATAAACTGCGGGGGTCTGCAAACAAGCTTGCTTACAGAACACATTCTCTGGACAATGGAGTTTCTGATCTGCACACACACCTGAAATTTAGGGGGAACCTTTATTTCCTTGAGAATGGGCTATCTTGGTGAACCAAAAAGCCTTATGTGACTAGATAGGTGAGAAAGAAACCCTGGTATATGCATCGTGTCATTTGTGCACACAACCAATCACAAGCCCGGTGGCTCACCATTGTCGCAGCTTTGGGAAAGACAAAATCAGGACAAGACCCCACTCACAAAAAGGAACTGCTTGAGAAAATCTACAGGAGAGACAGAGGTGCGCCAGACTAAGTGCAGTAAAAATGGTAACTGTTTATTGCACACAAGATATTTAAAAACACACAAGATGTGGGTAAAATTCAGGCATCAGGTTATAGATATAGGAGGTCATCTAGGGTGGACATCTGGAGCGGATGGCTGAGGTACCAGGGGCCAAAAGCTCCCTCAGTGGCTGGTGCTCTGGAGTGGGTCTCAGTGTGTCAGGGACCACCGCGGCGCCTTCCCCGGCTCACGCGCACTAGCGGCGGTTCGCGCCGGGATACAAGCACCAGGTCCCGGCGGGCCGCGGCTGACAGGAATCCGCGCATGCACAGTAGGAGCCGCGGGCGCGCCCTGGGCGGCCAATGACAGCCAGGGGCGCATCCTGGGTGGCCAATGACAGTGCAGGGCGCGATATTTAAAGATGCCCTGCACTGTCACAGGTTGCCGCAAGGTCTGATCTGCAACCTGAGTTCCTGTGCCCTGTGATTGTTGACCCGGATTGTTTGACCTCTCTGCCTGCTCCAGCTCTGACCCGGATTGTTTTGACTACGCTGCCTTCTCCTGAGTTTGACCTGGATAGCCCCTGACTACGCTGCCTTCTCCTATCCTGACCCCCGGCTTGTTTGACCATTCTGCGGACTGACTACATTCTGTACCTCGCCGTCCCCCATGGTGACAACCGCCTGTTTATCCTGCCTGGTCCTGCCGGCCTCCTCACATCTGGCTCTCTTCTGGTGTACACACATCCCCGGAGGTTCCCTCTGCCACTAGTGGGATTGCTCGGAGGTCGTGACCTGGTCCTGGTTCTGCTCCCAGTCCATCCCCACCATCAGGGGCCCTGGTGAAAACGCAGACCGGGACTTAGACTCCACGCTTCGGGTAATCCTGTCAAGTGGGCTGCCAGAGGCACCACCTGGCGGATCCGTAACACAGTGGAGGAGCGAGGAAGGCAGATGATTATCCTGGGACTCGCAGTGCAGGGAAGGAACCGTACTCTGGACGGGTGCTGCTAGCCTCTCACATCAGCGAGGGTAGAGCCAGCTTGAAGCGCATCCAAGATGGCCGCCGACCGGAAGTGACATCAAGACGAAGGAAGGGGTGGTGACGAGTTTCTAGTCAACAGCCTTTTCATCAGACCTCTGATGACCCTACCCACGCTGAGGTGAGAGGCTAGCAGCACCTGTCCAGAGCACGGTTCCTTCCCTGCACCGCGACTCCCAGGACAATCATTTGCCTTCCTCGCTCCTCCACTGAGACCCACTCCAGAGCACCAGCCACTGAGGGAGCTTTTGGCCCCTGGTACCTCAGCCATCCGCTCCAGATGTCCACCCTAGATGACCTCCTATATCTATAACCTGATGCCTGAATTTTACCCACATCTTGTGTGTTTTTAAATATCTTGTGTGCAATAAACAGTTACCATTTTTACTGCACTTAGTCTGGCGCACCTCTCTCTCTCCTCTATTTTCTCCACACAGAGTTCCGGTTTACTCTAGAGAGTGCGGCCTCACGTCGGTGTTTATATTGCAGCTATATATATTTTTTTAAATATATATATACATCTTTTTATTCCTCACCATATCCCCCCTTCCTGCCCATCACTACCTGAACTATAAGACTCCTCCACCTTTTGAACTACTCAAGCTGCAATACCCTTCCTATACTACCATATACTATATATATTTCTCGCCCCACCCTCCCCCTTTTTTCTCCCCCCCCGGTGTACGGAGAAACCCCCATGCTCTCCTATAACTGAAACGTTTTTACAAACCTCAAAAAACTCTTTACAGTCTGCATACCCACTGCTACCTCTCCTGCGCCAATATGTACTTCTGTTTTGACAAAATCTACTATTTCCTTAACTCAAAGTATTTATATAATATAAGTCAGTTCACAAACTCTGTATTGCAAGTCATAAGGTTAGACACATGTGACACTGTTTATTATATATATTTATATGTATGTGCCTGCTTACAATCTAATAGAATATAAACTCTTTTACTGGACAATGTCACTATAGTTATTGTTGTGCCCCTCGGGTTTAGCCAGGGGAGCTAGTTTGTATTTTTAGATAGAGGCTGAATAGCAGCCTGGGATGAGTCAGCCTACTTGTGAGTCAGCCAGGTTATTTTAGGTCAGGGCTGACAGCTCTGCAGGTTAGTTCCCTGATACCTCCCCCTGCTCTAGAAGCTTGAGAAGTTTCTAGAAGACAGTGAGTGGGCGTAAGGAGGGGCTGATCTGCATGCTTAAGGGATCTTGACCAATCCCAAAGCAGGAGGCTTGGCATAGGATCAAGACAGGATATAAGAGAGCCTGGTCAGCAGGAGAAGTGTCGGGTAGAAGATGAAGTGAAGGATGGAGTGTGGAGTCTGGGAAGGGGCCCAGGAGAAGGGCCTAGCTGCAGGCAGATGCTGGACAGGAGGATCTCTCTACATCAATCATCCCCTGAGAGAGGACAGCCTGGGAAGCAGCTTTTGGGTCCCCTTGCCCTGGGATTCTGTCTGGCAGCTGAGAGAAGAAGAGAATTCTTCTGGGGTCTGAGGTGGCACAGCTCTTCCGAGAAGAAACCTTTTTGTCTATGGACTTGTAAATAGTTACTAATAAGTTTGTTCTCATGTTTGCAGTTTACTTGGGCATCCCATACACCCCTCAATCCCATCCAAGTTTAATACCCCTTAATAAAACTACAAAAACAAGCCCAAGGACTGTTTACTGTCTCCATTGTGCAAGTGTTGATGAAAATGCGTGTTTCCTGGCTGTGCAGAACTATAGGGGGACCTAAAAACCCAGTGACTCCTAAGGGGGTAGTGCTATATTATCATGGACCTATCTATAAATATATGACTTTAAACTGTAACAAAATATTGAAAGTGTATATGGTGATTAGATAGAAAAATATTTTATCATTACAATATCCCCCATTACTAGAAAGAGTTTCATAATATGAATACAATCGCTAAAAACATATGTGTGTGATTTTTTTAAATTTTATTTTCTCTGTATGTGTACAACTATTATTTTAATTGTTATGTATGAAATCCCACCTTTTTTATAGTTAAAAGTTCCCATTTATTTGCTGCTACCATAAAATAGAAAATCAAAAGATTCTCCTAGGCATTCTATTTATTTTTTTAAATAAAATCACCTAGTCCAACTTGTTATAGTAAAATATTAATTTGTCCAATAACAGATTACTTTACAAGATCAATTCCCACTAAGAATAGACAATTCTTGTTCTAGGGTACCATCTTGTGGCCAAGTGAGCTAGTACATAAGTAAACACAAGGTTGACAATTAAATTTCCTTACCAATCCTAGAGAGGGTTACACCTTCTGGGCCAAGTTTAGCAAAGTTTTATGACAGTATTGTCTGGCCACTCCATAAGAGATCAAATCAGGTGACAGAGGAGGAGACACTCATCACATGCCAATCATGTAGAGAACAGATGCCCATCATCTGGAGACCATCACATCATCTGAAGAGCACTCATCTAGATCTGACACTTCACTGAATCCAGGGCCCCAGCTCCAGCCTAGATAGACACCATTTTGGGGAAGATCAACTCTACCTGTTAGTCAGCAGTCATTTTATAAGAGTCTGGCCAGATAGCCATTTTAACAGGTAACTATAGTTTCCTATATATTTTTGATTTACTGTGTGCATGTATTGTATGCTAGGTAATTTTCTACCCCATTAGATCTAACACATTTTAATTCGCCTTAATTGGCATAACTTTAGATGAACTTCACCAGGTAATCCGACTACAGCAGTTTCAGGGGTCAATTTAGTCAAATGCAGATTATTATCTGCTTAATTTAATAAAAACAAGTTAGGATATCTACATTTATTTTAATCCAACAGATACATCAATGCTTTAGCAATCCATTATAAATTGTAATGTCTGTGTCTACCTATTACTCAAACTGTTAGTGCTGTTTTTAAGTGACTTATTGTAATAAATATAAATTTTTTTTTTATATTACTTTGATATTCTTTGTGCTTGGAAAAAAATAGTTCAAAATAATTAATTAAGTCAGTTAAATTATTTTATAAATTATTTTTGCATTGGAGGCACTGTGGTTTATCGGGTGAATAAAACAATTTTGTTTGATTAGCCGACTAATTTAATTGTTGACTTTAGCTGACTAATTTAATTGTTCAAGCATTCCCTGATAGGACAGAAGGCTTAATACAGACCTTTATTTAAAAGTGAAAGTTCCACTAATCCTCCTCCCCTACTGCATCAGAATTGGTGTTTTATATCTGGGAGAGGGTACCTTTTTTCTGTTCCCAACTCTGCAATTCTTACTTTGACAAGAATTACATAAGCTTGGCCTACCCCTGACCCCGTCCCAGGAAGCTGTAGGATCAGTCTGAAAGCTCCACATGATCAGTGGGGAGCCAGGTGTGAAACCTCAGGAAGTTACAGCCGCCTCCTATATCCAAGATGGCGGCATTGGTGATCCAAAGCCTGGCAAAATCAGCTCCAGTGAAGATAGCACTGAACTACTGTGGTTGGTAAGTGTATTTTGTTTAAAAGTCAGTAATTCCAGTATTTGTAGTTGCTGACTTAATGTTTTTACAACAGGGCTGAAGTTCCTCTTTAATTAACCCCTTCCCTAAAGAGAAAGTACACAACATAAACTCTTATGCAGTATAAAGCAAGCTGAGCATGCAGCCATAGTGATGAAGGAGGAATTGCTGTAAGAAACAGGGAAATATTTTTTTTTCTTCAAAACCTCCTGTTCATGCCTGTTTGTGCTGCTCCATCTGTCTCCTTGTCTTGGTGAAATGGAGTTGTATTTATTTTCACCATGTTTTAATTTGATTCTCATTAAAGGGAATCAATGGTTAGAGCATGTTTTCATTTTATAGCATCAGCATCGCAGTAACAATACAAGCAAACGTTGTTTTTGACAATCATATATAAGCTTTCCTGCATGCTTTGCAGCTTCTTTTGCTGTCTACTTTCTATTTCTAAGGACTACATATCTCATGATACCTGGACTCCTGTACTGACTCCACCTCCTGAAACTCCTCCTTTCAGCCCCTCTGTAGTCCAGAAGGCAGGCTCTGTGAAATGTGTGACACAGCAGTGCCTACCCACAAGGCATAGTGACTACATGTCACAGAATTCAAGGAAGTAAATGTGCGGGGATCTTCATACAGTAAATTTACAAACTTCAAGATCATTCAGATTAAAGGCTAAATTCACTTTTTTTTACAACAATATACAAGTTCTCTTTGATCTGGAGAGCAAGGCCTTACCTTAGCCCTTGGTAAATTTCTTATAAAGCTCTTTCAATTCCTGGAATGTAGACAGAGGACAGAGGAACCAGTAGGTCCCCGTAAGCAGATTACCAGCTGATCTCTCCCCTGTCAGCTCCTGCACACTGCTCTGGATGGCTCTGCATCTGGCATCTGCTTACAGTGTAAAGCACACACACAGCACACAGTTAACCCTTTGATCACCCCCATGTTAACCCCTTCCTGCCCAGTGCCATTAGGACAGTGTCAGTGCTTTTTATTAGCACTGATCACTCTATTGGTGTCACAAGAAATGTCACCCCCCCCCCCCCAGTGTCAGAATGCCCGCCGCAGTCCCCCTATAAGTCGTTGATCGTCACCATTACTAGTAGAAAAAAAAAATTCCCGTATATATACCCCCATTTATAAACACAATAACTTCCACGTAAACCAATTAATTTACACATATTGTTTTTTTTTTTTAGCAAACACATGGAGCAGAATACATTTTAGCTTAAATTTATAACGAAGTTTGATTTTTAAAATTTTAATAGCAAGAATATAGTTTTTTTTCAAAATTGTCAGCCTTTTTTTGTTTATATCGCAAAAAATAAAACCACACAGGCGATCAAATACCATCAAAAGAAAGTTCTATTTGTAAGAAAAAAAAGGATGTAAATTTCATTTGGGTGCAGCATTGCATGACCGCGCAATTGTCAGTTAAAGTAACGCAGCGCCGTATCGCAAAAAATGGCCTGGTCAGGAAGGGGGAAAATCCTCAGGAGGGCAAATGGTTAAGACACTGACATTCACATTCATTAAATGCGATTTCAGGTGTGATTTAAATTTGCAAATTGCACCTGAAATCTCACCGGTATGACTGGGCACTAATAGGAGTAGGCTAGAAATAACTGAAATACAATGTGAAAATGAATTTATGATTTTACATTTTGACCGGAGACACATTTTAAAGCTGTAATCCCATTATAGTTTACAAATGACTGAATAAAGAATTGTAGTTTATATGATGGCTGTTACACTGTATGTTGTATAATAGAACATTTATGAAATCATAGCTCACCATAGGCTACATTGCTCAAGTTTACAATCAAAAGTTTCATGATGATAATAACAATAAAATTTAAAAAATCTGATGAAACAGGAATTGCCTTTCACATAGCTTTTAATGTTTCATAGTTTATTGGGTTGAAAAAAGTACACAGGCCGATGCGGTTCTACGAATGTACATATACGCATGTGTGGGTTTTAGTCTCTAACAATTTACATGTATGTGCTGCTTCCTGAAGCAGATAGCTAAACTTTTTTTTACGTTGTTGTCACTCTCTGCTAGAACCACTTCCTGGGGATGGAGTGCCAAGAACCTTTTCTTCAATATAATTTTAAACCTTCTTTCTTCTAACCTCAAATTGTGGCCATGTGTCCGCTTTAGGAACCTTCGAGTAAACTCCAACTGTAACCTATGTAATTGATCCTCATAACTGAGGTCTTTCATTGCCCTTAAAGTGTTACAAAACCCACAACATCAGTCTGTATATGCAGTAAAGAATGCTTGTTATACTCACTGTGGAACCTAAGGGGTTAATCCTCTGCATTGAGTAGAAAGGCTGTTCGATCCTTTCTTCTCTGCCCCTCCTATTGTTGAAATGACCACCTGATACAGACTGAATCTGTGGTCACATTCACATGCTCAGTTTGGTGCGTATTGCTAGAGAGGTTTTTGTTTTTCTTGGGAGGGTGCATGTGATCAGCACAGGGCCAATCAGCACTGTCCAGACAGAGGGTCAAAGGTTTCACATCCTCCTAGAGCAGAAAAAAAAACTCCTCCTACAAGCTTTAACCAGTGCTCTGCTGAAGTCACAAGACTGCTCTAACTGCTGATGAGAAAAGGTATATAACAGTTTATATTTACTAAATTAATTGCATTCCCATGTTCCGTGTATTGTGGGAGACCAGATATAGTGAATGCAGGATCCAGGGTTTAGTAACACTTTAATAATTTTGTTGCTGTTCGCTGAACTCCAATTCAACAATTGTCTTGCATGTTTTAAATCATTAGCTACTGTATAATAAAGACATTAAAGATAAGTATTACTTTCATCATGTTAGTATTTGTGCTTAAAGTGATACTAATGAATAGTTTTTTTTTCTTTTTTTTAATATCAAATGTCATACTTACCTGCTCTATAATGGTTTTGCCCAGAGCAGCCCGAATACTCCTCTTCTCGGGTACCCCCGGTGGCGTTCCTGGCCCCTCCTTCTTGCTGAGTGCTCCCAGAGTAAGTGGCTTGCCCAAGCAGTTGTGCTCCCGAGCACAAAGAGCGGTGGCTAGCCACACCTACTCCCTCTCCTGATTGGCTGTGATTGATAGGTACTCATGTATAACTGGATTGCAATGCGGCTCAGGTAAGTTTTGGCTGGGGGGGGCTGCTGCACAGATAAGGTTTTTTCACAGCTTTAACATACTCAGTCACTTTGCCCAGAACAGCTAAAGTGACAGTTACTTGAAAGCCCACCCCAACCCCCCTATAGTCATCTTTACTATGCTCACCTATTACTCTGTTCATCAGTTGGAGTTACACCATATTCAAGATTTGTTTTGAATTTTCAGAGCCTACACAATTTACCTTTTTTTTATATTCTTGATCTGGCCCACTCTCCCTTCATTTTGCCTAGACCAGAACTACATCAGCCATGCTCTAGCAGATGTCAGATATCCCAGGAAGCATCGGCTTATGCTGGGTGGCTGTAAGTGGGTGGAACCAGCGGTGCATCATCAGGGAGCCAGCTGCCTGAACCCAGAAGAGACAGCTAGGTCCCTGATGAAGAAGATGAGGAGCAGGACCCAGCATGAGGTGGCTGTTCAGTAGAGCACAGCTGCACAATGACGAATTTGTTGGTGTGGGTGAGTATGTGAATTCAGAATATCTTAACAAACCAGGGAAGAGAGGGTTAAAATCAAAATTATCTCCACGTGTTTCCAGTTTTGCTGTAGTGCAGTGATTTCTCCAGTAGGATGTGCTTAGGGGTTTCCTATGATGTGTCATCTGCGTTACTTAGTTGAGAGATTCAGAGGATTGACTCAGAGATACAGCATGGACTGACTTTGCAGGTTTCTTGACCGGCCAATCACTGATGGGCAGTGGGTTGGGTCTAGCTTTTAACAAAACATCCTGAGTAGGCTTCTCAAAGGTTCTTGACCTACAGGCTGTTGACTGAGTGTGGGGTGCTGTACTGGAGCCACCATGTGCTACCTAATTCATGGAGGACCTTACATAAACTGCTCTTGCTGCTAAAAGGGATATCATTGGGGACACTAGAACCATAGTTGAAACTTACTGGTCTTAGACCCCACCCATGTTGATGCAGTAGATGAACAGATATCACTGGGGATACTGAAGCCACACTTTAACCTTTACTGGTCTGTGACATCATCTTAGTTGATTCAGTAGCTAAACAGGTATCACTGGGGAGAGTGGAACCACACTTGAACTTTTACCAGTCTGAGACCCCACCCATGTTGACCTAGTAGGTGAACCGATATCATTGGGGTTAATGGAAAACACTTGGATATTTACTGGTCTGCGACAATATCAATGTCAATCCAGTACCCCAATAAATACCACTGGGAACACTGGAGAGACACTTGATCCTTTACTTGTCTAGAACCTCATCCATGTTAATTCAGTAGATGAACAGATATCAGTGGAGACACTGGAGCCACACTTGGACATTTACTGGTCTGACCTCACCCTTGTTGATCCAGTATCTGAATAAATACCACTGGAGACACTGGAGTAACACTTGAGCATCTAATGGGCAGCATAGTGGCTAAATGGTTAGCACTTCCACCTGGCAGTACTAGGGTCATTGGTTTGAATCCCAACCACGGCACCACCTGCCTGAAGTTTGGATGTTCTCCCTGTGCCTCCGTGGGTTTCCTTCTACACTCCAAAGACATGCTGGTAGGTGAATTAGCTTCTGTTTAAATTGGCCCTAGTATGTGTATGTATGAATGTAAGTTAGGTATCTTGGATTGTACGCCCCTTGAAAGTTAGGAACTGATGTGAATGTACTATATATATATATGTAATATCACTGGGGACACTGGAGCCACACTTGAAACTTTACTCATCTGGGACCCCACCCATGTTGATCCAGTAAATGAACAGATATCACTAGAGACAATGGAGTAACACTTGGACAGTTACTGGTCTGAGACCTTACCCATGTTGATCCAGTAGATGAGCAGATGTCACTGGGAACACTGGAGCCATACTTTGACAGCTACTGGTCTGGGACCTCACTCGTGTTGATCCAGTATAAGAATAAATATCACTGGGGGCAGTGCAACCACAACTTGAACTTTTACTGGTCTGGGCCCTCACCTATATTGATCCAGTACTTGAACAGATATCACTGGGGAAACTGGAGCAACACTTAATCCTTTACTGGTCTGGGACTTCACCCATGTTGATCCAGAAGCTAAACATATATCAGTGGGGTCAATGGAGTATCACTTGACCCTCAACTGGTCTGAAACTGCAGTCACTACATGGCACATTGAAAGCTTGCAGAGGCTCAGCATTAAGTTTACATAATGGGCACATGTCCTTTTAGTAGCCTGAAGAAATAAAGATCTAGTATTGTTTAACAACATTGCTACATTAATTAAATATTGATTCCACAAACACATTCCTGATTAAAAAGTCAGACAGTTTACAGATATAGCAGTACTGTTGGAGTCTGTTCATTTCCCTTTGGACAGACATCTTCAGAAAGCTTCAATGCTGTAAATAAAAAATGTTGTTCATTATTTTAAAATAGTACGTGAATCTTAAAATAGTACGCTTGTGGTACTGAAACTTTACCCCGAGCTACACTCAGGAATACCACCAGGGAGGTTAAGGAAAACCCCACACCAAAATTTAAAAAAAAATGCCCTTAGGTCTGGTATGGATTTTGGGGGAACAGCACACCATAATAAAAAAAACAAACAATGGCCTGTAGGTGCCCTCACAATCCAAACAATTTTGTGGGTCTGGTATGGATCTGGGGGGACCCCACGTCGTTTTTTTTTTAATCTTGGTGTAGGGTTCCCCTTAATATCCATATCAGACCTCTAGGGGTTGGGGGGGGACCCTCTCGCTGCATCTGAAAAAACACTGCATGTGATGTGGCCAGCAAAACCCTGGTGATAAATATTGTATCTTTTTTTTACTTTCTGTTGTGTTTGTGTTTGTGTTTGTTGTGTTTGTGAATTGGACGTAACAGCTTACCGCATGGTTATTTGCGGTATTTACTGACACGTTATTAAATTCACGTTAAATACCGCAGAATCAATTTTTTTGTTTTTTTTTCTCAATTGGACAGGTGAGGACAAAACATCTCCCAACTCCCGTCAAATGACCATTTCTTGCCAAGTCTTGCCAAGGCACATGTAGCTATCTGCAGGTTTTTGTACTCTCCCAGCCTCCCTTGGATGTCTGTAGTTGCCTTTAGCCAAATGTTAGCCCTATTCTTAAAGTAAAATAAAGGAAAAGCTTTTTTTCCCATTTGGATAGGGTAAGGGAGGGTTATAACCCCTGTCAGTTTTTCTGCCATCTGTATCCCTTTCAAGAGATTTCCCATTACTTCCTGTCCCATAGCCAAAACAGGAAGTGAGAGGAAATCCCTCCAAAGTGAGGGAATCGCTGGTTGTCACCAGAACCAGTGTCCTCTATTGAAAGATTCCCCCTCTAATCCTGTTCTGGGGGATTTTCTTTTCCATTCAGTGATAACAGTAAACAGGACACTAAGGAGAGGGTAAATCTCCCTAAATACAAAATGCAAAACGCAGATTTTAGATGGCATTCATTTGAATGACACCTAAAAACGAGGTATGATTTTGCCACAATTGTCACGCGATAAATCACAATGCAATCTCAGCAGACCATAACATGCGAAGCTTGTCACCCAAAAGAAGCTCTTGCTCCTATTTGGGTGACACGCTTTGTGCATTGTGCCGCGACTGCAGCGTGATTTATTGCGTGACAATTGTGGCAGAATCGCACCGTGTTTTTAGGTGCCATTCAAATGAATGCCATCTAAAATCTGCGTTGTGCCATCTTGTTAGAGCATTTTGAAATTGCAGGCAGAATCGCAGCAATTCTGCCTGCAATTAAAAAAGTCTAGGTGTGAATGCAGCCTAACCAGTCTAAAGCTAAATCGAAAAATGTATTAAAATAAACATGAAATCTTTGCAATAATAAATTAAAGGTGATATCGCATCATGGACACATCGTGTAACAAACAAGCTTACTACAAACCCTTAACTAAATGAGAAAAGAAAAATAAATAATAAAAAATAACAAAGGCCAAATCACAGCTAAGCCCAAGACCCCCTCCCCCCCCCCCGAATGAATCGATATTATTCAGGTAAATGCTTGCTTATAGCAAAGTAATTCTTTGCTATAAGCAAATTGTGTAAAAAAAATACTGATCACTTCCCCAAAGTAGTACAATGTTACTATGGTAACATTATACTACTTTGGTTATAGTGAAATATGAAAACAAAATGTTAACAAAAGAGAAAAAATGTAATAAATTAAAACTAATAAAAAAATGTTAAAACATTTTTAAAAAATTATCAATTTTTTTTTCGTACTCTTACCAGTCAGCGTCCCTGATCACCGCCATGCCAGTTATATGATGACGCTGTACTGGCACTAGTGAAAATAATTTTTTTAATTTTTTCATTTTCTGAAAAATTATGACAAAAAAATACAACTTCAAAAAACTCGCCATTCCTCTTATGAAGTACGTCGGACTGTCTACTCTGCAAAAAGGGGTAATTTGGAGGATATCTGTACTGTTCTGACATTCTTGGACGTCAAGAAATTAGATTGGCCGTCAGAACTTCAGGATTGATCAATATTCAGATATATCCCATAGTTTGTGAACTCTATAACTTTCCTACAGACTCAATAATACATCCTAATTTGGGTTATTTTCACCAAAGACATGTAGCAGAATACATCTCGGCCTAAATTTATAAAGAACAATTATTTATTTGCAAATTGTTATAACAGAGACAAAGGACACACAACTTCCAGTGGATGCGCCATCTCGGTGACACTGGCGGCCATAATCCACACACTTCTCCCACTGTCCTGAGGCTCCTGGGTGGTGTAACCTACTGCTGGGTCTGGGATCAGGTGTTATCCTTCAGCTTCTGGGATTATGTGTTTCTGTTCTCCACTGGTTTGGAGATGTATCAGTTCGGGCCCCCCTGCATGTAATGCCATTTAAATTAATTTTGCTAAATTTTGATTTTATCTACTCCTGGGCTTGTGGCTCTATTGGCTTCCACAGGGCTGGGACAGGTGTTCTACTCCCTTTCCACTCTATCCAAAACTAAAAAAAGTTTTGCCTTTATACTTTAAAACTGTTAATTAATGCATTAATCTTCTTGGTCCTGTTTCTCAACCACCTAATGGATAACCATGATTTTCCTATAGACTTCAATAACATAAGATCTTTCCAGAGGTGGCTACACAACTCTTTTGCAATATCTAAACATTTCTGGGTGTCCATTTATGATACATAGTTGAAGTGTACAGTACAGGGCTTTTTTTCAGCGAGAACGCAGTTCCAGCACCTCCAGCAAAGAATGTATGTACTGACAAAGTTGGATGGGGTGTGCTGAAGGGTATATTGGTGTCCAAGATCTACTGTAGCTAAGTGGTGTAGGGAGTCTATTGTCATTCTAGGGTTATTATGTTGTTGGGGGATCTACTAATGCTGGCTGCTGGGAAATCTATTGTTGCCATTAGGAAGGTCTATGGTTGGCTGGGGAAGATCTTTCTTGCCAATTAGGAAGGTCTATTGTTGGCTGGGGAATATCTATTGTTGCTGGGGGTGTAATTTGTTCCTGGGGGAGGGACTATTGTTGCTTAACCACTTCCCGTCCGCCCTATAGCAGAAGTACTGCTACAGGGCAGCACGGGTGTGCAAAATCACGCATATATATATATATATATACACGTGATTTTGCATTTCCGGGTAGGGGGTGCGCGCTCTACCCGCACCGCCATTCACGGCCACGGCTCCCAATCACCAGGCCCCAGACGGTGATTACTCATTGGCGCCCAGTAATTGCCGAGCATCTCCGATGGGGGGGGAACTGTTTGTAAACAAAACAGTTCTCTCCCCTGTCAGCTCCTGCACACTGCTTTGCAAACCAGTGTGCTTACAGTGAAGCACAAACACACAGCCCCACAGTAAAGCAGCTCACAGTTAACCCTTTGATCGTCCCTCATGTTAACCCCTTCCTGCCCAGTGCCATTAGTACAGTGTCAGTGCTTTTTATTAGCATTGCTCACTATATTGGTGCAACTGGGGATGTCAGTGACACCAAGTCATTTCCCCCCCCAGTGTCAGAATGCCCACTGCAGTCCCGCAGTTCCACTATATGTCGCTGATCGCTGCCATTACTAGTAAAAATAAAAGGTGAAAAAAACCCCAGTATATATACACCACCATTTGTAAACGCTATAAATTTCATGTAAACCAGTTAAGTTAAACGTATTGGGATTTTTTTTTCAAAGACATAGTTACATTGTTAGTCTGGCTGAAAAAAGACACAAGTCCATCCAGTTCAACAATAAAAAAATAAAAAAGTTATAATCCTATTCCCACAGTTGATCCAGAGTAAGGCAAAAAACCCAGCAAAACATGACCCAATTTGCTCCTGCAGGGGAAAAAATTCCTTCCTGATCCCCCGAGAGTCAATTGGATATTCCCTGGATCTACTTTACCTATAAATGTTATATCCAGCTATATTCTGTGTATCTAGGAAAGAATCCAGGACTTTTTTAAAGCAATTCACTGAGCTGGCCAGAACCAACTCTTGAGGGAGTCTATTCCACATTTTCACAGCTCTCACTGTGAAGAAACCTTTCCGTATTTGGAGATTAAATTTCTTTTCCTCCAGACATAAAGAGTGCCCCCTTGTCCTCTGTGATGACCTCAGGGTGAATAACTCTACACCGAGTTCACTATATGAACCACTGATGTATTTATACATGGAGACCATATCCCCCTTATGTATTATACATGGAGATCATATCCCCCCTTATGTATTATACATGGAGATCATATCCCCCCTTATGTATTATACATGGAGATCATATCCCCCCTTATGTATTATACATGGTGATCATATCCCCCCTTATGTATTATACATGGAGATCATATCCCCCCTTATGTATTATACATGAAGATCATATCCCCCTTATGTATTATACATGGAGATCATATCCCCCCCCTTATGTATTATACATAGTGATCATATCCCCCCTTATGTATTATACATGGAGATCATATCCCCCTTATGTATTATACATGGAGATCATATCCCCCCCTTATGTATTATACATAGTGAACATTTCCCCCCTTATGTATTATACATGGAGATCATATCCCCCTTATGTATTATACATGGAGATCATATCCCCCTTATGTATTATACATGGAGATCATATCCCCCCTTATGTATCATACATGGAGATCATATCCCCCCTTATGTATTATACATGGAGATCATATCCCCCCTTATGTATCATACATGGAGATCATATCCCCCCCTTATGTATTATACATGGAGATCATATCCCCCCCTTATGTATTATACATGGAGATCATATCCCCCTTATGTATTATACATGGAGATCATATCCCCCTTATGTATTATACATGGAGATCATATCCCCCCTTATGTATTATACATGGAGATCATATCCCCCCTTATGTATTATACATGGAGATCATATCCCCCCTTATGTATTATACATGGAGATCATATCCCCCCTTATGTATTATACATGGAGATCATATCCCCCTTATGTATTATAGATGGAGATCATATCCCCCCTTATGTATTATACATGGAGATCATACCCCCCTTATGTATTATACATGGAGATCATATCCCCCTTATGTTTTATACGTGGAGATCATATCCCTCTTATGTATTATACCTGGAGATCATATCCCCCCTTATGTATTATACATGGAGATCATATCCCCCCTTATGTATTATACATGGTGATCATATCCCCCCTTATGTATTATACATGGTGATCATATCCCCCCCTTATGTATTATACATGGAGATCATATCCCCCCTTATGTATTATACATGGTGATCATATCCCCCCTTATGTATTATACATGGAGATCATATCCCCCCTTATGTATTATACATGGAGATCATATCCCCCCTTATGTATTATACATGGAGATCATATCCCCCTTATGTATTATACATGGAGATCATATCCCCCCTTATGTATTATATATGGTGATCATATCCCCCTTATGTATTATACATGGAGATCATATCCCCCCCCCTTATGTATTATACATGGAGATCATATCCCCCTTATGTATTATACATGGAGATCATATCCCCCCTTATGTATTATACATGGAGATCATATCCCCCTTATGTATTATACATGGAGATCATACCCCCCCCCTTATGTATTATACATGGTGATCATATTTCCCCTTATGTATTATACATGGTGATCATATCCCCCCTTATGTATTATACATGGAGATCATATCCCCCTTATGTATTATACATGGAGATCATACCCCCCCCCTTATGTATTATACATGGTGATCATATTTCCCCTTATGTATTATACATGGAGATCATATCCCCCCTTATGTATTATACATGGAGATCATATCCCCCTTATGTATTATACATGGAGATCATACCCCCCCCTTATGTATTATACATGGTGATCATATTTCCCCTTATGTATTATACATGGAGATCATATCCCCCTTATGTATTATACATGGTGATCATATCCCCCCTTATGTATTATACATGGAGATCATATCCCCCCTTATGTATTATACATGGAGATCATATCCCCCCTTATGTATTATACATGGAGATCATATCCCCCTTATGTATTATACATGGAGATCATATCCCCCCTTATGTATTATACATGGAGATCATATCCCCCTTATGTATTATACATGGAGATCATATTTCCCCTTATGTATTATACATGGAGATCATATCCCCCCTTATGTATTATACATGGAGATCATATCCCCCTTATGTATTATACATGGAGATCATACCCCCCCCTTATGTATTATACATGGTGATCATATTTCCCCTTATGTATTATACATGGAGATCATATCCCCCTTATGTATTATACATGGTGATCATATCCCCCCTTATGTATTATACATGGAGATCATATCCCCCCTTATGTATTATACATGGAGATCATATCCCCCCTTATGTATTATACATGGAGATCATATCCCCCTTATGTATTATACATGGAGATCATATCCCCCCTTATGTATTATACATGGAGATCATATCCCCCTTATGTATTATACATGGAGATCATATCCCCCTTATGTATTATACATGGAGATCATATCCCCCCTTATGTATTATACATGGTGATCATATCCCCCCTTATGTATTATACATGGAGATCATATCCCCCTTATGTATTATACATGGAGATCATATCCCCCTTATGTATTATACATGGAGATCATATCCCCCCTTATGTATTATACATGGTGATCATATCCCCCCTTATGTATTATACATGGAGATCATATCCCCCCTTATGTATTATACATGGTGATCATATCCCCCCTTATGTATTACACATGGAGATCATATCACCCTTCTGTATTATACATAGTGCTAATACTTAAGCATTTCACATACATTTTGTCCCGAGTGCTTTGTCCTGCGCCCTGCCTTTATTTTGACTGTTCTTTCTGCCTGGAAACTTAGAAAAGTCCACGGCGTCCAAAAAGCGTTAGGTCAAAATCGGTTTTAGACCGGCTAGAGAACAGCGATAGTAAATCAGAACCACTTGTAGAATTTAGTGATAATGATTCCTGGGGGAAATTCATCATCAGACACTGAAAATGATTTTGCGACTTTGCTCAGCGATGTGCGAACTTGGCGCTATATTTCAAATTTCAGTGTTTTTGGTTTGATTATATTATTGAATTAAATTTATTATTATTATATTATTATTTTTTATGAGTATTTATTAAGTAAGTAATTACTAAGAATTGCAGGCCTACAATACATAACACCAAATTTCCATGCAAAAAAATGGTACCGCTTTTGGTACAAAATTCCTGACATAATCATACCACCAGGGAGGTTAATAGCAAAAAGTCAAAAATATAGTTTTTTTCTCAAAATTGTCGATCTTTATATTTTATAGCACAAAAAATAAAAACAACAGAGGCGATCAAATACCACCAAAAGAAAGCTCTATTCGTAGGAAAAAAGGATGTAAATTTCATATGGGTGCAGCATTGCATGACTGTGCAATTGTCAGTTAAAGTAACACACCGCCGTAACGCAAAAAATGGCCTGGACAGGAAGGGGGGTAAATCCTCTGGAGGGTAAGTGGTTAAAAGGGTTGATTGTTGCTGGAGTGTATTTTGTTCCCCGGGGGAGGGACTATTGTTTCTCTATTGTCACTGGCAGTGTATTTTGTTCCTGGGGGGGGGGGGACTATTGTTGCTGGGGGGGTCTGTTATCACTAACCAATTCCATACAAATTACTTAATACCACAAAGTGATACTTGGTGCTATATTCTCTAAAAGGAGAAGAACTAGGAGGTGGATAGGAGGCAGAGGCAAGGGACGGTGCTCAGAGGTTGGTGTGGGAGGAGACAAGGGATGACTCAGGGGAGGGGGGAGATTACCTGCACATATATTCTAATAAAAAAGCCGTGGTACAGTATATATAGATATTTTTGTTAGGGGTCTTACACAATGCTCCATTGCAAAAATGCATAAAAAAATGCATACACATTTTTTCAGCTTTTTTGCCCTGGTATGTTAAATTTAAAGCAATACATAATGCATGTTTGCTGCACTTGCTTTATTTTTTTTCCCTTTATATGTGATTTGATGTGTAGTTGATGCAATTTTGCTACAGTTTCAATTTTGCCACAGTTTTTGATGCAGTGTTTTTGCCCCACAAAACATGCACCAAAAATGCAGCAAGCAGGACTTTTAAAAATGCAACTGATTGGCAT
The DNA here is from genome assembly GCF_062004578.1 of Staurois parvus. NCBI lineage: Eukaryota > Metazoa > Chordata > Amphibia > Anura > Ranidae > Staurois > Staurois parvus. The sequence continues at coordinate 238,508 of NW_028318893.1, read as the reverse complement.
GAAGTCTTCCATAGGATTTAAATGGATGCATTTTTCATGCAATTTTCTTCTGCTTTTTTAACTGAAAAACTGATGATTGTTAAAGGACCCTTATTTTTGGATAGAGTAGTGAGGTTTAAGATCTGATGTCAGGTTTTATTGCTGTTTGTGTCACCATTTGGAAGAATCATTATATTGTCCTTGTGAGCATAGTCACCAAGACAAAAAATAAGCGGAAATCCAAAATGTTAGTTATCGGCATACAGTACCAAATAATGAGGATAAATCTTCCAATGAGGACACTTGGTCCGAGGACAAATGGTTAGGAGGGGACTCCCCCTCTCTTTGTAGTTGTTTTCTTTTACTTTTTGTTGTGCCTCCAGGATGATGTGCCTACGTGAATGGAGATCTTGCCCATGGGTCACAGGCAAAAAAAAATGACAGGTGTTTTATCCCTTCCTTTTTCTATCCAAGACTAAATAAACAAAGTGTTGGCTATATATACACTTTGGGGTCTATGTGTAAAAGAGCCTAGTCACTAGATGGCTCTAATGATCATACAAGACAATTCAATAACAGAATACTGAAACTGTCTTTGGAGCCGTGTGACTGTGTGTCACATTCATTCAGTGGACGATTTATACATCGACCTTTTTTACGAAAGTCAACAAGTTAACAAAATTATGCTCATCCACAGAAACGTCTTGTTAAAGAGGAAGGTAAAACAAAACCCCACTGGGCAAATGTGCCCGATTGTTCATCAAAGATGAAATAAGTATTCTTTTCATACCCCGCAAAAGACATTGTACCAATTCCTGGGTTGAAACATTTCCACACTGTACTTCAGTCGTTATATGTGTCTAAAGTTTCTAATCAGTTCTTTCTGCCTCCTCCTGGATGACCAGTCTACAGTCATGTCCAAAAATCTTGCCCCCCCCCCCCCCCTGCATTTCTGTGAGATAATCCACCACTTTACCCAGAAAATTGTTGCAATTACAAATGTTTCGGCATTCTCTCATGTTTATTTCTTTTGTTTGTATTGCTATGACACAAAAAAGTGGAGAAACAAAAAGCCAAATCTAAAACATTCCATGCAAAATCTCAAAAATGGACTGGACAAAATGGCACAATTTAATATTTGGTAGCACACCCCTTGAAAAAATAACTGAAATCAATGGCTTCCTGTAAACATCAATGAGTTTCTTCCACCTCTCTACTGGAATTTTGGAGCACTCTTCTTGCACCAACTGCTCTAGGTCTCTCAGATTGGAAGGGTTCCTTTTCCCAACTGCTGTTTTAGGATCTCTTCACAGGAGCTCTATGGGATTGAGATCTGGACTCATTGCTTGCCAGTTCAGTGCTCTCCAGAGCTTTGTCCGAAACGATTTCTGGGGGCTTTTTGACGTGTGCTTTGGGTCATTGTCCTGCTGTAAGACCCATAACCTATGATGGAGAACCAACTTTCTGACACAGGGCCCTACATTGCACCCCAGAATTCTTTGGTCATCTTCAGATTTCATAATGCCATGCACACGGTCAAGACATCCAGTGCCCGAAGGAGCGAAGCAGCCCCAAAACATCAGTGACCCCCCACCATGTGTGACTGGAGGGACTGTATTCTTTTCTTTAACCGCTTTCTGCCCTGCCACTGTGTATATACGTGTGCAGGGCGGCAGTGGAGCGCAAATGCACGTTTTAAAACGTGCTCCGCGCTCCCGAAACATTCACGGGTAGGGGGCGCGCGCTCCCGCCGACCCGCGGGTGACACGATTCGATCCAGGAGGGATCAATCATTAGATTTCAGCCAGTGATTTCTGGCTGAAATCACATGATCGGTCCCTGTCCTATCCTGTCCTGTGTTGACATTTACACAGGGCAGGATATGATGTCACAGCAAAAAAAGGCCTGGTCATTAAGGGGGGTAAATCCTCTGGGGCTCAAGTGGTTAAAGGCCTCATTGCTTTTTCTGAAAACAGTAGAGTGATGGGCTTTCCCAAAAAGCAGGAATTTTGTTTTGTCTGTCCACAGTACATTCTCCCAAAAGGATTTTGGCTTCCTCAGGCAAGTTTTGGCAAACTCCAATCTGGCTTTTTTTTGTTTCTGTGTCAGCAGTGGGGTCCTCCTGGGTCTCCTACCATAGCGTCTCTTTTCTTGCAGATGGAGATGTACAGTGCAAGCTTACACAGTTGTACCCTGGGCCTGAAGGTCAGCTTGAATTTGTCTGGAAGTTGATCAAGATTCGTTATCCACCATTCGAACAATCCTTTGTTGCAATCTTTGATCAATTGTCTCTTCCGTCCACATCCAGGGAGATTAGCTACAGTGCCATGGGTTGTAAACTTCTTGACAATGTTGCACACAGTGGACACAGGAACACTAGGATCTCTGGAGATTGACTTTTTGTTCTCAAATCCTCAGACAATTCTTTGCTGCTCTCTCCATGCTCCATGTGGCGCACAGAGACACACAACAGAAAGGTTGATCCAAATTTTCACTGTTTTAACTGGTTTCTGGTATGATTTCTATATTGTCACCAACTCTTAATTGATACAGGTGAGTTTAATTACAAATTACAGGAGCATAACAAACTTGGAATGCAATTACAGTTGCGAGAAAAAATATGTGAACCCCTTGGGATTAAGTGGAGTTTTGCATGAATTGGGCATAAAATGTGCTCTGAACGTCATCTAAGTCACAACAATAGAAGAACACAGTCTGCTGAACATAATACTACACAAACATTAGATGTTGCCATGGTTTAATTGCACATAACATGTAAACATTCACAGTGCAGGGAGGAAAAAGTATGTGAACCTTTGGACTTAATAACTGGTTGACCCTCCTTTGGCAGCAATAACCTCAACCAAACATTTCCTGTAGTTGCAGATCACACCTGCACAACGATCTGGAGTCATTTTGGACCACTCCTCTTCACAAGACTGTTTCAGTGTAGCAATATTCTTACAATTTTGAGAACTTGCCAATAATTTTGTCAAGTCCATTTTTGGGGTTTTGTGTGGAATGTGTCAGATTTGGCTTTTTGTTTCTTCACTTTTTTGTGTCATACCAATACAAACAAAAGAAATAAACATGAGAGAATGCAGAAACATTTTTAATTCCAACAATATTCTGGGCGAAGCGATGCATTATCTGATAGAAATTTTTGTGGCCACGACTCTACGTGGGGCTCATGTTCAGACCTCCTATATGACAAAAAGAACTTTTCAGTGTGTCACGTATCTTAATTTTAACACTTACCTGATTCCTGCATGCTACGACTCCAATAGCAGCAGCAATAATCACTTTTACTGCAATAGCAACACAGATGCCAATAATTACGGTTATATTGTCCTTAGGCTTTGCACTAGAATCTGAGGGGGGAAAACAGAAGAGAATCATGACACATCAGTATTGCTGAGTACCTTGCATACCAGAGGTGTAACTAGAGCTTTTAGGGCCCCAGTGCAAAAACCATAAAGGGCCCCCTTGACCAGAGGACCCTTTACATCTGTCATGGGGACTTTCCCCTGGTCCTGGGGCCCTTCTCTCTGAGCCCTGGACCCTTCCCAAAGGGAATCCTTCCCCAATCCCCTCCAACACAAGGACGCAGCAGAATCAGACACACAAATCAATTGATGTCCCATGAATCTGGGCTGTGTTCTGGAGCCCAGTGTAAAAAAGAGTTCTGGAACTTGGTTCCAGTTGCTTGACTGACAGGGGTACACCAGAGTGGGCACCCAGGGCAATTGCCCTAAATCCTTTATGTGGTGCCAGATGCCACCATTGCTCCCTTTGAATTGGGGGGGAGGTGCATTGAGAAGGGAGGTGACTTGCTAGAAGGTGAGGTGGGGATTTTTGAATCCGACCGCCCTAGCACAAGTCTTCTCTACTCCAAAGATCAGAGCCGTGGAGGAGGGGGCAGCTTCTGCAAGCTCTGCTGTTATGTGTTCAGGCATTAAGCAGAGAGAGATGGCGGCTGCCACATAGGGGGTGATCACCATGTGTTGGACCTTGGGCACCCTGCAATAGATGGTAGCCTATGGTAGCACACCCCTGTCAGGCTAGTTACCAGAGCTCAGTGCTGGAACTTGTTCCTGCATTGGGCTCCGGGATTCCACACTGATGTCTATGCTGGCTCTGGCTCAGTTGCAAGTGCGACCATTGCAACCCTGGTAGTTCTGGCACTGTTGCATACAGAGTCCCAGCATCCGCTCCATTACGTAGAAGAACATGTCCCTTCTTAGCCTTTCTGTTCACAATTGTTAATATTTTGCCTTCACTTCCACTTTAACATTGTGAGCTGACATGCTTTTGAAAAAGTATAACTTTATATCAGGACAGCAGCTTATAGAATCATCCAGATTGTAGATTGGTAGGATATTTCTATAGCAGAAATTTTACAATTTCACAATGAATTGGCCAGAATGTAACATTTAGATACTCTGTTGGATTAATTGGTTGAAAGTAGATCCACATACCCAATCAAAGAAGGATATTTATTAAGATTACATTAGAGAGACAATCAGAGAAAATTACAGTATGGAGAATTAAGTCAGTTTCATTGTTAAATATAGTAGGCATAAAAGAGGAAGTAGTGAATCCAGGCATCCTGTTCTGGTTTCATGTATTATGAACACAGAGGAACACTGGGCTATAGGGAAATGTCCAGAATGCTCATAGCAGAACATTTATCATTGGAGAAGAAACTAATGCTTGATGAATGCCTAGGGCATTTTTTGAGCTTTGTAGGCATTTGGTGATCACTTGCAGGCCGTTTACCAAGCATTTGATAAAGCCTTCCAAATGCAGGATATCAATTGAGGTGATGTGAAATTAGTGTTTCTTCTTCCACAAAAGATAAAGTAAATCTAAGAGCAAGATATTTTTTCTTGCTGCTGGTGTCCTACTGGACAGATTTACTTTCACTTCACTTCAACAGAAATTGGGAGGAGAAATAATCTTAACTTAAACTATTGTCATTAGAATTGTTGTCCCCTTTTAAAAATATCCCTTTTCTCCAGTTCTGGTGACAACTATCTGTGGTTAGATCTCCTCCCTTTCAACACTACGGTTCTTAGTTCCAGTGTCAGCCATGGCACTACCTGCATGGATGAAGAAAAGAAGTAAATGGCTTCCTTCTTTTCTGCATCTAGTTTGAGGGTACGGATGGCTTGGATTTGCCATAAGCACCTAGGACCCGGTTACTACTTGCATGAAGTTTACATGTTCTCCCTGAACTTATGTGAGTCTCCTCTCACTCTCCAAAGACATGTTGGCATGGTCTTGGGGTGCCTAATGTAACTAAGTATTATCAGGCGAGCCAGATTGCCCGGCTGTCTATGTTGCACGCTTCCTCTGACATTCCTCTCTGGGTCCTGCTAGAACTACCTAATTGTGCCCCTATTATGACATTGACACTTTTATGGCTTCCCCCTGCCCTACGCCCTTTAACACTCAGTTTGATTTTGCTCCATGGCCTACAAGTGTGGGACTCGGTACGCTACTCCAGTGGCCTGATATCTCCTTTCCTACTTTTGCTCCCAATTATTAACAACCCTCTTTTCCCACCAGGTTTAGATCAACCAAGGGCATTTTCTTGGTGGGTGGACAATAGTTTTTCGCAGGTGCACCGCTTTTTGACTTCTCGGTCCTTCCCCACCTGGAATTCTCTTCGGGGGTCACGGGATGTTCCTCCAGCGGACATTTTTCATTATCTTCAATTGCGGCATTAGCTGACCTCACTGCGGGGCACTTCCGCTTTCCCATATCAGAAATCTGCCTTTGAACAGCTTTGCCAACAGCGTCCAGGCGCCCCGGGCCTTATTTCCCTTCTTTATGCAGCTTTGAACAGACACTCAATGCATACTTCTCTCTCATATGTCGATCAATGGGAGCGCGACCTGGGGGCAGTCATGGATCTGGAGTACTGGAATAGGGCCTGGTTGTTTATAGCTAATGTTCATATAATACAACCACGCTGGAGGCGGCATACAAAGTATTGTTTCGTTGGTTTTGGGTTCCAGCTCGTTTGGCCCAGGCAAACCCCGCCTACAGGGATCGATGCTTTTGGGGTTGTGGCCATCGTTGTGATGTATTGCATATCTGGTGGTCATGCCCAAGACTGGTTTTTGGTCTCGTGTGTTTGGCCTTCTTTTCACCTTGCTCCATCTCCCCATACGCCGGGATGCTCTATACGCTTTGATTCATTGTCCCATACCGGGCCTCTTGGCTCACCAGCAGAAGTTGGCTTCCTATTTGTTTTTGTCGGCCACTAGAACAATTGCTCAGGCATGGAAGGGCCCGTTTGTCCCTCTTCACGTGGTGCTGTACCGTATGAGCACTATGATGCTTAACCCCTTCAAGCCGGTCGCACGCAAGTGTGCGGCCTCCCGGCGTCGGGGCCTAGACGCTGAGCAGCCGAACATTTGCGTTCATATAACAAAAAACATATGTGCTGAGAGCGTGCACCCTGCGCGCTCCCAGCACACATGTGCGGTACTCACGGAAAGATCCCGGTCTGCTCTTTCGATCGGGACCTTTACCGATCATGTGACCGGCCGTGACTTGACGTCACGGCGGCCACATGACGCTAAGACACGCCCCGTCCCAACCACCTCCCGGCACAGGAACTCCTCTTCACGCCGGGACGATCCGGCATGAAGGGGTTAATGAACAGATGTCGAGTATCTGTAACGACTCCCAACGGAAATTTTTGAAAATATGGGAGCAGTGGTTGCCATATGCCCTTCCCATGCTCCCCCCAGCTAGTCTGGGGTTGTGATGTTGCTCGGTATTGGCGTTCCGGGACCCCTGCTCTTGGTCTTGTCATCGTTTTCCTTTTGTACTCCTCCTTCCTTTTCTATTTCTGTTTGTTTTTGGTGTTGCAGTGGATAGCTGCCTTTGGTTTGTGTTACTGTCGGTATTATACCAATGTTTTTGTCATTTATGTGCCATTGATAGCCCCTGCGTGGGCGCACTTTTTGCTCTGTTGGTGTTAGAGCACTGTTTTCTTTATTTTTTATGTGCAATTGACCCCTGTGTGGGCGTGTCTTGTTGCTCCTGTTTTTTTTTAAATGTTTATAAATTAATAAATATCATTGAAATACAAAGACATGTTGGCAGGTAAATTGTCCCTAGTATACTAGATCAGCATGGAGCATGTGTTTTGCTGATTGGAGAGCTCTAGCTGTGACGTAGCAGGGAGCATGTCTGACCTCTGCAGAGAGACCATTGCTTCCATGTGGAGAGCAGAAGTCTCTCTCTGCAGAATGATGGCAGGGGCCAGGCTTTTCTACTATGAATATTTCTGCTTTCTGAAAGAAACGGCCAGAAAGACTTTGCAAACCTTTTGTTTTAATGCATCCATAAATGCAAACAGACATTAAAATGTGTATAAACAGCAGAAGCTCTACTTAAACTCACCCCTTGTAACAGTGAGAACATCCTCCAGACTGCTGTGGTCCACATGACAGAAGTAAGTGTCTCCCTCCTTGGTTGGGACTTCCACACTGACTCTGATCTGATAGGTGCCATCAGGATGGGGGAGAATTGGAGTCATTTCATCTGAAGGAACATGGTCCTCCCCATTCCTCATCCACTTCACATCCACGGCTCGGGGGTGAAACCCATACACCAGGCAATGAAGTCTGGTCACATCATCCGACTGACGACGGCCCCACACCTTCACCTCTGGACGCACTGACAAGGAAAAGAAAACTATTTGTATGGTCTGCTAGCAGAAGCAATACTTGTCTCTCCCTTGAGGTAAATTAGAACATGATATCTATGTATTTATGAGGATCATTTTAGGTGTCTTCAGGTCACAGAGGAGTTTTCAGGGCAGCTTGGACCAGCATCAACCGTGTGTGGGCACAACAGTCTACTAGCTGTGCATTGACATTTTTCTCTCATAGTCTAAGGGTATTCAGTTTAGCTTGTTTCCCTTGGTAGGGACATCATTCAGTCATTTACAGGAGATCTTTAATTATTTTTTACTGGTGATTCACAGAAATTCCCAGATTGTATGTACCCAGGTCATCTTGAACAGCAGCATGTGTTCTAGTTACAACAGTAGGCCTGGGAGACAACACTGTTCTTGGTCTCAGCACACAGTTCAATCACTGCATTCATTTCATAGATTCTCTAAAGACAGCCTCCCTGATCTTCTACAATTGAGGTCTCTATATACTGGGCATGAAGATTAATGTAGACCCCCTATATTACAGGGAGGGCATCTAGGTCTGTAACCAAGCCCTTCTTGTAAGTTGAAACCTACCTCTAGTTCACTTACTATATACACAATAGGAGGCATTTATGAATGCAGTTGTAATCTATTTCTAAATGCCACACCATATAATTGCGTGCAATTCATTTTCATATTATACCCAATCAATAGTGTCATGCCATTTCTTGATTTGAAATGTCTGCCTATCTTTGCACATTTCTGCAAGTACTATGAAATAGATTACACCAGATCTAGCATTCCAATCTAGAATGGATAAGTTCACCTTCTGGAGCATGTTACACATTACACCCATATTTAGGGTGTAATGTGTAACATGCTCTAGACCTGATACCCCCAATCCCCCCTCTCTATGACAGTGGGTAGGGGATCCACTCCTTGCACCCACTGTTACAACTTGAAAACAGAGTTGCTGCCCCTACAGCCACATCATTCATTCACAGCAATCTGTGAATGAAAAAACTACAAGTCCCATCCGCCACTGCAGCAGACAGATTTGTAGTTTGAATATGCCATGAGTTTACTGGTTAGCATGCTCATAGTCCATTCACATTTCCTTGCTAGTTGACAGCCTGTACAGTGGTATGGACTGAAAGCTGAGAGAGAGTGTAAGAACCTGAAACTGCACCCGCAATCTACTGATCATGGATGCAATACTTTGTAGGCTCCTGTTAAAAAAAAATGTATCTGCTAAAATATTTGCATTTGTTATTTTTTAGTAAAAGGTGAACTTAGCATTTAAGAAGTGATGTGATTGGGCATTTAACAGATACAATGAAAACAGAATTTTCATGCTTCATACAATATAAGAGTGACAGTATGTATGTATGTGATATATATATAGCCACCTCTTTTCGCAAGATCTTCTCTCCCATATGCAAAGAATTTTTCCAGCCGCTCTATACAGGTATCCATGAGAAAAGCCTTCCATTTCTCTGTCCCTCTTCTGTCTTGGCGGTTCCATGCCTCTGTGTAGAACGGAGCTTCATACATGGCTGGGATCCAGTTCCACCTATATGTGTCCAGATACATGAAATCTCTCCCATTGTATCCATGCCTATTATACAATGCAGTGATGCCATCATCTCTCTGTTCACAACCATACATTTCCTGGTAGATATGTAGACCTGCATACAACATAGACAGATGTCACATGGAAGCAGATTGTGTGTTATCACATGCATAATATGTTACAGATGTAGAAAAAAAGGAAAAATAATTGTGTTCCTTTCTCTCTTTTTTTCTCTAGACAGCACAAACTTTTAGTCCATGTCTCGTTCTAGCCACATGTGCCAACTGTACTCTGGGCTCCATCAACTTCCTTCATCCAGTAGGTTCAAACAACTGTAGAATTGCACTCTGCTGACTATTGCATTAGTATAACTGTGATGCCCAAACAACAAACAGAAACACTCCAACCACATCCTCAACTGATGCTTTTTTTGTGCATTTCTAGGGCTTATTCATAGAGCGCTACAAATATTGGTCAATTAGTGAGGGGGCGCACTGGATACCTCCACTGCCATTGTGCTATTGCTATCCCTATAGCTCCAGACATACCCACCCAATCTATCTTTTTTTTATATATGTTCTCCAATTCAGGAGACTCTCATATCTATAGGGCTAGGACTGCAGTACACTGGGATGCCGTGATGTGGCCCTGCACCTTACGCACGTATTTGCACATGCGAACAAACCCTTGATTTTAATGTGAACTCTTAGAAAGGGTCAATTTGGTTTGTTGCAGGCTGACTGGTAAGTGAGCTGGGAATTTTTGTTTGTTCTTTTTTCACATGCATCACCCTTCCATGTGCTCCTTGCAGCACAGGCCAGTTAGGCTACATTCACACTAGATTTGTTAGCAGGCGTCAGACAAGCATCTGTGAAGCGTTTTTAATGGTTCTCAAACGCCTATGAAAATTCTGCACATTGCAGCACACAGTGCTGTTTACACTGAAGCATTAGTGTCGTGTTGCGGGAAAATTGACGCCTCATGTTGAGTCAAGAGGAGTTGAAGCCTCCCATTAAAGTCTATGGTGACGCTCCTCAAATGCCTGGCAGGTGTTTGCGGGGTGTTTGCGAAGCGGTTGCTTGAAATCTGCCAGTGACTAGTGTCTTAAAGGGGCTTCTCATAATTCAACTACTGTTTCCAGGGAGAGAATATTGTTCTTCATCACAGTGTTCTTCAGGGAGCTATTATTCACTTTTCCCCTCATTGTGCACCAACTGGGCCCCATCAAGCAAGCAGAAGACTCACCACTGCACTTAAAGGAACATTGGTTACTTCAGGGGTAAAGAGCCCTCTCATCTCAGGCTACATACCTGCAATCAAGCCCTGAGGACCCGAAGTGAGCTAGTTTACCCGTTGGTAGTTCTTGTTGCTCACTGGGGACTGTAAAGCCACATTACATCATAGGGAACCTGAGGGTCAATGATGACCTTCCTTTATTTATTATATATTAACCCAGAAAATTCTACAAAAATGGATCATGGTCCTCCAGCACTGGTATAACACATTTCCCTGGAGATTACTTTTGTGTAATGATGAGCCAAGGTTCAGGCCTAATTTCCAGAAAGCTGTCACATGATAGCAGGTCGCTGGTCCAATCTGCTGTGGCTGTAAATTTTCCCACCCCCACAAAACAGAGTAGCAAGGATACCGGCTTATGTCATTATCCAGATATGGTCACATAACTATATTTGGACAATGGAATTTACCAAATATGATCATGTGGCCAAATCAGGTCAATTATGTCACCTGCATCCCTACCCCCTTGTTATGTAGTGTGAATAAAAGCTATCCATAGATTTAGGACTAACAGGGCTTGGCCTGAACCTTAACCCATCACTTCTTTTTAAGTAATCTCTGCAGGTTATTCTGTTTTATAGAGACAAAGCTATGCCCACAATGCTGTGCCTTTATACAATGTTTCTGTATGTTAAAGTAGAACTAAAGCCAAAAATGTTTTTTTCATTTTGGATAGCGTATGAGAGGATTATCACCCCTGTCAATTTGTTCTGCCATCTGTGTCCCATTGTGAAGATTTCCCTTCACTTCCTGTCCCATAGCTGACCAAAACAGAAAGTGAGAGGGAATCCCTCCAAAGTAAGGGAATGCATGGTTGCCACCAGAACTAGTGGCCCCATTGGAAGATTTCCCCTGTTACTGCTGTGGACACAACCCAAAATGTAGGCTTTTCTTTTACTTAGACTTTTAGTGACAACAATGAACAGGAGAAATAGACAGGATGAATCTCCATAAACAGGGTTCAGACAGCGATAGAAACCTGACAGATGTTCTATTGCATCTCCAACCAAAAAGCTTCCCTTTAGTTATACTTTAAATAGGAACTCCAGGTATGGATAATTTATACATAGTTATATTGGTTCACCTTGAACCAATATAACTACAGTATGTATATACCAGGGACGGACTGACCATTTGGAAACTCGGGCACTGCCCGAGGGCCTGGGGTTAGTAGGGGGCCCCATGAGATGCCCCTGGTACCTTTTTCATAGGCTTTTTTGAGTTTGGGCAAGGACACAGGGGCCCCATGATCCCCTATTGCCCGGGGGCCCCATGAGTTGTCAGTCCGCCCCTGGTATATACCATACCTGGCCAATGCCCCCTGAAGCTGAAAATCAAAGTAAAGACCTCTACTTCAGTGATCTCTACTTGCCTCTGGCTTTTGTACTGAACAGCTAGCCTGATGCACTCTGAACACAGGGGGTTGGCTGCTTGACTTGGCCAAGTGAGACATTACTGTCCTGCCTCTCCACCTAATCCAATTAAAGAGAACTTTTTATCTATTCAGAAAATGCAAAGTATTCTCTAAATGGTGCATTTTCTGATTGGCCAACCTCCTGTATTCAAAATGCAGTAGGCCAGCTGCTCAGCACAGGACCCAGAAGCAAGTGAAGAACACCGGAGTAGAGGTGTTCCAGCTTCCAGGGATATGGCCAAGTATTGTATATGTAGCACTACCCCCTTAGGAGTTACTGAAGATTTGGCTCACCCTATAGTCCTGCACAGCCAGACATCACACACCTCCCTCGCTCAGACTTGCACCAGGAGACAGAAATCAATCCTTGAGCTTTGTTTTGAAGTTTTCTTAGGGGTTTAGAACTTGGATGGGGTAAGGGGTGTATGGGATGCCCAAGGAAATGGCAACTGGCAAAAACTTCCTAAAATTATATTACAAGTTTTATGCACAAAAAATCCTCCAGTTGTATGGAGTAATCCCTGAACAGTGGATCCAGCAGTAACTACTAGAAGGACAATCGTCCCTGCTGTAGAGTGAGTTAGGTTTCCCACCCAAATGCTTTCTCCCCTTTTTTGGCCCAGGGGGTGTAGGTGTACTCACTGAGTCCTTCTACTGTGCTGCTGTTGGGTCAGTGGCTGCTACCAGGCCTTAAAGCTGAGCCGTTCCTTCCCTGCTGCCAGGTGGTCTTCTCTCAGGGGGCCAGTAAAGTCCACAGCTTTCCTCCTTCCAGGCATCACTCCTTGAGGTAAGCCCCTTCAAGACTGGGTTCCCTCCCAGGCTCCTGCACCTCAACCTCACCCCACCTCTCCTTCTCTCCTCCTCCTCCTTCTCTCCTCCTGCTTAGCAGGCTCCCTTATCCTTAAGGGCTGTCCTGGCCCCTTGCCAAGCCTCCTGTTGAGTATTGGTCAGGATCCCTCAAGAGTACAAGCCAGACACTCCTCAGATCACCCACTGCCTCTAGATCTTCCTTCAAAGCTCTAAAGAAGGAAAATTCCAAAGGGGCTGGCTTGCAGAGCCTCTCAGCTCTGACCAAAATTTTACCTCCTGACTATCACACCCAGGCTGCTACTGAGCCCTCCTCTCTGACAATCAGGATTCTAGCTCCCCCTAGCTAACTAGGAGGGCACTACATATATACATACAGTAGCTACCTGGTCCAGTATAATTATGTTCAAATTAACAATACCTGGAATTCATCTTTATTGTATAAACATTAAGGTGTGAAGATTGTCTCACCTCCAGTCTTGTTAAATTGTTCAGTTACTGACTGCAAATGGTCTTTGGAAGACTGCTCAGTGCTCCTATGGTGTTTTGTTTCTCTCTCCCAGTATTCAGTTTCCACTTTCTTCATCCACTCCACTTTGGGAAGATACTGACGAGTGTCGCTGTTATAACTCTCTATTTCCCGATCATCCATATATCCGACTGTAAAGAGTACAGGCAGCCCAGGTCCTGGAGATGAGACTGCTGTTCTATAGTATTGGAGAGAGTGTCCGCCTGGGAGAGAGATATATGGGCATATTCAAAAGAAAAATGTAATTCTTGGGTGTAGTAACACATGCAATCAATCAGAATCAATCAAGAATATTGTTTACACAATAACAATGTATTTTTGGGCATACTGCATCACAACACCCCCAATTTTTTTTTTAGTGCAGTGCTCTGCTCATTGTGTATATTGTGCACTGTAACACAGCTGCTTTCTAATGGCATAGCATCATACTAATAAGTGCATGCTGTGCTACGCAGTGAGATAATGCACGTGGTGTACAGCGTGTCACTGCAAAGCAGTAGTGTGAATTGCCTCTAACTCAAAGATTACATTCACTTAAAATGAATTATTCTTAGGTTAGCTTCACACCATGCATGCTATTCCATTTATTCTGAATGGTGACAACTAGAGCAGTGATGGCGAACCTATTGCACGCGTGCCAGAGCTGGCACGCAGAGCCATCTCAGTGGGCACGCCAGGAAGAAGAGGAAGATGAGCGCACACGGACCACGCACACTGACCGGCCATCCAGATCTCGTCCACACTGGACCCTCATCAAACTACATCTCCCACATGTCTCTGGGGCCAGGGTGGGTGTGGATGAGAGGAAACGGCTCCTATGCGGATCTGGCACCAGGGGTGATGTAGCCGGGGATGGGCGTGGAAGAGAGGAAGAGGCTCCCACACTGCTCCGGGGCCAGGGGCGATGTGTTCAGCGTGGATGGGAATGAGCTGCTGGGTTGGAAGCCACACTGACACTGCCAGAGGTGAGATTAACTGCTTGCAGTATCATCCATCAGTGCCCTGAAGTGTCACCCATCAGTGCCCAGCAGTGTCGCCTGTCAGTGCTGCCCAGCAGTGCCACCTGTCAGTGCCCAGCAGTGTCGCTCATCAGTGCTGCCCATCAGTGCCACCCATCAATGATGCCCAGCAGTGCCGCCGATCAGTGCCTCCAGTTGGTGCTATCAGTCAGTGCCGCTTATCAGTGCCCATCATTGCTGCATATCAGTGCATCATCAGTGCCTCCTCATCAATGCCCACCAGTGCCGCCTCATCAGTGCTACCTATCTGTGCCGCCTCATCAATGCCCATCAGTGCTGCCTATTAGTGCAGCCTCACCAACGCACATCAAAGAAGAAATATTACCTGTTTGCAAAATGTTATAATAGAAGCAAAGAAAACCTTTTATGTTTTTAATTTTTTGCTCTTTTTTCATTTATAGTGCAAAAAATAAACCACCCAGTGGTGATTAAATACCACCTAAAAAAGCTCTATTTGTGTGAAAAAATGAGTGTTGCATGACCGCACAATTGTCATTGTCAAGTGCAACAGCACTGAAAGCTGAAAATTGGTCTGGGCAGGAAGGGGGTAGAAGTGCCCGGTAGGCAAGTGATTAATTCCAGTGTTGGCACTTTGAAATAAAAAAGTTGGTTTTGTGTTGCAGTTTTGGGCACTCGGGCTCAAAAAGGTTCGCCATCACTGAACTAGAGGAACACACTTCAATGCCCCTGCACTGCAACACACTGCAACCCATAGTAATGCACTGCTGTGTGTGGTGATCACTGATATGGTGCATTAGAAGAAGCTGAGTAATTGTATGTTCTCTTCTGTCATGGTGCAATGGCACACTTCACATGAATTGGCTGTCCTAACACTGTTACATAGATAAAAAGTGTTGCACTAATTACTGAAAATTCTAAATGTATACAGCAAATGAAAAAAATTACATTAAAAAAGACTCTCACAATTAATCATTAATTGTGAAAATCCACGGCATGTAAGCATCATGAGATATGGAAAAGGTGCCAGGATATATTCAAAACCTTCACTGATGGTAGCAAAATGCAGGCTATGCAAACCGATATGACCCCCTAATGATAGAGAAGTCATAGATGGCATGTGTAATGGTATTCCACGTCGGCCGCATCCCTCCCACTCCTTCTCTAGGTCCGCACATAGCCCAGTTTAACATAGATGAATGCATCCAGCCATCAGCCGCATTAGAAAGGGAATGAGAGCAAATACCCCATATAGTGTAAAATCATCCAACAACTTGTATCAGAATATTGCACTTACAATATGTTCAGGGCAATTGCGCATTGAAATAGACTCATTCAGGCTGGCAAATGGACAACTTCTGGGTGACCTCTGGTTGCGTGATGACGTCAGCATGTAGCTCCGCCCTGCCCGTTTTCTCATATTTGATGTCTATGGGTATATATTGTCTTAACACTGTGCCTATTATTGGGCAATATCAAGGCCAGGACAAGGGGTGGGGGGCAAGAGGGACACATGCCCTGGGCACAATGTTGTTATGTAGAGGGAAGTGCACTAGGAACTTGAAGGCCACTCCATTCTCCAGCTGCCTCATTACAGGACTGACAGGCAGTAAGTCCTCTAAGGCAGAACCAACAAATCCCAATGCACTGGCATTTTTATCTCTACCAACACTGATGCAATGGCATTATGCTTCCAGTGAAAACACCAATGAAGGGACTTTTTTCCTTCCAGTGACACTTCTGACATAGAAGCATTTTTTCCTTCCAGTGACACCACCAACATAGCACCATTTTAACTCATACTGATGTTGGAGAATTCCTTGGCCACGGACAATCCCCACAGTTTCTACTCCCCTATTCTCTGGCAGTCTAGGATCCTGACATCATCAGGACCAAAACATTGTCAAATCCAGAGAGGAGGGAGTGGGGGCGGGACTGAGATGTGCTGTGTGTGTCAATGGATACACAAAGCCATGCTCTGGATGGAGCCCCTATAGCAAGTGGCTTCCTGTGATGGCAATCAAAGGAAGGAGGAGCCTGAAGAGCTGGCAGGGGATCCCAGAAGAGAAGAATTGGGGCTGCTTTGTGTAAAACCAACCAGCAGGAAAATATAACATGTTATTTAAAAAAGAAAAATGTACGTTTACAATCACGTTAACCACTTCAGCTCCTGAAGGTTTCACTACCCTCAGGACCAGGCCATTTTTAGCTATTTAGCACTGCGCTGCTTTATCTGGTAATTGTGCAGTCATGCAATGCAGTACCCAAACAAAATTAATATCATTTTTTATGTGTTTTTTCATTGTTGGTTATATAAAGATATACATTTTGAAAAATATTTTTTACTTTCTGCTATAAAACATTTCCAATAAAGAAAAATTTAAAAATCATAATTTCTCCATATATGTTGGCAAAAATGTCTTTAATATATAAAATAATCCCACTAAGTATATATTGATTGGTTTGCGTGAATGTTATAGTCTCCAAACTATGGTATATATACTGAAATGTTTATTTTTTTTATACTGGTAATGGCGGTGATCAGTGTGGTGGGTAATACTGACTCTATCTGACACTGGGTGGGAACTGACACTGACCAGTGACACTGACACAGTCATCAGTGATAATACTATACACTGTCACTGTACTAATGACACTGGCTGGGAAGGGGTTACCACCTTGGGCTAATCAGGGGGTTATGTGTGCCTAACAAATGTTAAGCTGGCCATACACGTGTAGATTTTCAGCCGAGAATATTCGTAAGAAAAGTCGTGCGAAAATTCTTTGAACTTTCGATGAATGGACGAATGTCATTCTAAAATTGTCTTTTGCTTTTAATATTTGAGTTTAACATAAATGTAATTTCTGAACGATAACTACATCCAATGGTCGAAAATTTGTTTGATCGAAAAAAGTTCCCCCCCCCTTCGAATTTTCCCATTACTGCCATCAAAAGTGAACATTGATTTGACCCCACTAACGACTGAAAAATCAAACGAATATTCTTGAAACGAAAATTCCCGAACGAATAATCTATACATGTATGGCCAGCTTTAGTGTTTGTATTATGTGCTGCTTTTTACTAAAACAACCCTCTTTGATCCTTCTCCCTGCGTCGCTGTGCCTGTAGGAGCCGCACATCTGCAGTACAATGCAGGTGGACGGTCCTGAAGAGGTTAAAGTGCTATGAAACCCAAATGTCCAAACATACAATCATACAGCCACACATTCCTGTATGACCCTTCATATTATTACCATCTTCTATTTATCTCAGGAATTATTTATTTTATTGCCTCTCCAGACTTTTCATGCTGGTTCCATTACCTAGTGGGGTTCTATGGAGCCACCCCAATATGCACACCCCCCTCAATAGTGACTCCACATATACTTTATTGCCAAAGGTATTGGGCCCGCCCTCTCCAAATCATGTGATTCAGGTGTTCCAATACCCTCCATGGCCACAGGTGTATAAAATCAAGCCCCTAGGCATGCAGACTGCTTCTACAAACATTTGTGAAAGAATGGGTCGCTCTCAGGAGCTCAGTGACTCCAAGCGTGGTCCCGTGATAGGTTGCCACCTGTGCAATAAGTCCATCCGTGACATTTCCTGGTTACTAAATATTCCACGGCCAACTGTTAGTGGGATTATAACAAAGTGGAAGCAACTGGGAACAACAGCCACTCAGCCACCAAGTGGTAGGCCACGTAAAATGACAGAGGGGGGTCAGCGCATGGTCACCAACCTTCTGCAGAGTCATTAGCTAAAGACCTCCAAACTTCATGTGGCCTTCAGATTAGCACAACAACAGTGTGTAGAGAACTTCATGGAATGGGTTTCCATGGCTGAGCAGCTGCATCCAAGCCTTACATCACCAAGTGCAATGCAAAGCGTCGGATGCAGTGGTGTAAAGCACGCCACCACTGGACTCTAGAGCAGTGGAGACATGTATTGTTTTGGTTGTAACATGACAAAATTTGGAACATTTCAAGGGGTATGAATTTTTCAAGGCACATTATTTGGAAATACAATATATTTGCTTGTTTTATGGGGTGTTTAGTGGAAATAACCTCTCCTCTCCTTTACAGCCAAGGAAGCTGCCATAATATAGCCTCTGTTTGATCTGCAGTTGCCATGGTGCTGCACATGTCATCAGTTATGGCATAAGCCATTTAATGGCTTAACATTTTGGCTGAGAACACAAGCTACTGTGACAGTTATCATTCATGGCATGCCTTAAATGTAACCGTTTTGGGAAACAGTTAAATTGATCGGATAGTTCCACATTAAAGTACTGCTTGAACCTTTGAAGAAGGGGTTACACCAGGGGTGGGCAAACTTTTTGACTCGAGGGCCGCAATGGGTTCATATATTGGACTCGGGGGCCGGACCAAGAGTAGATGAATTATGTGTATGTGTCATCCATAGTAAGTATAGTAATATTCCCCCATAGTAAGCATAGTAATTAATCCCCCATATAGTAATTCATCCCCCATAGTAATTCATCCCCCATATAGTAATTCATCCCCCATATAGTAATTCATCCCCCATATAGTAATTCATCCCCCCCCATATAGTAATTCATCCCCCATATAGTAATTCATCCCCCATAGTAATTCATCCCCCATATAGTAATTCATCCCCCATATAGTAATTCATCCCCCATATAGTAATTCATCCCCCCAATAGTAATTCATCCCCCCTATAGTAATTCATCCCCCATATAGTAATTCATCCCCCATAGTAATTCATCCCCCATATAGTAATTCATCCCCCATATAGTAATTCATCCCCCATAGTAATTCATCCCCCATAGTAATTCATCCCCCATATAGTAATTCATCCCCCATAGTAATTCATCCCCCATATTAATTAATCCCCCATATTAATTCATCCCCCCTATAGTAATTCATCCCCCATATAGTAATACATCCCCCATAGTAATTCATCCCCCATATAGTAATTCATCCCCCATAGTAATTCATCCCCCATATAGTAATTCATCCCCCATAGTAATTCATCCTCCATATAGTAATTCATCCCCCATATAGTAATACATCCCCCATAGTAATTCATCCCCCATATAGTAATACATCCCCCATAGTAATACATCCCCCATAGTAATTCATCCCCCATATAGTAATTCATCCCCCATAGTAATTCATCCCCCATATAGTAATACATCCCCCATAGTAATTCATCCCCCATAGTAATTCATCCCCATATAGTAATTCATCCCCCATAGTAATTCATCCCCCATATTAATTCATCCCCCATAGTAATTCATCCCCCATAGTAATTCATCCCCCATATAGTAATACATCCCCCATAGTAATTCATTCCCCATATAGTAATTCATCCCCCATAGTAATTCATCCCCCATATAGTAATTCATTCCCCATATTAAGTCCCCAAGTCCCCCCTGTGTCAATTCACTTACCTTTGCTCCACGCGTTCCTCTCGCCGTGTCCCGCGCCGTTCCGATGCAGCATGAAAATCTGTCTCCTATGAGGATCTGTCCCCCTCGACGTATCTGCGCATGTGCCAGTTTCAGGCATTAGCAGCCGATCGGCGATCTCCGGCACATGCGCAGATACGTCGAGGGGGACAGATCCTCATAGGAGACAGATTTTCATGCTACACCGGAACGGCGCGGGACACAGCGAGAGGAACGCGCGGAGCAAAGGTAAGTGAATTGACACAGGGGGGACTTGGGGACTTCAGGGCGGACTGTGAGAGGAGCCTAGCTCCGCGGGCCGGATTAAAAGGTCCGCCGGGCCGTATACGGCCCGCGGGCCGTAGTTTGCCCATTGCTGGGTTACACCCTGAAAGCTTGTCCTGAAAATGTAACTTTTTGTGCAAATAAAAAAGTAGCATGAACAGTACTCAAGTGTGTTGTTGCAAGTGCATTAAGACTGATAACCCCTGGCAACTAAAAATGATTCCTTGCAGCGGGGTTGCACCCACACTGTAAGGGTTAGTTACTCATTTTGAGAAAGAGAAACAGTTTTTCTAACCTGATCCTCCACTCCCCCAATAGACAGTGCTCCCCCATGTTCTGTTGGTAGACTGTCCCTCGGTATAATAACATCTATTGGGTTAGGGACCCTTCTTTGGTCTTCGTGATGTCAGGACCCTAAACGACTGGAGCATGAGGGAGAAGAAGCTGCAGGAACTGGTCTACTTGTGGGGTGGATTTAGGAGGGCTGAACTGTGCTCTATCATTGGTATCAGTAGAAGAAACAGTGCCCCATTGTTGGTGTCAGTGGGAGGAATAGTGCCCCATTGTTGGTGTCAGTGGGAGGAATAGTGCCCCATTGTCAGTGTCAGTGGCAGAAACTATGCCGCACTGTTGCTGACAGTGGGGGAAAATGAACCAAGGGCTGGATAAAAGCAAGCAAAGGATAAAAGCAAATAAAATCCAGCCCCCGCCCCACAGTTTGGAGACCACTGTCCTAGACTAAAAAAAAGAATTAATCCTTGCAGGGCTGTCCCTGCACTGCAAGGGTTAATTGACTATTTTGGTCTAGGCTATAATTTTTAGTTGCCCAGAGTTGAGCTGTAGTTTGCCACCAGGTTTGCACACATCTCAGGAGGGATTTTGGCCCACTCCTCTTGGCAGATCCTCTCCAAGTCATTAAGGTTTGGTGGCTGACATTTGGCTACTTGAACTTTCAGCTCCCTCCACAGATTTTCAATCGGATTAAGGTATGGAGACTGGCTAGGCCACTCCAGGACCTTAATGTGCTTCTTCTTGAGCCACTCCTTTGTTGCCTTGGCTGTGTGTTTTGGGTCATTGTCATGCTGGAACACCCATCCATGACCCATTTTCAATGACCTGGCTGAGGAAAGAAGGTTCTCACCCAAGATTTGACAGTACATTGCCCCGTCCATCGTCCCTTTGATCCGGTGCAGTTGTCCTGTCCTTTCCTGTCCTGAGTTGATGCCAAAGAGCTTGATTTTGGTCTCATCTGACCACAAGACTTTCAACCAGTCCTCCTCTGCATCATTCAGATGTTCAGTGGCAAACTTCAGACGGGCCTGGACATGTGCTTTCTTGAGCAGAGGGACCTTGCGGGCACTGCAGGATTTCAGTCCTTGTCGGCGTAGTGTGTTACCAATTGTTTTCTTGGTGACTGTGGTCCCAGCTGCCTGGAGATCATTGACAAGATCCTCACGTGTAGTTCTGGGATGATTCCTCACTGTTCTCATGATCATTGACACTCCACGAGGTGAGATCTTGCATGGTGCACAAGACCTAGGGAGACTGACAGTTGTTTTGTGTTTCTTCCATTTGTGAATGATTGCACCAACTGTTGTCACCTTCTCACCAAGCTGCTCCGCGATACTTTGGAAGCCCAGTCCAGCCTTGTGTAGGTCTACAATCTTGTCCCTGATATCCTTAGACAGCTTTTTGGTCTTTGCCATGGTGGAGAGTTTGGAATCTGATTACTTGATAGCTCCTGTGGACAGGTGTCTTTTATACAGGTAACAAAATGAGATTAGCAGCACTCCCTTAAGAGACTGCTTCTAATCTCAGATTGTTACCTGTATAAAAGACACCTGGGAGCCAGAAATAATTTTTTGGGTGCTATTCTGTCTCTCAGTGTTACAATACACCTACCATTCAATTTATAGACTGATCATTTATTTGTGAGTAGGCAAACATTCAAAATAAGCAGGGGATCAAATACGCATTTCCTTGACTTCGCATTCTCTTGTGGTATGCTTGTGATCTTTGACCCTCTCCTGTAGTATGTGTGTTGTCCCTGACCGTCTTCTGTAGTATGTCCACAATCTCTGTCCATCTCCTGTACTATGCCTGCAGTCTCTGACCATCTCCTGTACTATGCCTGCAGTCTCTGACCATCTCCTTTACTAATCCTGCAGTCTCTGACCATCATCTGTACTATGCCTGCAGTCTCTGACTATCTCCTGTACTATGCCTGCAGTCTCTGGCTGTCCCCTGTAGTATGCCTGCAGTCTCTGGCTGTCTCCTGTAGTATGTCTGCGGGCTCTGGCTGTCTCCTGTACTATGTCTGCGGTCTCTGGCTGTCTCCTGTACTATGTCTGCAGTCTCTGACCATCTCCTTTACTAATCCTGCAGTCTCTGCCCATCATCTGTACTATGCCTGCAATCTCTGACTATGTCCTGTAGTATGTCCGCAGTCTCTGACCATCTCCTGCAGTATGTCTGCAGTCTCTGACTATCTCCTGTATAATGTCTGCAGTCTCTGACCATCTCCTGTATCATGTTTGCAGTCTCTGACCTTCTCCTATGGTATGGTTGCAGTCTCTGACTTTCTCCTACAGTATGCCTGCAGTCTCTGACCATCCCCTGTAGTATGTCCGCAGTCTCTGACTATCTCCTGTAGTATGTCCGCAGTCTCTGACCATCTCCTGTAGTATGTCCACAGTCTCTGACCATCTCCTATAATACGTCTGCAGTCTCTGACTATCTCCTGTATCATGTTTGCAGTCTCTGACCTTCTCCTGTAGTATGCCTGGAGTCTCTGACCTTCTCCTGTAATATGTCTGCAGTCTCTGACCATCTTTTGTAATATGTCTGCAGTTTCTGATCATCTCTTGTAGTATGGTGTACAGGCAGTGAGTAAATGATGTGCAGTAACCTCTAGCAACCAATCAGTGAGCAGTAATGATGTGCTATAAACTCTAGCAACCTATCAGTGAGTAAGGGCCAGTTCTTTATCTTTACATTATTAAAGTGATACTAAAGTCTTGTTTGTCTTTGTTTGTTTTTTAACCACTTACCCTTCAGAGGATGTACCCCCCTTCCTGACCAGGCCATTATTTGTGATACGGCACTGCATTACTTTAACTGACAATTGCGTGGTCATGCAACACTGCACCCAAGTGAAATTTACAGCCTTTTTTCCCATAAATAGAGATTTCTTTCTGTGGTATTTGATCGCTGGTGCGGTTTTTAATTTTTGTGCTATAAACAAGAAAAGACCAAAAATTTTGCGAAAAAACCCCCAATATTTTTGATTTTTTGCTATTAGCCACTTGCCCTCCAGAGGATTTACCCCACTTCATGACCAGGCCATTTTTTGCGTTATGGTGCTGTGTTACTTTAACTGACAATTGTGCGGTCATGCAACCCTGCACCCAAATGAAATTTATGTCCTTTTTTTCCCCACAAATTGAGCTTTCTTTCGATGGTATTTGATCGCCTGTGCGGTTTTTATTTGTTTTTTCGCTATAAACCAAAAAAGACCAACAATTTTGAGAAAAAACATATTTTTTACTTTTTGCTATTAAACATGTCCAGTAAAAAAACGTAAAAAATCAAATTTTGTCATAAATTCAGCCCAAAATGTATTCTGCTAAATGTCTTTGCTAAAATAAATTCCAATACGTGTAAATTAATTAGTTTACGTGAACGTTATAGTGTTTACAGATAGTGGTTGACGAAACACGTAGGGAAGGCCATGCACACACGCCACTGCGCATGCACGACTGGCCAGCAGCCATTTTGGAAATTGGAAAACTTTGAAATTTTGCCTCTCTATGCTCAATGATGTCCATTCTTATGTGAGTGCAACCATACTTCATTACCACGAGTTTGAATCCCATCCGGAGAGGTGTAGTTACCCTAATTAGGGTCCATTGCTTGGAGGATCTTTACTTTTCTCTCTTGGTGATCTGGAGGAGGATACGGTTGTCCAGCTTTCTGGGTTGTTTACAACAAAGCATGATTGGCCACTCTTTGTTTCATCACGGCTTCAGGGGACTTCTTCTATCTGAATATTTTTTGATGGACAGTTTTTTGTATGGCACATTTTTCACTGTTTTTTTTCACTAATCATTTGTCAATTTATTAAGCGCTGCACTTTATGTACCGTATATATAAGTTGTCTACAGATGCAACAGAATCTATTGAATTTGGTCATTTACGGCCTGGCAAATGGTATTCAGAGTTTGACCAGATTATTGTATTTATACCGTATCCCGAAGAATATTGTTCACTTTGGCTCTTCACTGTTGTGTCTGCGGCACTTTGGAGCGAGCAGTTCAGCCGCCTCTTATTGGTGAGTGTTAGAATAGCATTTTTCTGCAACTAAGATATCTGGTCCTTCCTGGCCTTCATTTTATATTTAGGGTAAAGTAAGACATTTTCAGGGTAACAAAACATTTAATAGCAGAGGCTTTGTTTTTCCAGGTTTCCAGTGTTTCAGGACACCGGTTACCTCAGCAGTGAGCAAAGGCCTACAATGTCCTTAACACCAGTTTTTTGCTTGCAGTTATTTCTGATATGATATTCAATTCTCTTGCCTAAACAACCTGCATTATCCATGCCACTGGCTATTTCTCCTTTTGAGGGCTCCGCAGAATTCTTTGGCCTTTATATGACATTTCATCAAAGTGGTTGTTTCCACACTCATTCATCAAAACTCTTAGTAGGAGTTTCTTTTTAGACTTTGCATATAATTCTCGTTCCTGAAAGGACTTTAGAAGCCATGTTTACATGCTGCTATCGGGTCACAAATTGCATTCAACGTGTCATGTAATATCGCTACTGCTATGGAATCAATCTGTTCTTCTGCATATAAAACACTTTAGAACGGTTTTCCCACTCCGGCCAGTCTGGTTAGTTAAAGCGGATTTCCACCCAAAAGGGGAAGTTCCGCATTAAAGACTGGCCCCCCATTCCCCATTAAGGATTGGCACCTTTGGGGAGCAGGTACCCGAAATTGACAGGTACCCGCTCCCACTTCAACTGCGATCGCCTAGGTGATCGAAAGCGGAAGCTGTCCTCCCTCCCTCCCTCCCCGTAGTCTTCTGGGACACGTGACAGGTCCCAGAAGACTAGGGGGCCATTCAGGAAGCGCAACGCTACTCGCCGCAAGCTGTCACAGCCGGGTGCTCACAATGAAGATGCCGGTGCTTGGAACACAGGACGGCTGGTGAAACGGGCTGTGTGGGGAACACCTCAGGATCGTGGGACAGGTAAGTGACTGCTTTTCAGAAGTCAACAGCTACAGTTTTTGCAGTTTTTTTACAGTGTGAGTGGAAGTCCGCTTTAACTTTTTAGACAGACGTGTTTGCAGAATAGCAATAGATTAGCAAAACAAGGACAGGGAGTTATCATTTCATGCCTTAGGCCACTCACATTGCCCAATAGAGCTGATTCAACAATTTTAACAATTCGCAAAACTTTCCTTTTTTTTTTTTTGCAGGTGAATGGCTCTTTTTTTATCAGAATTGTAATAAACAGAATTTATCAGAATTGTAACTTAAATCTGTCCTTAAAGCATGTTGATGGTGCAGGATATGCAGCTGCTATATAGGGAGTTTACCAGGACGTGGATGGGAGTCCTGCTCTTTATATCCGTCTTGCTCTTTCCATTTATTACACACGTCTTTTTTTTTTATAACTATTAATTAAAAAAAAAAATTAATAGTATGAATAGTTGACATTCGTATGTTTTCTGGTGTGGAGGATTTTTTTTCCTCCTGTTAAAATTCCAGTTCCTTCAGGGTATTTGGAATAGCTGGCTGCTCCTATTCCCTATTTGCAAGTGTGAGCTGTGTTGGAAGTCCTTGTAGTTCATCTTGAAGGAAATGTTTTAGGTGGATTCAAAATCTTAATCCTGCTAAATAAAATGGTAACTGTTCTGCCACAAGTGGTTTTCTAGGCCTGGGCTTCAGATCACCATAAAGTTACCATAACATGTGAATTGATTGATATGCTGATTTACTGTATACTCATTATTGGTGACTTCACTTTTTCTCTATTGTAAATTGGAGAGTTTCATCAGAGGTCTAGCAGAGTTTGTCATAGCTCCCAATTGTCCTTCCTTTTGAGACCAAATTCCCCTGCCCGTCGTGTAGCTTCAGTTGTCCCTCTTTTTGGTCTGATGTGTACATCTCTAAATATACTATTTTACTGTCAAGTGTTCCGCTGCATTAAACCTTTTATTCAGCTGATAGATTACTGCATTTGTTATTTATAAAAGTCAATATAAAGGAAACAGATGTAAGAAATAGCACTTGTGTTGTTTAGCCAATCATTTTCTGCATATTAGATCTTTGAGGTCCCTGTAACTGGGGACATGTCCTTTGCTACTTCGGATGTCCCTCTTTATAATTTCAGAAATTTGGGAGGTATGTTTTTAAAATATTTTCTCACATACTGGTAATGGCATTTTCAATTCTGGATTGTAGAATGATTGTTTAGGCCGCGGTTGTGGGGTGGGGCCAAGTTGGTAACCTGGCTTTTGGGTAATTTTGGCCACTTTGTGGCTGGACAGTGGTTGGTAAACTGTTATTTGGTTGGTATAAGATATTGCTGCTGGAGTCTTAGTGACTAAGCATGTTGGTCTGTAAAGGGTTAACAGCAGTTCTGTTTGGTATTAAAGTTCATTTCATAATTAAAATTGATTTAAACCGAATAAAGGGGCCGCGGCCTAAACTTTTCCACAATTGTTGTGTGTTTATTTGAATATTTATTTATGTTCTTATGGTAGGCTGGGTGTTAATGGGGTGTACAATCCCATAGAGGGGAAATCTATACCTACCAACAGTCCCGGATTGGGCGTGACTTTCCCGCATTTTCACCTTTGTCCCACGGTCCCGGTGTACAGGGACTTTGTCCCGCATTACTCTATCTATTCTTTATATGCTAACTTCCAGCAGAGGAGAACCTGCAGCAGTGTGAACAGTGTGCACATCTAGCGCAGCCAGGGATTGGTGGGAAGACCACCGGGGCTTGCAGCCACAATGAGAGAGAGCGCAGCTGTCAACTCCAACCTGTGATGTCAGGGATGGGCGGGGCCGATATGCGTTACAGCGGATTTTAATTGTACATGAATGTTTTATATTCTTTATATAAAACTAGTCAGAGCTCCTAACTATAATATAGCCAGAAAAACATCTTATCAGTTACTGTATCAGCATCACAAAGGGTATAAATAAACTAAATAAATGTATAAATAAAGCACTAAAACCAGAGTTATGTACATTATAAAACTTCAGCACGATTTCAAAGCTGTGGTTCCATTGCTGACAATGGGGTGCAGCTTGTCATGTGATTTGGAACTGTCAAATCACATGACAAATCGCACCGGTGTGAACGGGACCTCAACCTAATTTCAATCTATTGTGTAATAAAACAAGTGTCCTTCATCAAGATAAATAATAGTCCAGCCAATAAAACCTCAAACAGTCTCTGGAAAACAGTGAGCAATAAAATCAATTCTCATCTTTCACTGTCCTCTTCATAAATGTGTTTATTCCATCATCATAACACTCCCTCAGTGGAAACAAAGTCACAGATTTGGATACAAAGTCACCGATTTCCTTTGACCTCTTAAGTAAATAAGTAGTTTAAAATAGAGCCGGTGTATTGTATAGCAATGATATCTTTCCTTCCCAGACACTCCAAGCAAACTTCATCACTTCATCATGACGTATACGAAGCAGAAAGAAGAGATTCCACAGTGAAAAACTGTCTTATTAAAACAAGGCAGAAAGTTAATAAAATCACTTACAACACAAAAGTTCTCACCCCACACTAAGAATGAATCGATTCGTCTCTTTGGGAGAATGCATCTCCAGCGACTGCTTCCATCTCTGCTAATCACATCCTTTACATTTATTTCAGGTACTTACATAGCGCTGTCAATTTACACAGCACTTTACATGTATATTGTATATTCACACCAGTCCCTAACCCTCAAGGGGCGTACAATCTATATTGTACATTCACACCAGTCCCTAACCCTCAAGGGGCGTACAATCTATATTGTACATTCACATCAGTCCCTAACCCTCAAGGGGTGTACAATCTATATTGTACATTCACATCAGTCCCTAACCCTCAAGGGGCGTACAATCTAAGCTCCCTAACTCACATTCATATACTAGGGCCAATTTAGACAGGAGCCAACTAACCTACCGGCATGTCTTTGGAGCGTGGGAGGAAACTGGAGTACCTGGAGGAAACCCACACAAGCACAGGAAGAACAAACAAACTCCAGGCAGGTGGTACCATGGTTGGGATTGTGAACCAATGTCCCTAGTACTGCCAGGCACAAGTGCTAACCATTAAGCCATGCATGATGATGTCCTAGTGCTTTGACTCTGTACAAAGCATTTCATTTCAATAGACGTCATCAGGCGTGACTACACAACTGTAACACCAGCGTACCTCAAATAACCCCATTTATCCCTTCCACTTGGCTGATATAACAATTAGGGTCCATTCACATGGGGTGCTTTACTTCAGGCCCAATGCAGGTCTGTGTTTTCCCAGCATGAGGATACAAAGGTGTTGTGTGTATCCCCATGCTGGCATCCTATTCATTTCTATTGGGACATGCGGATGCACAGACACAGCCACTGTGTCCTAATATGAGATGCAGGTGAGTGAGGGTAGGGGTCCCCATTGCACCCTGTATGCATTTGGGGACCCGTTCCTGCACACATGTGCATGTCATATTAGGACCCAGTGGGCGTGTCCATGCATATGTGTGTCCCAATATAAATGAATGGGACACCAACACAGGGATGCATGTAACACCTGTGCATCCCTTGCCAGGAAAACAATGACCTGCATAGAGCCCATGTGCCCCATGTGAATGGACCCTCATAATACCAGTCAAAAGGCTGAATTCACAAAGTTTTACACAAGGAAAGGGTCTCAATTTTCAGCCATGGCACTTTGCAAATCTCATTGGATTCAGCAAAAAATAATTCACTTTTATTAAAAGAATCCTTACCGTGGTGTTTTAGTTTGTGAATTGAACCTTGTATCTGAATGCGTACTTTATGTTATATAGTTACAAGAGACATATGAGAAGTGCTGGGGGTCCTCAGATCAGGAACTGCCACCTTATGTTTCTGTTGAGAGAGCTAAAGCTGGAAAGCAGGAACAGGTAATCATTGGGATATATCAGCTTTCTGATGTAACATGTATAAAATATTCTCTAAAGTAGCCAAAATAATAACCTGGCAGCTCAAAGCCCCCCCCCCTCCCCCGTACCTACCGGCATAAACATGTGATACCACCAGAATAAGCAGGATAAAAGGGGTCATCTTCATCCTCCTGGCTGGGATATTCAGAGTGACACCCAGGTACTCCACCATGAAGTTCAGAGGAGCTCTGCCAGTCCACATTGCGGTGTGTATTGCAGCTGTGTGCTGGTTGTGTAATCACAGGAGATGAACGCACACCATGCACAATGCACTGAATGAGGAACAGCAGCATCTCTACAGACTCTTCCTCATTTGGAGGAATAACCCTCCATCTCTTTTTCCTCCTCAGTTGATCGTCTTTTTTGTTCTGACATATTGTCCTTCATAAAAATGTACTAATTAAAGTGGAACTGGAGTCAAACTGGGGTACCTGAAGACGACCGGAGGAGGAGAGTCGGAGAGCCCACCGTGCAGCAAAATATTGGTGTAGGTTACCATGAGAGGACGGGTAATCAGGCGTTGCTTAATAGCTGCAGATTATTCGATCTCCAGATAAAAATTGCTTTTATTTTGTTTCTCAGTAACCAGAAAGTCAACCCTACCTGTAATCCACTGATACTATGCATATGGTGAATGTTGCTTGCATGTTAACCGCTTTCCTGCCGCCCTATAGCAGAAATACTACTACATGGCGGCAGGGCTGCACAAAGTCATGTATATATATGTGATTCTGCATTTCTGGGTATGTAATACATTAGTCAATCCTATTGTTCCAATGCAGGAAAGGGAATAACATAACTGATAATTTAGTACATCTCATAATTATTTGAATAAGGTTATATCATTTTCACAAAAGTAGAAGAATAGATTGTAAGCTCCACGAGCCGGGCCCACCTATTCCTTCTGTACTGAAAGTATTGTAATTGTACAGACTGTTGGCGCCATATAAATCCTGTATAATAATAATACGGACCTGAGGAAGAATATAAATGACCATTAACTTATATAGACCAATAAACCAGCCCTCCTGTAACAGTATAAACACTGACGCGTTCCGATTCTTAATCTGTACAATCTTCATCAGGAGTCAATCTGGTGGTGAGCTCTGAAATATAAATACATGTATATCAAAGTCATGAAAAAAATGTATTTTAACCTCTGCCCGATCGCCCTATAGCAAAATACTGCTACAGGACGGCAGTGCTACGCAAAATCACGAATATATACGTGATTTTGTATTTCCGGGTAGGGGGCACAAGCATCAAAAACGCACAGGCAATCAAATACCACCGAAAGAAAGCTCTATTTGTTGGGAACTAAAGAACATACATTTCATTTGGGTGCAGTGTTGCATGACCGCGCAATTGTCAGTTAAAGTAATGCAGCGCCGTATCGCAGGTCAGGAAGGGGGGTAAATCCTCTGGAGGGCAAGTGGTTAAACAAATGACTTCCAATCATGAGATCCATTAGTAGAGTGCGTGGACTCCACAGCTCAGGTCTGTTTAAGGCTGGCCATAGACTATCCAATTTTCTTGAGATTTTTGGTTTAGATTTACCAAAAACCATATAATAGAGGATCAAACCTAACAACACTTTCAATTGTATCCAATTAGGCAGGGTCTTGCACTACATAGTTGAAGGTAAATCTAAAGGAAATTGGGCAGAAATTGGAGAGAAAATTGTATAGTGTATGGCCAGCCTTAGTGTCTCTCCCCATGTGTTGCTGAGTGGGGGAGAGAGCGGGAGAGTGCTTTAAAGGGACAGTACCAATATAATTCAAAGGAGGAATGGGATTGCAGCCAAAGCAACAGGAAGGGAGAATATCACCAGGAGGGGCCACCAGGAGGACCGCAGAGATAAGATATGTCCATAGACGGGGGCACAAGCTCCCTATGACCCTACATAGCATGTAAGGCCATGGAGTCCAGGTGACGGCACAACCAGTGGTGGTCACACCAGATTGTGGAGGATAAATGAGCACAATTGGTGATACAAATAGAGATGCATTTCACAAGAATTTGTACTTTATTATAACTTTGTTATTTATCATCTTTAGTTGTATATTTAGTGCTGATCGCGGTGTGATACTAAGGCGTCATTGTGATCATATCAGTGGATGTAAAACGCACTTCACCATCTGGGATGTTGGTTTACAGATCCAATTGACTCCAGTGTACCGTGGCTGCAGGTTTGATGCCCTCCTATATTCATCCCATACGGGTCCCAGGAAGATTTATATACATTTTTCATACAAGGGGTTCTTTTTTATATTTTCTGATTTTATTTTTATGTTTTCCGGTTTTGATTTTTCCCCCTTAAGAGCAATATATATTGTTTTATTATATTCCCGTCTGAGGATTGAAAAGCTTGTTTGGTCCGTTCATGTTTATTGACTAGCATGTGGAGTGGAAACATAAGACGGAGTCACACCTGTGCAGTTTGTGTTTGATCCGTTTCTGCAGTGCATTTTGCATATTTGTACGTGTTTTTGCTGAGTTCTTGATGCGTTTGTTTTTTTTTCTTGCTGCTAGGCAGATTAAAATGCAAAACGCAGCAAACACATGGCAAAAAAGCATAAAAAATGCACTACACGCTTTTCTGCAGCATCTCCATTGAAGTCTATAGAACCAAAAATGCAACGTTTTGCGTTTATAAAAAGTCCCTGACCCTTTCCAAAAAACGCACCGGGTGAAAAGGCGGAGATGTGAACCTGTCCCATAGGAAATCATGTTAAATGGACTGCTGTGCGTTTCCGCAAAATGCTGCAGAAAATGCTTAGGTGTGGCCCTAGTCCAGGCATGTCCAAATTCCGTCCCGCGGGCCATTTACGGCCCGGGGGTCGGTTTAATACGGCCCTCCAACAGCCCTCCCTGCTCTGTGTAATGTGACCCTCCCACGGCCCTCCCTTCTATGGCAGACAGTCTTCTGCTTGAGAGCAGAGGGCAGTGCGCATGCCTGACTGCGGCGCGTTCTCCCTGGTCTGTGTAAATGCGGCTGTCGCATGGCCCTCCCTTCTGTGGCAGACAGTCTTCTGCTTGAGAGCAGTGCGCATGCGTGACTGCGGTGCGCTGGGAGCGACAGAGGGCGGTGACGTCAGGGCCGGGCTTCCAGCGTGAAGTGTGTTTCTCTTCCCCTCCCGGCTGCCGAGCAGAGACTTCAGCTCCAGCTACCTTTTTCACCCTTCACATTAGTGCAGGTAAGTTTTTTAAAATTTATTTTCAATACATTGTGAAAACTCAGCTGTCAGTTGATCTTAATGTTATGAAATGAAAAGTATGTCGTTTGCAATTAACTTGGCATAAAATAATTTATTTGCATTTAATTGTAATGGTTCAAAGAATGTTCGGAAAAATGTTCGGCCCTCCACCATGTTCACTTCATCCAATCTGGCCCTCTTTGAAAAAGGTTTGGACACCCCTTCCCTAGACTGATCCATTCTGGCACACGGTCAATCTTTGGAGAGGTAAATCTATTACAGCCACTTCAAGTAACTTTCAGGAATTTTATGTGGAGTACAAATTTGGTTCCTTTTTATACATTTATATTTTTAGAACCAAATGTGAGGCAGAGGCTCCTTTCTTGTTTTACACTCTATAGATTCCTTCCGGCACCTTCCTGCTCCCTCCCTTCCCCCATTGTAAGTGTTTATATATTGTGGAGTAAATCCTTCTTTAGAATACTATTTGTCTGTTTATCTGGGCTGACATTGTTGGGTCTCCATCTAGTTGGAAGACCTATATTGGGGTCATTTGCACCTCGCTGAGATTTCACTGCGAGACCCGTGCTGGGGGGAACACCCCCCCTCTACTATTGCTTCTAATGATTGGAAGTCATTTGT
This sequence comes from Staurois parvus, assembly GCF_062004578.1. NCBI lineage: Eukaryota > Metazoa > Chordata > Amphibia > Anura > Ranidae > Staurois > Staurois parvus. Next base: position 205,476 of record NW_028318893.1, on the reverse strand, counting down.
CTGTTTTCAGTGTTGTTGTTTTTTATGACTTTGATACATGAATTCATATTTCAGAGCTCACCACCATATTGACTCCCTGATGAAGATTGTACAAATTGAGAATCAAAACTCTAGACGTGCAAAATAAAAAAATTTGTTTTGTTTGATTCCAGTTCATTATTTGACTAATTTTTGTTTTGTTCAATTAATTTTTCTGAATTAGTTTAATTTATTCGAATTCAACCAAATTCTAAACTTGGAACGGATTCAAAAATAATTATAACATTACAATTCACAATCCATATGTGTTTTTGATGGTATATGGGCTAAATGAAGAGTTGGGTGACCATACTGAAAATTGCAGCAACATTTTCACAGTGCCTTTGTTGATCACTAGTTATGTCAACAGTGCAGCTCACAATTTTTTATAAAGTATTTTAGTCTTTTCTAATCTATTATATTCTTTTCTATTATTGTATATTCTATTTGAATATATTATGTTAGAATTTAAATTCATTCTATTCAAAATTTGAATTTCAGAAGGCATATATTCTTTCTATTTAATGCTTTTCTATTGTTTTTCTGTACTATTCTATTCTTTAATTTTCTAATCTTTTAAATTTTTTTCTATTCTAATCTTTTCTATTCTATCTGATTCTATTCTGTACCTTTTTTGGTTTGTTCTATTTTGCTCAGTTTTACTCTATTATTTTATGTTCTATTCTTTGATTTTCTATTCTAATCTTTTCTATTCTATTCCAATGAATTCTATTCATTTCTATTCATTTATTTTCTATTATATTTTGTTCTGTTTTACGCTATTATTTTCTACTATATTATTTGTTCTTCTTTTATTTTCTATTCTGTTCTTTTTTTCCACTATTCTTTTTCAATTTCTTTATTTTCTGTTCTTTTTTATTCTATTCTTGTTTTCAGATTCAAATTGGTTTTTGAATGTGTTTTCCAATTCGAATTTAGGCCGAATTTCATTACCTTATTTCAGATTCGTTACTATTGTAATTTGGATACATCCGAATCTCCGAATAACAGAAAATTCATCTGAATTTTGATTCCGATCTAAATGAAATGCACATGTCTACAAAACACGTCAGCTTTAAAATATTACGTGAGCGCAGTTTCTCTGCCTATATCAGGTATTGGTAGTTTATATTGTTTCAATGGATTGTTCCGTTTTTTATTTGTGAATCATGATAGTGACTCTTAGTATCCTTGTAATAAATGATGTAAATTGTTACTTTTTATACAGTTTGTTTGTTTGTTGAGTTCAGGATTCTCTGGTTAGAAGATTAGAGATACATGGAGGGTGTTGCATTCCAAACACAATTGTTACTTTAAGTCCAATACAAAAATCTTTTATTTTCAAAGATAATGTGTGCTGGGCCTGGCAGGGTTTGTGAGGTTCTGTTCTGATAGTGGGGTGAGTGGGTTTGTGGCCATGAGTGTGGATCCGGGCCCCAAGCTCCCCTGCAAACTGCTCCTGGCTCCTTTGAATGTTCCCTCCAGTCCTGGTGCTCATCAGCAGCCATGTCCCAGCCAGACCCCCCCCATGTGCTCCTACATTTCACCTGCAACTAGATCTCCTCTCATGGAAATAGTGCCGGGATGCTGCAGTGTAGTCAGGCTTGAGGATACATCGGAGCGGCTCCATCGGTGCTGTCCCTCCCTGTAGACCACTCTGTACCTACTTACCTAGAGATGCTGCCAACCTATATAGTCAGCAGGAACCTACCTGACATCAAAGTACACAGGAGAGAGACAGAGGGCAGTCATCATTGGGAGGCTCTATATGAAGACAAGGGACAGAGTCCGAGTGAGAGGGGAACTCTGCAAACTCATACAGCCCCAACACATGACTGAAGCCGGCCATACATGAATTTCGCACCATTAGTGGGTCACAGAAATGGCCGATTTTTGTGTGACCATCGAATCTGAGTGATTGAGCATGTTGGAAATTTTTTGAAAAATTAACAAATTTCGAATCAATGATGGGAGAATTGTGCAGGGAATAGAAACCAAAAAGAAATGAGTGTGAGCTGCGACCTGGAAAGAAAAGAAAATTCTGTAGTAACACGAAGTGAAATTGAAGGCTCGGTTGGTTGAATTTAGAAATCAATGGTGGCGCCATCTGGTTACAAAACGCACTAAATTTCTGATTTTCTAAAGAAAATTAGTTCAGAATTCGACCCGAGTATATCCTGTATTATTCCCTGCTAGGACTTGTGTACAACCAGAGCATAGATTATACCAGTTTATTACATTCAATGTGTGCGGAGCAAAGAGTAACCATGACCTAACCCCCCCCCCCCCCACGACCAAACCCCCCCAGCACCTCGCACAACCATAATACCCCCCCCCCGCACCTCACACAACCATAATACCCCCCCCCCCACACACAACCATAATACTCCACCTCTCCCCCAGCACCTCATACAACCACACGAGGACACCCCCTTCCCCGCAGTGCTGCACTGATCCTGAATTCAGAGCCGAGTTGTCACTACAATGTAGACTATGCTGCTTACACAGCAGTGGGATGGAAGATGCAGCAAGGGGCCCGGCTGTCAGCATTGCCAAGGCAGTACAAGCTGGCAGTTTGTCAGTCAGCACTAGTCCCGCCCACTGCTCCCTGGATTGGTCGCACTGCCTCTGTTGTTGGACCCCTCCCATTGTGAGCTGCAGTGTCAGGGAGGGGAAGCGTGTGAGACACAAATGAAGGAGGGCTTGGATCAGTCTGGGAGGGTGAAGGAAGTTTTTTGTTTACTTTACGTGGTTAGTGCATCACGCAGTAAATGGATTTGGAACTTGTTTAACTGCTTCTGAGCCGCCCTGTAGCAGGAATACTGTTACAGGGCGGCATGGGTGCGCAAAATCACGTGTATATATATATATGTGATTTTGCAGTTCTGGGTAGGGGGTGCGCGCACCCTAGCCATGCCATTTGTGGCCTCGGCTGTCAATCACCGGGTCCCAGCCAGTGATGCACTGCCGTCACCCATTGATATCCGAGGATTTTTGGCGGGGGAGAGACCTGTATGTAAACAATACAGATCTCTTTTGTTAGCTCCTGCACACTGCTTTGTATGGCTTTTCATAGCACATCCATACAAAGCAGTGTGCTTACAGTGAAACACACACACAGCACACATAGTAAAAAAAGCACAGTTAACCCTTTGATCGCCCCACATGTTAACCCCTTCCTGCCCAGTGCCTTTACTACAGTCAGTGCTTTCTATTAGCACTGATCACTGTATTGGTGTCACAGGGGATGTCAGTGACACCAAATCATTCTCCCCCCTCCCAGTGCCAGACAGCCCGCGCAGTCCCGCAGTCGCTGATCGCCGCCATTACTAGTATAAAAAAAATTCCAGTATGTAAACCGCCATTTGTAAACGCTATAAATTTCATGTAAACCAATTCATTTACACGTATTGGGATTTTTTTTTTTTTAGCAGATGTTGCAGAATACATTTTGGCCTAAATTTATGGTGAAATTTGATTTTTTACGGGACATGTTTAATAGCAAAAAGTTAAAAATATAGGTTTTTTTCTCAAAATTGACGGTCTTTTGTTTATAGCACAAAAATAAAAAACGCACAGGTGATCAAATACCAACAAAAGAAAGCTCCATTTGTGAGAAAAGAGGGAAGTAAATTCAATTTGGGTGCAGCGTTGCATGACCGTGCAATCGTCAGCTAAAGTAACTCAGCGCTGTATCGCAAAAAATGGCCTGGTCAGGAAGGGGGGGGGGGGGACTCCTCTGGAGGGAAAGTGGTTAACACCTTCATGACGGAGTATAAAACAAATCTTAGCCTCTTCCCTCTGGCTGTCGGCATATATACGGCCCTATGTACAGACATTGCTGTGCTGAGTGTGTGCTCCCTGTACGCACCCGGCCCTGTAACTGATGGCTACCGCAAAGCTCCTGATGTATACCTTCTGATTATGTGATTGCTGTAACTGACAATCACAGCGGTCATATGATCAGAATGGTATTTAGAACCTCTCAAAGGGGTGGGAAGGGGTTAATGTCTGATCACAGTTCTGCAACTTTGTTATGTGTTAGTAAATCTCTATATATCAATGCAACTACTTATTGTATTCAAGTGAATTATATTGTATTTTTTTCTACCACAAGTTGGGCTTTCATTTGGTGCTAAATTGTAATGATATCACCTGACTTATTTTTATTAAAAGAAAACTGGCACAAACTAGTAACAAATTGTGTAAAGGATCCTCCTGCGCTCGATGGAATGGTTACTATAATGCAGCTGTTGTCACTTAACTAATACCAATAAGTGCAAACAAAAAGAAAAAAATAGTGAAGCGCTTATATCTCATAAATAAATAAAGTAAAGTGCATTCAAAAAAGAATTAATAAAAATGAATTCATATAAATCTGATACTCCTGTGTGACAAATCTATATAATAAACACTAATACCTCCCTCTGGTGGGAGAAAAAAATAGTGCAACCGAATGTAATTACCGTATTTTTCGCTCCATAAGACGCACCTGACCATAAGACGCGCCTAGGTTTTAGAGGCAGAAAACAGGAAAAAAAAAATTCTGAACTAATGGACTGCAGACACAGTACAGGGATGACCAGAGACTGCGGACACAGTGCAGGAGATGACCAGAGACTGCGGACACAGTGCAGGAGATGACCAGAGACTGCGGACACAGTGCAGGAGATGACCAGAGACTGCGGACACAGTACAGGGATGACCAGAGACTGCGGACAGCACAGGAATGACCAGAGACTGCGGACAGCACAGGAATGACCAGAGACTGCGGACAGCACAGGGATGACCAGAGACTGCGGACAGCACAGGGATGACCAGAGACTGCGGACACAGTACAGGGATGACCAGAGACTGCGGACAGCACAGGAATGACCAGAGACTGCGGACAGCACAGGAATGACCAGAGACTGCGGACAGCACAGGGATGACCAGAGACTGCGGACAGCACAGGGATGACCAGAGACTGCGGACACAGTACAGGGATGACCAGAGACTGCGGACAGCACAGGAATGACCAGAGACTGCGGACAGCACAGGAATGACCAGAGACTGCGGACAGCACAGGGATGACCAGAGACTGCGGACAGCACAGGGATGACCAGAGACTGCGGACAGCACAGGGATGACCAGAGACTGCGGACAGCACAGGGATGACCAGAGACTGCGGACAGCACAGGGATGACCAGAGACTGCGGACAGCACAGATGACTGCTGACCTTTGGGGAGGGGGGGGCGGGTACCTGAATTTGACAGGTACCCGCTCCCACTTCCGTGGAGTTGTTCTTTCATCTTACCTGTTCCTCGATCCAGCCGCGCTGTCTTCCCGGCTTCTGTAATGGCGCTCGGCATGACAGCCGGGTGCCCAGTGCGCATGAGCGAGAAGCACTTGCGCTTTGTGATTGGTCCGGCGGCTTCTGGGATCGGTCATGTGTCCCAGGTACCGCCTTACCATTCACAAAAAGCACCGCTTCTTGCGCATGCGCACTTGGCACCCGGCTGTCATGCCCAGTGCCCACACTACAGAAGCGGGGAAGACAGCGCGCCGCTAGATAGAGGAACAGGTAAGATCAAAGAACAAAGAAGTAAGAGCAGGTACCTGTCCAATTCAGGTACCCGCTCCCCACCTCCCCAAAGGTCAGCAGTCCTCTCCTTAAGGTCCCGCTGCAGAGCTGAGCGGCCGGCCCGGTATTCTGCACGGCGGCGGTGGAAATACAGGACCGGCCGCTCTATATTCGCTCCATAAGACGCACTGACATTTCCCCCCCTTTTTTGGGGGGAAAAAAGTGCGTCTTATGGAGCGAAAAATACGGTAAGCTTTAGTGATTCAACACACACTGTAAAAATACATATTACACCGTGCATATAACAAATTTCAATACATAACCAAATGTGAATAAATTAGTGAATATGAAATTAATTATCCACATAAAATAGTGCCTAATTCATACACATTTCATATACATCATAAGTGAAACAGAAAAAATGTTCATGCATGTGACTCTGTGCTTTTAGAAAACACACGTGATCTCCACTTCTAGGTGCAAGTAATCTCCTCCAAATGGCAGCAATGCCTGCTCACCTCCCCTCCTTGACCCACACAGGGCCCCAAAGCAGTTTCCACCTCAGTGGTGTATCTCCTCTGGCAGACTCCTTATTTCAGGAGAGATACACCACTGAGGTGGAAACTGCTTTGAGGCCCTAGAGTGAAAAATGACAGGAGACAGTCTTTGACAAGTCATTTATTATACAAAGAAAAATAAAAGAATGTCCCCTTAAGTAGATTCAAGGTCAATCACAATGCCCACCGCCACTACCCGAAAAAAGAAAGAAAAAAAAAAGAAAAAGGGGGTTGCTCACCTAGTGATATGTACAGTTGTGTTCAAAATAATAGCAGTGTGTTGAAAAAAGTGAATAAAGCTCAAAATCCTTCTAATAGCTTTTATTTCCATACACACAAATGCATTGGGAACACGACACATTCTATTCCAAATCAAAACATGAAGAAAAATATATCAAATTTGTGTTGTTCCTCTAAAAAAATTGAAGAAAAGTGAATATTAGACAGTTCAAAAAAAATCGCAGTGTTTGTATTCTTCTTTACAAACTCAAACATTCACTATATAAACTGACAAATGTTTGAAGATTTTGCTTTCCTTTGAATCACTTCATGAATATTTGGTTGTAGTCGCACTGTTTCTGAGAACTGCTGTACATCTGTGTTGCATGGAGTCACCCAACTTCTGGCCCCTGTGATCAGGTATTCCAGCCCAGGATGATTGGACGACATTCCACAGTTCTTCTCTATTTCTTGGTTTTGCCTCAGAAACTGCATTTTTGATGTCACCCCACAAGTTTTCTATTGGATTAAGATCCGGGGATTGGGCTGGCCACTCCATAACATCAATCTTGTTGGTCTGGAACCAAGATGTTGCACGTTTACTGGTGTGTTTGGGGTCGTTGTCTTGTTGGAACACCCATTTCAAGGGCATTTCCTCTTCAGCATAAGGCAGCATGACCTCTTCAAGTATTCTGATGTATTCAAACTGATCCATGATCCCTGGTATGTGATAAATAGGCCCAACACCGTAGTATGAGAAACATCCCCATATCATGATGCTTGCACCACCATGCTTCACTGTCTTCACAGCGTACTGTGGCTTGAATTCAGTGTTTGGGGGTCGTCTGACAAACTGTCTCCGGCCACTAGACCCAAAAAGAACAATCTTACTTTCATCCGTCCACAAAATGTTGCGTCATTTCTCTTTAGTCCAGTCAATGTGCTCTTTGGCAAATTGTAACCTCTTCAGCACATGTCTTTTTTCCAACAGTGGGACTTTGCGGGGGCTTCTTGCAGATAGCTTGGCTTCACATAGGGGTCTTCTAATTGTAACAGTACTCACAGGGAACTTTACACCTTCTTTCATCTTCCTGGAGCTGATTGTTGGCTGAGTCCTTGCCGTTTTGGCTATTCTTCTATCCATTCGAATGGTAGTTTTTCACTTTCTTCCACATCTTTCAGGTTTTGGTTGCCATTTTAAAGCATTTGCAATCATTTTAGCTGAACAGCCTTTCATTTTCTGCACTTCTTTATATGTTTTCCCCTCTCCAATCAACTTTTTAATCAAGGTACGCTGTTCTTCTGAACAATGTCTGGAACGACCCATTTTCCTCAGAATTTCAGAGAGAAATGCACTGTAACCAGCATGTACAACATTTGCTGCCTTCCTTCCTTAAATAAGGGCAATAATTGCCACCTGTTTTTCAAAGAATGAATGACCTCACTAATAGAACTCCACACTGCTATTATTTTAAACATGTCCCTTTCAATTAGTGATTCAATGACACAGAATCAGCAGCATGCATGTCATGACTGTTGGGTCTGTTGGATTTCTATTACTCTACTACACCGGCTAGTAAATTATTTGCCATGTAGAAATATCATTTCTACCAAAAACAGTGATTGATCCGGTTAGTGATGTCTGACTATTATTTTGAACATAACTGTATGTGTATGTTATTAGTTTGTATCCGTAGTACAGCCCAGAAACATTAGCGCACATTTTTCCTTTCTAATCCTACTTACAATATACTGACCCTGACTTTAAACCCTAGGTGAGGGTTAGATTTGGGGGTCTGAGTCATGTGATTGTAAGCTCCGCTGCATGGAGCTGCCAATCACAGGAAATACATATTAGTCACATTTCAGGGATTATTTGTGGCGGCTGTTGAATGCTGAAACATTTACACAGCAACTGTGTTCTGTATAGATCCCCTAAATTTCACTTCTCAATTCTGCATAATTATTTTGGATCCATGACTCAATGAAAACACCAAAAGCTACCGGATCCCCATGAAAACAATGCAAACGGAATTCACTGAACAAGGTTTGGTATCCTCAAGATTCCTCTAAATTCAGGTTCCCTTTTAAAAAGTTGTGCTTTAATATTTTCGACTTAAATGGTAAATTAACCGCTTCCTCGCCTCCCTATAGCAGAAATACTACTACAGGGCTGCGCAAAATCATATATATATATATATGCTTTTGCATTTTTGGGTAGAAGGGCTTGTGTGACCTACCCCTGCCGCCATTGACGGCCTCAGCTGTCGATCACCGGATCCCGGCTGGCGCGCGGCGATCACCGAGTATCACTGACGGGGGAGAGACCTGTATGTAAACAATACAGATCTCTCCCGTCAGCTCCTGCACATTGCTTTGTATGGCTCTGCATTGTAGAATGCCCTCCGCAGTCCCGCTATAAGTCGCTGATCCCCGCCATTACTAGTATATATATTAAAAAAAAATTCCAGTATATATACACCGCCATTTGTAGATTCTATACCTTTCACATAACCAATTAATTTACACGTATTGGAATTTTTTTTTTTAGCAAAGACATGGAGCCGAATACATTTTGGCCTAAATTTATGAAGAAATTAGATTTTTCAAATTTTCTTACTGGACATGTTTAATAGCAAAAAGTCAAAAATATTGTTTTTTTCTAAATAAGACTCACCTTCCCTAATACCATGGCAGACAAGTTCACATGAAGACTCGCACAGATTTCACACATCGGCCCTTCCACTGCCCCACTATAGGACCCTTCTCAGCACAGACTGACTATACTGGAATGTGATTGGTCGATAGAGATTACTGCAAGGCATCCTTTCTCTATGTGGTGCCTTACTGAACAAACCCAGTGAAGTCATTTGTGCCACCAGGGACCCCATCCCACAAATCAGAAAAATATAGAAACTTGTTTAGAAAAAATTTATTGACAGTGCAAATATGTAAAAAGGACATTTGCAATCATCTAAACATATCAATGTATTAAAATACAATTTATCTTGATTACATTACAAAATTTTGCATAGATAACTACCAGATTCACAAAACAGTTTTTTTTGTTTTTGCAGGAAAGTAACAATGTTTACAAATAAAGACTGTCAAATTTATGGAAATCTGTACTTGTAACTTGTTCATGCAGATTTGGCAATATATCTGTGAAGGGTGAAATGTATCCAGGTCATGGTATATCTAGCGGGGGTTAGCCTAGATTCCCACTATGGATCACACAGGGATGCACACTGCATTCTGTACAATTCACATGTGATTCAGTGCAGTGCAAGCTGACCAATTTATTTTGAATCCACTCAAATGGCCCTCAAGTTCTGCACCAAGTCTGGAAATGCACTGCAACCAGATCACACGGTCATGTTGTACCCCGCAATCTGGCGCAGGATACGCACTGCATTTGTGACCTGTGTTTGTGGTGTCGTTAACATTGCACTAACCCCCCTGCAGATCACAAGGGCAGTGCAGTTACAATGCGGTGTGGGAAAGCCACATGGATCGCGGATTTCCTGCACCGCATTCTAGTGTGAACCGGGCCTTAGTCACATGTAACTGGACTTGTTCTGTAATGTTTACATTTCACAGCCATCCAAGCAGCTTCTTACATTCAGCAAAATGTAACTTAAAGAAGAATTTATCACTTTTTTATACTAACGAGTTCCTGATGAGACAAAGTAAATGCAGCATTTTCCCATCTCCTTAGGTGTCCGGTAACACGAGCAGTGATGATGGAAAGGATGCCCCCCCTTGTCTAACGGGTGTCATCATAGAAGAGAAAACCTGCTGAACAATATGAGGGTTTAATATATTCAGGGCAGAAGGATGTTAGGCTGGGGGGGGGGGGGGGGGGGGGTGTACATCTTCATCCAATCACAATACATATAGTGCTGACACATTTTTATATTTGGTTTGTAAGGAATGTGATATACATACATACATTGATCTAAGCCAGGCCAATGTAACTGTGCAAGAAACAGCAAACCTAGTATTCAACTTTAATAATAAAATAGGATTTGTTCATTCTTCCCATCTACTCTGCAATACACAGATCTGATTTCACATATGGCAAGATCAGTTTAGCAGAAATACTTTTATTAAATTTACTTTTTTTTTAATTATTATTATTATAGACAAAGTAGGGAAGAGTTGGGACTATAAAATTGTTATTGCTGTGTGGACCCTGTCTGGGAAATTTCCCTCCAATTCCTTTCTTTTGAGGAGTGTCAGACAGAACAGGAAGTATGATAAAATCGTTCAATCAGGTAATAGACACCAATAAAAATTCATCCATCCAAAATTAATACAGGAAGGGGAGGTCCTTAAACAGAATGCTAAAAATAAATTTATATCTAAAGATGATTCTTAAATCCACAAATCTTGAACAAAGTGCTCATTATTCAATAGAAGACGGGTCCACCTGAAAGTAGAGAATAAAAGCTAAAACAAGCCGGCAGATTGAAAGCAGAACGGGATCAATATCTTCCGTCTCCTTGTTGATGATCTTCAGACAATTGTCATCCTGTAAAGACAGAGATTTTTATTTTTGGTTGTACTCCAATGTAAATGTTATAATATAAATGACAGAAGTCTTTGTACTAACCAGGACCTCTGATCTGACACTTTGTCACCTTTCTTGTGATGGGGCCCAATGTCACCAATGTAAAGGAGAATATGTGAGCTTATAGTATTAGTTATTGTAATATTTACATAAATAATTTTATATACCTTTAACATTTCACATTTTTATGTTTGCTGCACCATATTTCCAGCCCTGCAATATACTGTATATTGTACAGTAAGTCCCTGGGTGGCAGGCTTGTAGACGGTGGATACAGTATGTGTCACGTTGGGTTTTCGCCTACACATGGTGAGGGGCTCCAGGATTTGTGTGTAATATGAAGAAAACAAACTGGTTTTCTCAGATCTTAAAATAAGTTCTATTGTCACACATATTCACTCTGCCCTGTTCATAGGCACTGCTGTGTCACACATTTCACAGAGCCTGCCTTCTGAACTGGGTGCTGGGAGGAGGAGTCTCAGGAGGCAGAGTTAGTACAAGAATCACTGCTTGCAGGCAGCAAAGTACCATGGGATATGTAGTCCTTAGAAATGGAAAGCAAACAGCAGAGAGAAGCTGCAAAGCATGCTGGGAATCCAGGAAATTGTGGAAATTGAGGGCCCCAGACAGGCAGCACTCATAACAAGAAAGGAGATGTTTGAAGTACACTTATATTGGATTGTGAAGAATAACAGTTGGTTGTATTGTTATCACAATGCTGATGTTATAAAATGAACGTTGTGACTATAGAACTCATCTAGATCTGATGATTCCATTATATTATCTGACATCTTCTATTACAGTATGAGATCTCCCCAAATGGATGTTTCAGTATTAGATATGGGAAGATGTCAAACTACCAATTCCTGATCTGGTGGCATACAGTAGGTGGACGTGTCCTCACACCTGGTGTATCTAATAGAGAGGTCTCATTCTCCCTGTAGGACAGACCTTCTCAATCTTTTCTATAGAGGAACCCTTGACATAACTCTCCAATCTCAGGGAACCCCCGCTAAAAATTCTTTATCTACAACTCATGATACATTTGTGTGATGGTCAGTGGGAAGAATGCGCCTTACATTTGTGGTCATTGGGAGGAATTAGCCCCTTATAGATCGCTATGAAGATCAATGGTGTCAGTGGGAACTTATCTGAGAGGCACATTGCTCATTGATCAAGGAACCCCTAACCGCCTCTGGAGGAACCTTTGTTGGGAAACCCCGCTGTAGGATCCTATTTATATTCTGCACAGAGAGTGTTCATGCAGCTCTCAGACTCTATGGGAAGGGAGGTGAAGCTGTGAGCTCCAGTCCACCAATCAGATCTGGGTGGAGTGACCCTTTAGCAGCCATTGATAAAATATTTTGCTCCTTCACATGAAAATGGCAATAGACTCAAATCAAAAAAGGTGTAACACTAGAGATAGATTTTATGCATTTTGCTTATTTTGATAGTATTTTGTTTACTTCACTAAAGGCAATGTTACACATCACAAAACTTACCACAGACATGAAAATGTACTGAACACGGCACAATTCACTAAGCGGTATCTTACCTCATCCGAGTATGCAGTAGGATGCCGCATAGCATTAAAAAAAAAAAAAAGCTTGAATTCACAAAAAAAAACCGCTACTAAAATACCGCATGAGTTATTTTATCAAGTCAGTTAATGTTTCAGCTGTCAGAGGGGTTCCCCACTGACAGCTGAATGTAAAAGAGAGAATTGCTGGCAAGTAACAAAATAATTTAAAAAATGGCATGGGGTCTCCCTCCATCCATACCAAGCCCTTCGGGTCTGGTATGGACTTTGAGGGGAACCCCCATGACATTTGTAAAAAAAAAAGCATGGGGTCCCCCCAAAATCCATAACAGACACTTATCCGAGTATGCAGCTTGGAACGTCAGAAAAAGAGGGGGGTGGGGGACAAGCGAGCGCCCTCTCCCCCCCGAACCATACCAGGCCACGTGCCCTCAATATGGGGGGTGCCCCCCCCCCCACAAAGCACCTTGTCAAAGGGACAAGGGTCTTTCCCCACAACCCTGGCCGGTGGTTGTGGTGGTCTGCAGGCAGGGGGCTTATCTGAATCTGGAAGCCCCCTTTAGCAATGTGAATGAGTATGCAGTGCATGATACCACTACCCATTCACAAAATACAAACAAACAAAAAAAACAACACTAGAGTGAAAAATGACAAGAGACAGTCTTTGACAAGTCATTTATTATACAAAGAAAAATAAAAGAATGTCCCCCTAAGTAGATTCAAGGTCAATCACAATGCCCACCGCTGCTACCCGAAAAAAGAGGAAAAAAAAAGGGGGGTGCTCACCTAGTGACATGTACAGTTGTGTTCAAAATAATAGCAGTGTGTTGAAAAAAGTGAATAAAGCTCAAAATCCTTCTAATAGCTTTTATTTCCATCCACACAAATGCATTGGGAACACGACACATTCTATTCCAAATCAAAACATGAAGAAAAATAGATCAAATTTGTGTTGTTCCTCTAAAAAAATTGAAGAAAAGTGAATATTAGACGGTTCAAAAAAATCGCAGTGTTTGTATTCTTCTTTACAAACTCAAACATTCACTATATAAACTGAAAAATGTTTGAAGATTTTGCTTTCCTTTGAATCACTGAATGAATATTTGGTTGTAGTCGCACTGTTTCTGAGAACTGCTGTACATCTGTGTTGCATGGAGTCACCCAACTTCTGGCCCCTGTGAGCAGGTATTCCAGCCCAGGATGATTGGACGACATTCCACAGTTCTTCTCTATTTCTTGGTTTTGCCTCAGAAACTGCATTTTTGATGTCACCCCACAAGTTTTCTATTGGATTAAGATCCGGGGATTGGGCTGGCCACTCCATAACATCAATCTTGTTGGTCTGGAACCAAGATGTTGCACGTTTACTGGTATGTTTGGGGTCGTTGTTTTGTTGGAACACCCATTTCAAGGGCATTTCCTCTTCAGCATAAGGCAGCATGACCTCTTCAAGTATTCTGATGTATTCAAACTGATCCATGATCCCTGGTATGCGATAAATAGGCCCAACACCGTAGTATGAGAAACATCCCCATATCATGATGCTTGCACCACCATGCTTCACGGTCTTCACAGTGTACTGTGGCTTGAATTCAGTGTTTGGGGGTCGTCTGACAAACTGTCTCCGCCCACTAGACCCAAAAAGAACAATCTTACTTTCATCAGTCCACAAAATGTTGCGCCATTTCTCTTTAGGCCAGTCAATGTGCTCTTTGGCAAATTGTAACCTCTTCAGCACATGTCTTTTTTTCAACAGTGGGACTTTGCGGGGCTTCTTGCAGATAGCTTGGCTTCACATAGGCGTCTTCTAATTGTAACAGTCCTCACAGGGAACTTTACACCTTCTTTCATCTTCCTGGAGCTGATTGTTGGCTGAGTCCGCGCCATTTTGGCTATTCTTCTATCCATTCGAATGGTAGTTTTTCGCTTTCTTCCACGTCTTTCAGGTTTTGGTTGCCATTTTAAAGCATTTGCGATCATTTTAGCTGAGCAGCCTATCATTTTCTGCACTTCTTTATATGTTTTCCACTCTCCAAACAACTTTTTAATCAAGGTACGCTGTTCTTCTGAACAATGTCTGGAACGACCCATTTTCCTCAGAATTTCAGAGAGAAATGCAATTGTAACCAGCATGTAGAACATTTGCTGCCTTCCTTCCTTAAATAAGGGCAATAATTGCCACCTGTTTTTCAAAGAATGAATGACCTCACTAATAGAACTCCACACTGCTATTATTTTGAACACGCCCCTTTCAATTAGTGATTCAATGACACAGAATCAGCAGCATGCATGTCATGACTGTTGGGTCTGTTGGATTTCTATTACTCTACTACACCTGCTAGTAAATTATTTGCCATGTAGAAATATCATTTCTACCAAAAACAGTGATTGATCTGGTTAGTGATGTCTGACTGCTATTATTTTGAACACAACTGTATATGATCCCGCCCCTTTGTGACATTATCCACCCCTTACATATTTAAGATCTGTCAAGCCAGACCCCACAACCACCGGGCGGGGTTGTGGGGAAGAGGCCCTTGTTGAGGGAATATGGCCTGGTATGGTTAAGGAGGAGTGTGGGGGATGTTAACTTTGGCATGGGGGTTCCCCTCAAAACCCATACTGTACCTGACCAGAAGGGCTGGGTATGGATGTAGGGGGATGTATAATTATTAATTGTCGGCAATTTTTTTTTTTTTTTACATTCAGCTGTCAATGGGGAACCTCGCTGACAGCTGATGACTCTTAGGTTGTTAAGGAATGGGGAGCCGCGGAGTCCTCGACAACCCATGACAGTACTGACAGATACCAGTACATACCGCATGCCTGGACCACTACTAAATTACCGCATGCATTTATTTATTTCCTTTTTTGAATTGACTTTAAAGGTCTTTTATGCTGTATTTACAGAGTGTTTTTGTAGTATATACCACATACTAGCAATAGTGAATTGACATTTTCAGTATCACATGTGATATGTGGTCATGTGACTGACTTAAATCATGAGATAAGCTTTAGTGAATTGTTCCCACACTGTTTTAAGGATTTTTATGGTATTCATAAAGAATATCATATGGAGTTTTTTCTCCTCAAAATATCATTCAGGTTGGCAATAGATGTGAGTTTCAATGAGATGTCTACTGTGAAGAGCAGGGAGAAAATCTGTTGAAGGTGGTGATAAGGGAACATATGAAATAATATAGGGTGGTAATTAAATAAACAGGTAATGTTCAATTCATGAGGATAAAGAAAGATGTCACAGCAATGTGATAATCAGTGACATAGAATACAAACATGCGTACTACTGTACATAACTAGACAGGAGACAGACGTATAATAGTGATACAAAGCAGACAGCTGGGTAATGACATTCAGGGACTCACATTCAGTTGCTGGAGGAGTTATTAGAATTCTCTTCATTGTCTGCAGATAGAATGTGTTGGTAACTATGGTTAGTTTTGTCACGACCCGCGGTCGCCGCCACCAACAGGCGACAATCGCACAGCCGCGACTAACAGTAATACGTCACGCCCACGGCGTCAGACCCCAGACCTTCTCACCAAACTCGTGACCGAAGGGCCGGCCGATCCAAAACCGCGGTGTGACGCGCGTAACAAGGCCCCACCCAGCTGCACCCTACACAGCGATTGCCCAGCTAATGGACTACAATCGGTGCCTGCAGCCTGGATGCGCTTGTTACTGGGTCGGGTTAGTTACGCAACTAACCCTCTGTACTGCCACCACCACTTTTGTCGGAGACTGGGAAACTCCCGTTACTAAATATACACTATAATGATTGAAATATTGGTCTATATAGCACGGCCCGCAGACCTTGCTATACAGAAATATAACCACAGTAGCGTCTCTTCAAAGGCAGGGATTCGTGAATTGCAAGTAAGCGCTTAGAAACAGTTTAACACTTTCAGAAAGAAAGATTTATTACTAAAAGCGTGGGATGCAAAATAAATATGTACAAAGAGATATCACAAAAATATATATATGTATACAAAGACACAGCAAACATAGAATAGCGAGAAAATACAGGGTAAGTTACTTGCCTTGCCTGGTTTTAGCAAATTCAAGTTGTGAGCAGAAAGCTTCTTTGATCTCCCCTTGTTACGATGTTGCTGGGAGATCCCTGTGTGTGTGAGTGTCTGTGAGACTAACTCACTTACTCTCTTAACGGTTCCTCTCAGGGGCAGGGAGGGGGGCTCTGACTACACGTTTTGGGAGTAGTCATTGGGGAACTCTAAACTAACTACAACTCAACCCCCATGATATGAAACATACAGTGCAGTTTTCTTATCTTGATTAAGATGGGGGAGGAAATACACTTACAACCTTTATGACTGCTGGACGCAGGATGTCTTAACCTGGTTGACCCACACCATTTGCCAGGAGATAAAGTCTGCCTCACAGGAATGCAGGGGGGATGTGAGGATTCCAGGAAGACCTCAAATACACAGACAGAACACGAAAACCAGGGTTGAGGGGGAACTCCGCTCCAATTCTGATGAGCAAGTTTGCCACAAGTTTCAGCCTACAGAAATATGAATGCCTGCCCTCAGACAGCCTCTTGCACACAGATAGTTTGACCCATCAGTACCAATTCCCATAGGAATCCTGTGATCGGGGCATACGTCCACCCACCATGTCATTTTACCTGCCATAGATCTGACCGGCTGCTGGCAGCAGAGCAGGATGCTGCACCTATGCCTCCCGGGAGTCCAAAACACAGATCTGATGCTGATGGGCCAAAGCACCCGTGTGCATGTAGCCTGACCAAACAGAGAAAATGCCACCCCCACTGGGAAGTTCAGTGTGCTACTGTTTCTCCTCCCCCATCTCGCTGAGCTCCTTATGCAGCTGAGAACAGAGAGAATGTGATCACTAAGACCTCATGCACACAGGACATTAAATTTAAAAAAAAAAAAAAAACAGAAAAAAAAACCCCCTCTCCTCAAAGCTTTCCTCCTGGCAGCAGCATTTTTGCAGAAAGAAACACCTTAAGCATGTAAAAGTATCTAACGCTTTTACAAGCGTTTACAAGCATCAAGCACTTGGGCATGAATTCATTTCATTGGCCAGAATGATAACTTATTCTGGCAACTGAAATGAATTAACATTCAAGCGCTAAACGTGCCTAGTGTTAAGACGCGTTTACCCACGTCAAGCGGTTTTTCTGCCAAAACGCTGCTGCTACTAGACGCACTGACCCTTTTTTTCTTTAATTTCCTGCTGATAAACGCTATTGCTACTAAAAGTCTATGTGTGCTGGACACATAGGATAACATGGAGGGCTGTTTTGAAGAAGTAAATCCTCTGGAACTCTCTACCCCAATCTATCAGACTATCGCCTACTCTGCCCACTTTTAGGCAATCTCTGAAAACCTCTCTCTTCAGGGAAGCCTATCCTGCCTTCAGCTAATATTGAAAACTTCTATTCCTCCTACCAGTCCATCCCCCACAGTTATTACCTTTTGTACCACCAGCCCCTCCCTCTTAGATTGCAAGCTCCCAGGATCAGGGCCCTCCTAACCCTCTTGTATTGAACTGTATTGTCTTCTTTTATTTTGTAAAGATCTGAACAAACTGCTGGCGCTATATAAATCCTGTATAATACTAATAAAATAAATCACCTGACGCCCCTAAACATGGCTGTAAAAAAATGCCCTGTGTGCATGAGGCTTTATAAAGAAAAAAAAAATGACCCCTCCCCCAAAAAACCCAGACTGTAGTTATAATGGTCTTTATATCTATACACAAATGTTTTGCCTTTTAGTTCTATTTTAAACTGAATGGGCTGTTTTACAAGGGAGGGTTCACATATACTTTAATTAACTGGAAAATAGATAATCACAGAATAAACCCGCAGCATGCAATCTGTTTCTAGATCATTTTCACTCCTGTCCCCAGTGTGATCTCTGTAAACAATGTTGCCTCTAGTTTTATGATTTGGCTTCACAGCCTCTTTAATTAAAATAAAAATCGCACTTTATAGGAGGAAAAACAACCATACATCCACCATAGCCTCAATATCAGATCAATATGCATCACTCTACAGCTCAGCCCCCATAATATAACACTGCAGAGGGGACAGAACACATAATAATGTTACTTACTGGGAGCCGGAACATAAATATTGCGATCAGCAGGCGTCTTTCCTAAAGAAACACAGAATTTGATACATTAGGAACCAGAAAATAGTTTTTTGAAACCTTTCATATATAATAAGTCACACACATATCTTCAATTAATCACAATTTAAAAAGTATACATCTCTATTCTGTATTTGCTGGTACTTTGTTTTTAATGACAAGGCTGTTGTCCACATTGATGGCTCTTGATGGGGTTCAGGCAAGTAATGAGGGCGCTGGGGGCATTGCTGCACACAGGTTTTTTCCCTTCATGCATAGAAAACATGAAGGTAAAAAAACCTTGAACCTTTACAACCACTATAAATATCCCTCTGTGCTGACATATCATTTTCTTCGTTGTCCATATACAAGGGCTTCCTGCTGATCAGTGTGTAGGACTCATGTCTGGTTCTCCTATATGATGAATAGAGCTCTGGTGTGTAATGTGCAGTAATCTCACCTGAAACGGAGCGTTTCCTGTATATGACGACTCCAATAACGGCCCCGATAATCAGCGCTACAGCAACGACCACAACAGCCCCGATAATTATAGGAGTATTGTCCTTAGGGGGATCTGGGGGAAACACAGAAGTAACATGATGTGAGATCTACTGACAGTCTTGTGTATTTAGTCCCAGAATCAGCTGATTGCAGGTCATAGAAGCACATTGTTCCTGCATTGTTCCATCATATCATTACAAGTGCACATTATAATTCACTAAATGAGATATAATGGTCTATAATGAGGAAACAGACTCACACATGGATGATGTCAGTGCCAGGAGAATGGATTTCAGCACAGCCAGGTCCACAGAGATTTGGGTTTCTGGAATGTGTAGAATAGACCTGACACTTCATAAACATGTGTGCGGTGTTGGGGGGGAACATGAAGGATAACAATCACCAGTCCACCATAAATAATACAGAGCAGTCAGCAGGCATTAGTGTGATCATTGTGGAAGGAACACCTCGGGAAGGGTGGAAATTCTTCCAAATCATTTGCAAAGAGAAGGTGTGCTAAAGAGGTTTTTTGAAACTCAAAAAATTTGAATATTGTGCAAAAGTTCATTTATTTCAGTGCAGCAACTTAAAAGGTGAAACTAATATATGAGATAGACTCATTACATGCAAAGCAAGATAGTTCAAGCCGTGATTTGTCATAATTGTGATGATTATGGCTTACAGCTCATGAAAACCCAAAATCCACAATCTCAGAAAATGAGAATATTGTGAAAAGGTGCAATATTCTCGGCTCAAAGTGTCCCCCTCTAATCAGATAATTAAGCCATAACACCTGCAAAGGGTTCCTGAGCCTTTAAATGGTCTCTCAGTCTGGTTCAGTAGGAATCACAATCATGGGAAAGACTGCTGACCTGACAGTTGTGCAGAAAACCATCATTGACACCCTCCATAAGGAGGGAAAGCCTCAAAAGGTAATTGCAAAAGAAGTTGGATGTTCCCAAAGTGCTGTATCAAAGCACATTAATAGAAAGTTATGTGGAAGGGAAAAGTGTGGAAGAAAAAGGTGCACAAGCAGCAGGAATGACTGCAGCCTGGAGAGGATTGTCAGGAAAAGGCCATTCAAAAGTGTTGGGGACTTTCACAAGGAGTGGACTGAGGCTGGAGTCAGTGCATCAAGAGCCACCACACACAGACGGATCCTGGACAAGGGCTTCAAATGTCGTATTCCTCTTGTCAAGCTGCTCCTGAACAACAAACAAAGTCAGAAGCGTCTTACCTGGGCTAAAGAAAAACAGACCTGGTCTGTTGCTTAGTGGTCCAAAGTCCTCTTTTCTGATGAGAGCAACTTTTGCATTTCATTTGGAAACCAAGGACCCCGAGTATGGAGGAAGAATGGAGAGGCACAAGGACCCCGAGTATGGAGGCAGTATGGAGAGGCACAAGGACCCAGAGTATGGAGGAAGAATGGAGAGGCACAAGGACCGAGAGTATGGAGGAAGAATGGAGAGGCCCAAGGACCCCGAGTATGGAGGGAGAATGGAGAGGCACAAGGACCCCGAGTATGGAGGAAGAATGGAGAGGCACACACTGCAAGATGCTTGAAGTCCAGTGGGAAGTTTCCACAGTCTGTGTTGATTTGGGGAGCCATGTCATCTGCTGGTGTTGGCCCACTGTGCTTCATTAAGTCCAGGGTCACCGCAGCCGTCTACCAGGAGATTTTGGAGCACTTCATGCTTCCTTCTGCAGACGAACTTTATGGGGATGCTGACTTCATTTTCCAGCAGGACTTGGCACCTGCCCACACTGCCAAAAGCACCAAAACCTGGTTCAATGACCGTGGGATTACTGTGCTTGATTGGCCAGCAAACTCGCCTGACCTGAACCCCATAGAGTCTATGGGGCATTGCCAAGAGAAAGATGAGAGACATGAGACTGAACAATGCAGAAGAGCTGAAGGCCGCTATTGAAGCATCCTGGTCTTCCATAACACCTCAGCAGTGCCACAGGCTGATAGCTTCCATGTCACGCCGCATTGAGGCAGTAATTGCTTCAAAAGGGTCCCAAACCAAGTACTGAGTACATATGCATTCTTATACTTTTCAGAGGTCCGATATTGTTCTATGTACAATCCTTGTTTTATTGATTGCATGTAATATTCTAATTTTCTGAGATTGTGGATTTGGGGTAAGCCATAATCATCACAATTATGACAAATCACGGCTTGAACTATCTTGCTTTGCATGTAATGAGTCTATCTCATATACTAGATTCACCTTTTAAGTTGCATTACTGAAATAAATGAACTTTTGCACCATATTCTAATTTTTCGAGTTTCACCTGTATATACAGTATAATGTTTGTGTACAGCACAGTGCACTGGTATGGTACAGCAACTAATAGTAGAAGCAGATAACTGGGGCCCATTCTCACTGTAACAGAGCTTTCTGAATAGACCATCAATGCACCTCATTACACAAAAAAAGGTCCTGCCCCATTACTATACAGCCCAGCTACAGGAGTTAGTCAACATCTACCCTTGTAGTGGGGGTAGGTCTAGGGGGTAGAATCTAACAATATGATTTACCCTCACCCCCAGTCCAGTGTTGTCCTCTTCTCCACCCAAAGCTCCAGCCTATGTGTGGTCCTTTCACTATTAACTCTCTATGGAGGAGGCAAGAGTGAAACCACGGCCATAAGCAGCCTAGCCACTTCCGGAGTTTTTGTTGGTTGTACCGGAGTGATTCCTGCAGCTGCAGGCATCACCCCGATACCGTTTTTTTACAGCTGGAGCTCGGCTAACTAGCAGCTTGATTGCTTGCACAATTGCCTTCCACGCCTCTCTCGGGACCAGCCAATGTGTCCGACATTTACTTGGCTGTCATGCTGACCCTCTGGTTTTATTATTTTCAATGTTACTGACCTGGAACAAATATGCAAATCAACTAAGTCAGAGTAAAATTTGGACTGTTTATTTGTATACCTGTTCTAGGTTTGTGAAGCCAAAAGGGTCAGTGTGACAAACAGGCAATTATCAACCAGTCAGCAATGGCAGCCTCTATGGCCTCCTTTAAAGTGTTACTAAACCCAGGACCCTGCATACACTATATCCGCTCTCCCTGAACCCTGCATTCACTATATCTGTTCTCCCCGGACCCTGCATTCACTATATCTGTTCTCCCCGGACCCTGCATTCACTAGATCCGGTCTCCCCGGACCCTGCATTCACTAGATCCGGTCTCCCCGGACCCTGCATTCACTAGATCTGGTCTCCCTGGACCCTGCATTCACTAGATCTGGTCTCCCTGGACCCTGCATTCACTAGATCTGGTCTCCCTGGATCCTGCATTCACTATATCTGTTCTCCCCGGACCCTGCATTCATTAGATCTGGTCTCCCTGGACCCTGCATTCACTATATCTGGTCTCCCTGGACCCTGCATTCACTAGATCTGGTCTCCCACAGTACACAGAACATGGAAATGCAATCATTTTAGGAAATATAAACTGCTTAATACCTTTTCTCACCAGCAGTATGTAGTCTTGTGACGTCTATCAATGTCTGGCCGAGCACTGGCTACTCTTGTAGGAGGAGTTTTCATTCTCCTCTGACTATCCTACAAGGCTGCATAACCCCTGACCCTCTGTCTGGATAGCGCTGATTGGCCCCGTGCTGATCACATGCACTCTCCCAAAAGAAAAAACAAAAATGAAAAACACAACTCTCTATCAATACAGTATACAGAGCATGTGTAGACTTGCCACTGCTGCTCTAACTATGGCTGATGGATTGGGGACAGCAAAAGAAGGGCAGGATCAGAGAAGACAGGATCAAACAGCCTTTTTTTACACAAGGCAGAGGATTACCCTCTTAAGTTCCACAGTGAGTATAATAAGTATGATTTACAACATATACAGACTGATTTTACTGTTGTGGGTTTAGTAACACTTTATCTGTAAATTCTCAGTTATGTATGAATTAACCCTTTAAATCCAGAGTTACCGAGGTACAAAAGAAGAACAAATCCCTCCATTGGCAATGTTACAGAACAGAACATGGGAGAAATACTTTAACTAATGATTTATATATCAAGAACAATATATCTTATATATCTGACAGTGATCATTGGTACAATATGAAATGATGACATGCCAATGACATGGAGATTCTGGAATTTTCTACAGATAACCATACAAAGGCAGATCTTTCATTGTAAATGGATTTCAAATCTCAACAAATCACCGACCAGCCTCAGTGCAGGAAATACTACCCCAGATACTGCTGTGTACGGTCTGAATGCTATTTCTGTATTTCAGTAGTTTGTTTTGTTCCTCGGTTGCACTCGTTCTCATTCATTTAGTGACACAAACACAGCCGGCTTATTACAAAGGATGTTTCCATTTTAGCATTACTTGTGATAAACACACAGGGGGGGATTTACTAAAACCGGAGCACTCAGAATCTGGTGCAGCTGTGCATGGGAGCCAATCAGCTTCTAACTTCAGCTTGTTCAATGAAGCTTTGACAATAAAACCTGGAAGCTGATTGGTTTCTGTACAGAGTTGCGCTAGATTTTAGTAAATAACCCCGTGGTGTACGGACAGATAGCAGAAGTCCTACTTACTCACCCCATTTCACACTGAGAGTCTCATCCCCCAGGCTGCTGTGTTCCACATGACAGAAGTAAGTGTCCCCCTCCTTGGTTGGGACTTCCACACTGACTCTGACCTGATAGGTGCCATCAGGATGGGGGAGAATTGGAGTCATTTCATCTGAAGGAACATGGTCCTCCCCATTCCTCATCCACTTCACATCCACAGGTCGGGGGTGAAACCCGTACACCAGGCAATGAAGTCTGGTCACATCATCCGACTGACGGCGGCCCCACACCTTCACCTCTGGACGCACTGAGAGAGAGAAAACAAGGTATGTGATCTACTGACAAATGTAATCCATGTTCTCCTATGAGATGAATGTGGACACATACAGTATGATGATCTCCAGCATAGAATTATGAGGCCACAGTCCCCACCATTCACTCTAATAGAAGGTGAGCTGTCAGTGATGTCAGTGGGGTGTAGATCCATCAACACAGAGCAGTCCTGAGGACATCCCTTCAGAAGACGATCCATCATGCATCTCATTGACAGGAAGCGGCCTGTCTGACTCCCAGGATGGCTCACACTGATCAGCGCTTTTGTCTTTTAACCACTTGTCCTCCAGAGGATTTACCCCCCTTCCTGACCAGGCCATTATTTGCAATACGGCACTGCTTTACTTTAACTGACAATTGCGCGGTCATGCAACACTGCACCAAAATGAAATGTATGTACTTTTTGCACTATAAACAAAAAAAAGTGACAATTTTTTTTTTAAAAAATGTATTTTCTGCTTTAAAACATATCTAATAAAAAATCAAATTTCTTCATAAAATTTAGACCAAAATGTATTCTGCTACATAGTTTTGTAAAAGAAATCCCAACAAGTGTATATTGATTAGTTTGCACAAAAGTTATAGCATCTACAAACTATGGTACATAAAGGATTTTTTTTTTCATACTAGTAATGGTGGAGATCAGCGGCTTATAGCGGGACTGCGATATTGCGGTGGACATTTTTACACTAACTGACATTTTGTGGGAACCATTGACACTAATACAGTGATCAGTGCTAAAAATATGCACCGGCACTGTACTAATGACACTGGCTGGGAAGGGGCTAACATCTAGGGTGATCAAAGGGTTAAGTGTGTGCCTAGCTATGTGCTTGGTGTACACTAGGTGGTGCTTTTACTAGGGGAAGTGATGGATCGTGTTCTCAGCTCTGCAGAGAGACATGATTAGAGCCGTCTTTAACCTGTTCCCGTCCGGCCAATAGCAGAATGATGTCCGAGCGGGACTCTCATCGATCCGAGTGGGCGTCATGACGTCCTTCCGAGATCGAACTGCACTGTGGTGAAATCTGTCACTGGCCGAGTACCTTTGACCCAGCCAATGACAGATCTGTGTACCGGCCCATTGCCAGTACCATGTTACATGGTCACATGATAATTGTAAACAATGGATGGCTTCCATTCATGCCATCCATTATACACAATTGTGTCACTAGCTGTGATTGGTCACATGTGCAGACTGGGCCAATCACAGCCCATCTGTGTCATGTGCTTAGCTGTGGCCAATGACAACAAAAAAACCTGAATTACATCAGGTGTATTATGTGTAATATGAAAAAAAAAACTTAAAAAAAAAACGTAATAAAAAAAACATTGAAACACTTTTTTTTCTTCATACTGTCACCAGGCAGTGTCCCTGATCACCGCCACACCAGTTATATGATGCTGCTGCACTGCATTGGTGACAGTATGTAAAAAACCCACATTTGTGAAAAAAAAATTTAAATTTCTTTATTTTCCAAAAAAGTATGAAAAAAAAATTACAAACTTAAAAAACACTCGCCATGCCTCTTACTAAAAACCTCGGACTGTCTACTTTCAAAAAAAGGGGTCATCTGTACTGTTGACATTATTGGGTCTCAAGAAATTAGATTCGCCATCAGCACATCAGGACTTATCGATTTTCAGATATAGAACATAGTTTGTGGACTCGATAACTTTAACTTTCCTACAGACTAAATAATTGTAAAGGAAATTTGTAAATTCTGCATTTTATTTTGTGTGCTTTGCCTACGTATTGTACACGGCACTCATTGTGCACACGGCACTAATAATGTTCTCATTACATGTTTGCATTCTTCCAAGTCCTGATTAGAAATCAGCCTGCCTATGTAACGCCCCTCGTTACCATAAAGTACAATTGTAATATTAATGTGATCCCTACATAATCATGTGTATAAAATACTTCAAATACAAATAAACACAACAGTTATTTGGAAAGATGCCGAGTGTATCGTTTTGTGTCTGTTCCCCACTGCAGTATTTATTAATTTGGACCCACCAATCAATAGGAGGTTAGGAGTTCCCTATAACATTTTCAGTATTAATGTCCAGAACAATAATAAACACTGATTTGGGTTATTTTCATCAAAAAAATGTAGCAGAATACATCTTGCCCTAAATTTACAAAGAACATTTATTTATTTGCAAATTTTTATAACAGAAACAAAGAAAAATGTTTTTTTTTTCAAACCTTTTGGTCTTTTTTCGTTTATTTAGCAAAAAATAAAAACCCCAGTGGTGATCGAGTACCACCTCATGAAAGCTCTAGTTGTGTGAACAAAATGCTAAAAATTTAGTTTGGGTACAGAGTACTGAAGTGGTGAAGTCTGGGCTCTGACCCGGCCATGCAAGGACTGTCACCCATTTCTCCCCCAACCACTGTGGGGTCTTTTTTGCTGTGTGCTTTGGGTCATTGCCATGTTGGACTTTCTGGCAGAGGGCAGATGATTTTCCTCAGAATTTTGATGGCATTTTTCCTTCTATCCTGAGAAGTGCTCCAGTCCCTGCTGCAGAGAACCCCCATACCAGGATATTCCCCCTCCATGCTTTACTGCAGGAATGGTGGGATTTGGATGGTGAGATGGATTGGATTCCAGACATATAATTTAGTGTTGAGGCCAAATCATTCCATTTTAGTCCCATCTGACCAGAACACCTTTTTCTATGTGGCCTCAGAATCTTCAAGGTGTGTTTTGGCAAATCTCAGTCATGACTACATGTGGACTTTCTTGAGGAGGGG
Organism: Staurois parvus; assembly: GCF_062004578.1. Classification (NCBI taxonomy): domain Eukaryota; kingdom Metazoa; phylum Chordata; class Amphibia; order Anura; family Ranidae; genus Staurois; species Staurois parvus. The sequence continues at coordinate 178,715 of NW_028318893.1, read as the reverse complement.
CTTTTTTCTTGCCACCCTCCCATACAAGCCACATTTGTGGAGGATTTGTGATATTGTTGTCACATGCACACAATGACCACTCTTTGTCATAGATTCCTGCAACTGCTTCAGAATTGCTGTAGGACTCTTGGTAGCCTCTCTGACCAGTTTCCTCCTGGCTCCTTCATCCAGTTTGGAGCGACGACTGATCCAGGGGGGGTCTGTGTTGTACCAAATACCCTCCACTCCTAAATAATAGGCTTCACTGTGCTTCTAGGCATTGATAAATCATTTGACATTTTTGTTTGTATCCTTATCCTGACTTGTGCCTGTCCACAACTTTATCCCAGAGATCTTTAGACAGTGCCTTGCCACCCATAATTGATCGTTTTCTACAGTTTCACTACCAGGGACTGAAATGCTCCAGGAAAGCTCTTTTTATGCTGAGCTAATCAAAATGACCACAGCTGATCACAGTAGAAAATCAAATGGTTTTGTGTGCCATTGAGAAGGTGATTAGCTACACCTGATTGAGTTTACAAGTCATGTTTAGGGGGGGGGGGGGTGATCCGTTTTCCAACTCAGTGATTTGGTTTTTGAATTTAAAAAAAAAAAAATAAATTCTGACATGTTGGTGTTACATCTTTCACCCGGATGTTATAAGTTGCACTGAGTGAATACAGCTGGATAAAACAAAAACTGTGTCTTCATTTCAGGCTGCAAAGCAACAAAATGTAATTATTTTAAAGGGGGGGGGGGGTTGATTATTTTCTACACCCACTGTATGTACCATGGTTTGTAGACGCTGTAACCAATTAATACACACGTTGGGATTTTTTTTTTTTTATAATTTATGAAGAAATTTGATTTTATTGGATATGTCCTATAACAGAAAGTAGAAAATATTTTGTTTTTTTTAGATTTGGTCTTTTTTCATTTACATAATAAAAAATAAATTCAGTGATGATCAAATACCACCAAAATAAAGCTCCAAAAATAAAATGAGTTTTTCATGGCACAATTGTGCAGATCGAGCTTTTCTGTGACCTTAGATTCTTAGGCCTTGTTCACATGGATGTACTTAGAGTGGTTCTAAAGGCTCAAGGTTTTTTACCTACATACATTCTATGCATGAAGATAAAAAAAACCTGTCTGCAGCTTCCCCCCCACCCCCAATACTCACCTAAGCCCTCTCTCGCTTCAGTGATGTGCACTGGACTCTCGGCCATCCCGGGTCTCCCTCTTCTTATTGGCTGAGACAGAAGCAGGAGCTATTAGCTCCCAATGCTGTCAATCACAGCCAGTGAGCAGAGAGGGGGCGGGGCCAAGCCACAGCTCAATGTGCGAATAGAAAAATGGAGCAATGGGGGCCTCCATAGCAATAGGCTGCTTTCACACTCAGCAGTTTTTGCAGCACTTTTGAGTAAAGAAAGATAAAAAAAAAAGGCACAAGAAAAGCTCAAGAATAAAAAAAAAGAAAAATGCATCCCTTTAAATTCAATGTATGTCTTCACACTGTCTGTTGCGCTTCCCTTGTGTTGTACTTGGTGTTAAATCCTGCTTGCCGCATTTTGGGCGCACCAAAAATGCACCTCCCCATTGAGGCCTGACTACCATCAATGCGTTTTTTACGGCTTTTTTTTCAGAAACGCACTACAATCCATTAAACATGACTTTCTATGGGACACATTCACATCTATGCTTTTTTGAGCTTTATTGAGCAGCTGCATTTTTAGAAAGGGTCAGGGACTTTTTTTAAATGCAAAACAGTGCGGTTTTGGTGCAACAGAAATCAATAGATGCAAAAAACGCATGTAGTGCGTTTTTGACGCATTTTCACAAGTTTTGCTTTTTAATCTGCCCTGCAACAAATTGGCCAAAAAAATTAAATAAAAAATAAAAAAACGTAAACCACATAAAAAAGGTGTCAAAAACGTGCGTGCATAAAACACAATATGAACTGCAAAAAGGACAAAACGCAAACTGCATTGGTGTGAAGCAGGCTGGAAATGCACTGAAAACAGCAAAAATGTGTCAAAAACTCATGTGTTTCGTTTTTGATGCATTTTTAATCTGCCTAGCAACAATTTGCCCCCTCCCCAAAAAAAAGCTTTAAAAAAAACATCAAAAACACACCTGAAAAAAAAAATGCGCTGAAAAACAACTGAAAAACAGACAAAACGCAACCTGTATTGGTATGAAACAGGGCTGAAATGCACTGCAAACTGCAAAAATGCATCAAAAACTCATGTGTTTAGTTTTTGATGCATTTTGCATTTTTAATCTGCCCGGCAACATGTTGACCAAAAAAAGAAAACAAATTTACAAAACGCACAAAAAAAAGTCAAAGAACGCACATGCAAAACAGACAAAACACAAACTGCTGGTGTGAACCAAGCCTGAAATGCATTGAAAATGCATCAAAAATGCATGTGTTGCATTTTGATGGTTTTTGAGTCGCATGATTATGAAAACCGCACCATAATCGCGGTAAAATCATGACAAAATTGCACATTTTCAGCAGCCATTATCGGCTTCTTTTTTCCTATCGGCAAAGAGCTAACAATATTTTCAGCTGATACATTTTGACCGCTGGTATATTGGTGCATCCCTGGTATACGGTGTATAGTGCGTACACAGTGTGTAAAGGGCGTAGAGTGTATACAGGGTATATAGGGTGTAGAGTGTATGCAGGGTATATAGGGTGTAGAGTGTATACAGGGTATATAGGGTGTAGAGTGTATACAGGGTATATAGGGTGTAGAGTGTATACAGGGTATATAGGGTGTAGAGTGTATACAGGGTATATAGGGTGTAGAGTGTATGCAGGGTATATAGGGTGTAGCCTGAAATGCATTGAAAGCATGCCTTTTTTGATGTGTTGCCTTTTTGATGCGTTTTTAATCTGTCCAGCAACAAGTTGGCCAAAAAAACGAAAAAAAAAAAAACACCGTACAAAAAACATAAACCGCATCAAAAAAGTGTCAAAAACATGCGTGTAAAACACAAAACGCACTGCAAAAAGGACAAAACCGCAAACTGCATTGGTGTGAAACAGGCCAGAAATGCACTGAAAGCAGCAAAAATGGAAACACTCATGTATTCAGTTTTTGATGCATTTTGTGTTTTTAATCTGCCCGGCAACAAGTTGGTCAAAATAAATAAATTAAAAAATGCTAAACGCATTTAAAAAAAGTGTAAAAAATGCACATACAAAACAGACAAAAAGGCAAACTGCTGGTGTGATCCAGGCCTGAAATGCATTGACAACGCACACGTGTTGCATTTTGATGCTTTTTTTGAGTCACATGACTATGCAAAACGCACCCTAATCGCTGTAAAATTGCACGTTTTCAGTGGCCATTATCAGATCCTTTTTCCCATCGGCAAAACGCTAACAATATTTGCGGCTGATACATTCTGGCTGCTGGTATATTGGTGCATCCCTGGCATAGTGTACAGTGTGTATATAATGTATATAGGGTGTAGCGTGTATATAGGGTGTAGCGTGTATACAGGGTGTAGCGTGTATATAGTGTGTAGCGTGTATATAGGGTGCAGCGTGTATACATTGCGTGTGGATAATAAACATGTATACAGTCACCTCTCCTCTCTAGATCTTCTCTCCCGTACTCTGTGAATTGCTTGAGCTCCTTCAGACAGATATTCTCCAGATAATTCTTGTTTCTCTCCCCCGCTCTGACCTCCGGACTGTTCCATCTCTGTGTGGTGATCTGAGCCTCATTTATGGTCGGGATCCAGATCCATCTCTGTGTGTCCAGAGACATGTAATCTCTCCCATCATATCCGAACTGTTGATACCCCGCAGTGGTGCCGTCATCTCTCAGCTCACAGCCGGACATGTACTGGAGGATATGGATCCCTGCAGAGAGAAGAGGGAGAGGTATGAAGGGGTGGGGGATGTATACATATTAGTATAAAACATGATTTCTATGTGTAATATATGACTCCTGTGCGCTCCTTTCTCTGTCCTATCACCTTCCCTGATGTCTGTCATGTGACCTCAAACCTCCTCCCAGATCAGCAAAAGAGGAAGTCCCAACACCAGCCATACTACAACATTGGACCCATAAAATCCATACAAATCACCCAACACCACATTCCCCGGACAAACTCCTGAGAAGCGCCCATTCCACCATGACACCCATAACCCATCATCCTCCCCTCCCCCCCTATACACAGTACGCTGGTTGCAGTGTTCCTCTTTATCACCGGGGGGGGGGGGGGGAGGGGTCCATCCACTGAACCGGGCAAAGTACATTTCCTGGGTGTTCTTCTCAGAACCACCTGGACTGACAAAAGCTGAATTTTCAATCTGTATTTATCAAAGAAGCCACGTGGAGAACTGTTGGCTGAACATCCGTCCATCCTAGATTGTAAGCTCCTTCTAACCCCTTGTGTGCTGTTCGTTGTTGCTGTGCTGTTTCATGTATTGTCCTTCCCCCCCCCTATTGTACAGCGCTGAGCAAACCCTTTGGCGCTATATAAACTCGATCTAATAATAATAATAATCCTGCATCCAATCAGATGAAGGCATTGTTGGTGTATATTCGGGGCCCCCAGCAGGTGATGCTGGTAGGGAACTCAACCCGAAGGCTGAACTAAAGAGATCTTCACATGTATGGCCAGCTGAGGATAGGAGCCTTGTACTGTGCTCCTCCCTGGATCAGTCCATTGTACACGACTCACCATCATCACTTATAATTGAGAGGATTTCATGGAGTACGGTTCTTTATAACTGGCTTTATCGTATATTTATCCCCTTGTCCTCCAGAAGATTTACCCCCCCCCCTTCCTGACCAAGCCATGGTTTGCTATTCAGCACTGCACTATTTCAACTGGTAATTGCGCAGTCATGCAACACTGTACCCAAACTAAATTTATGTCCTTTTGTTCCACACAGAGCTCTCTTTTGGTGGTATTTGATCACTGGGTGATCAATGGATTATTTTTTTGTTTTTTTTTTTAAATCACAAAAAATTACAGAATTTTGGAAGAAAAAAACCCCACAACAGTTTCTACATTCTGATATGAAAAATATCCAAAAACTCAAATTTAGTCATAAATTTACTACAAAATGTATTCTACTACATGTCTTTGGTGGAAAAAAAAAAAATCCCAGTACATGTACAGTGGGGCAAAAAAGTATTTAGTCAGCCAATCACATTGGCAGATTTGGAAAGAATTTATTTGCAAATTATGGTGGAAAATAAGTATTTGGTCACCTACAAACAAGCAAGATTTCTGGCTCTCACAGACCTGTACCTTCTTCTTTAAGAGGCTCCCCTGTCCTGCACTCATTACCTGTATCAATGGCACCTGTTTGCACTTGTTATCAGTATAAAAGACACCTGTCCACAACCTCAAACAGTCACACTCCAAACTCCACTATGGTGAAGACCAAAGAGCTGTCGAAGGACACCAGAAACAAAATTGTAGACCTGCACCAGGCTGGGAAGACTGAATCTGCAATAGGCAAGCAGCTTGGTGTGAACAAATCAACTGTGGGAGCAATAATTAGAAAATGGAAGACATACAAGACCACTGATAATCTCCCTCGATCTGGGGCTCCACGCAAGATCTCACCCCGTGGGGTCAAAATGATCACAAGAACGGTGAGCAAAAATCCCAGGACCACACGGGGGGACCTAGTGAATGACCTGCAGAGAGCTGGGACCAACGTAACAAAGGCTACCATCAGTAACACACTACGCTGCCAGGGACTCAGATCCTGCAGTGCCAGACGTGTCCCCCTGCTTAAGCCAGTACATGTCCGGGCCCGTCTGAAGTTTGCTAGGAGCATTTGGATGATCCAGAAGAGGATTGGGAGAATGTCATATGGTCAGATGAAACCAAAATAGAACTGTTTGGTAGAAACACAACTCGTCGTGTTTGGAGGAGAGAGAATGCTGAGTTGCATCCAAAGAACACCATACCTACTGTGAAGCATGGGGGTGGCAACATCATGCTTTGGGGCTGTTTCTCCGCAAAGGGACCAGGACGACTGATCCATGTACAGGACAGAATGAATGGGGCCATGTATCGTGAGATTTTGAGTGCAAACCTCCTTCCATCAGCAAGGGCATTGAAGATGAAACGTGGCTGGGTCTTCCAACATGACAATGATCCCAAACATACCGCCCGGGCAACGAAGGAGTGGCTTCGTAAGAAGCATTTCAAGTTCCTGGAGTGGCCTAGCCAGTCTCCAGATCTCAACCCCATAGAAAACCTTTGGAGGGAGTTGAAAGTCCGTGTTGCCCAGCGACAGCCCCAAAACATCACTGCTCTAGAGGGGATCTGCATGGAGGAATGGGCCAACATACCAGCAACAGTGTGTGCCAACCTTGTGAAGACTTACAGGAAACGTTTGACCTCTGTCATTGCCAACAAAGGATATATAACAAAGTATTGAGATGAACTTTTCATATTGACCAAATACTTATTTTCCACCATAATTTGCAAATAAATTCTTTCCAAATCAGCCAATGTGATTGTCTGGATTTTTTTTCTCATTTTGTCTCTCATAGTTGAGGTCTACCTATGATGCCAATTACAGGCCTCGCTCATCTTTTTAAGTGGGAGAACTTGCACAATTGGTGGCGGACTAAATACTTTTTTGCCCCACTGTATATAAAAATGGGTTTGTGTGAAAGTTAGTCTACAAACTATGGTATATATACAGGAATATATGCAGCTTTTACAGTCTGCGTATCACATTTCTTGGAGGTACCAGGGCAGTACAAAACCCCCACAAATGGCCCCTTTTTGAAAAGTAGACACCCCAAGGAATTGGCTGAGAGGCATGTTAAGTCCATGGAAGTTTTTATTTTTTTTTGGCCACAAGTTTTTATAAATATATGACTTTTTTTAATTTGTTTTTACACACAAAGTTGTCACTTAAAATTATATATTGATATATTGCTGACGTATGCCATGGCTATTTGCGGAATAACACCCCAAAACACATTCTGCTACTTCTCCCAAGTTATGGGGATACCACTTCTGAGAGACTTTTTGGCAGCCTACCCACATAGAGGCCCCCAAAACCCAAAGACCACCTTCATGCTTTCAAAGGGCATATTTAATTCCTCACTACCTATAAAAGTTTGAGGCCCTAAAATGCCAGGATAGTGCAAACACCTCCCCCCCTCCAAATGACCCCTTTTTAGAAAGCAGACACCCCAAGAAATTTGATAAGAGGCATGGTGCGTATTTTGCAGATCTCATTTTTTATCACAGGGTTTTGAAACATTTTTGTTTTCTTTCTTCATTTTTCATCATTTTTTTCACACCAATAAAGCTTTCTTTTGGTGGTATTTAATCACCGCTCTTTGTTTTATTGTTTGCGCTATAAACAAAAAAAAGGGGAAAAAAAATTTGAAAAAAAAAAAGTTTGCTTCTATTATAAAATTTTGTAAACAGGTAATTTTTATCCTTCACTGATGTGCGTTGATGAGGAGGCACTGATAGGCAGCACTGATGGGCACAGGTGGGTGGCACTGCTGGGCACTGATCATCAGTGCCGATCCCTCCTCTGACAATTGCCAGTTATCGGCAGTACTTACCTCACGCTGTGACAACGTGAGGAAATTGCAGCTGATAACTGGCAACTGCATTTACCGGTGATCTGCTGTGTAATTGGACACAGCTGATCACGTGGTAAAAGGCTGCTGTGATTGGCCCTTTACCACATCACTTGATCAGCTGTGTCCGTAGCACACAGCGATCACGGAGATTGCTGGGTGCGCGCTCCCTGGGGCACGCAGGAGGGCGCTTTCTGGGAGGACGCCATATGACGCCCTCCCAGAACTGGATAACCGCGCTGTAGCCATCATTCGGCTATACCGCGGTTGGCAAGTGGTTAAACGGATCTTTACATTGGGTTCTGTTACAATGTCATGCTCAGTGAAGTTGGGGAGACAGGCAATCCTGAAAAAATGTCTCTATTTTTCTGCAAAAACGCTTTTGCTTGTTGGGTTTGTGGCCTAGACAGGGTACCAGCTACCTGCACCCAATCAACTCCCGCAGGTTCCCCTGAATAGACACTTACCCCAGCGGACACCTGTTCTCTATCTCTCCAGAGTTTTAACAAGTTTACATGATACATTTGGTATGGCTCTCTGTTCCCTGCCGGGTGTACCTTGTAGTTCACATCACCCACATTTTCCACTACATCAAACAGCCCCTGCAACTTAGCAAAAAACTTGCTCTCCACTGTGGGTATCAGAAAAGCCACCCAAGTCTCCTATTTGAAACTGTCTGACTTTAGCTGACCGTTTTTACACCCTTCTTTGGGCATCCTGAGCCTTCTGGAGATGTTCCCTCACTAAGTACATCGCTCTAGCCGCTCTCTCTTGTATTTGGGGGATATGCTCTACTACTGTTTTGTGTGGTGAGATTTCACTTTCCCTCGTCTCCTTTACTAGATCAAGCAGCCCCCAGGGTCTTCGCCCGTACACTAGCTGGAACAGTGAGAATCCTGTGGATGTTAGTGGAACCTCCCGAATAGCAAACAACAGGGCAGGGAGCAACATATTCCAATCCTTCCCATCCTTCTGAACCACTCTTTTTACCATTGTTTTCAGGGTTTTATTAAACCTCTCAATGAGGCCATCTGTCTGCGGATGATAAACGGACGTCCGCAACTGCATATCTGAAACAGACATAAAAGGGGTATCCTGGTCTGTTATCTCTTTCGGGAACTCAGTTAGTGAAAGCATTTGAAATACCTGGCCAATGACTTTAGAATAAGTTTTCCTTAAAAAGGGACTGCTACTAGATACCCAATTGTGTAATCCAGGACTACTAATAAATATTGATGTCCCCTTGCTGACTTCCCTAAGGGCCCCACAAGACCCATAGCAATCCGTTCAAATGGCACCTCAATTATGGGCAAAGGTACCAGGGGGTTTCTGTAGTGTGACACCGGGGCAGGATACACAGTACCTTTTCCCCTAAGTCTTCACCCCTGGCCAGTAAAACCGGTCGGTTATTCTGGCCCCTGTTTTTTCAGCCCCCAGGTGACCTCCTAGTGCGTTGTTATGGGCTATATCAAGGAGCATCTGCCTATAAGGGTGGGGAACCAGCAATTGCTCTAGCTTCCCCTCGACTTTCAACCACTCGATAAAGCAAGTCCCCATTCAACGCAAAATAAGGAAACCTTTGATCTGCATCAGGCACTTGTGGTACCCCATTAACCGAAATCTGCTCTTGAGCATTGGTCAAAGTAGGATCCTGTAACTGGGTGGTGCCAAGCGCACCCCTGCATATGTCCTGGTCTGGGTGCACTGGCTTCATGGTAGTTTCCCCTTCACCTCCTCAACCAGGAGCAGCAATGGGAAAAGTTCTTCTTCATCCTCCCCCAACATGACCTGTAATGGAGAAATTTCCCCCTCCTCTCAGAGGTCAACTTGGTCTTGAGACCTAAACCATGAACATTATCACAACATGCTGGGGAGTTTACTGGCTGTAGAAAAAAAACCCAAAAACAGCCACTGTAAAAACATCCAGTGTGCATGAGGACTAAAGAGAACATAACAAAACATAAAGTTCATAGATAGGATTTACCCCAATTTTAGCCCAGTCCAACTCTGGCTACTTGGCAGCTCCCAGCACACAGGCAACACTCCAACAAGTCTCTCTCAACACTCCTACTCCCCACATCTGATATTCAGAGCTTCTTGTTTTATGTGCTGCATCCTGGAGGCTGCTTAACCCCTCAGGGACTGGAGTCCCGAAGTCAGAAATGGGGGTTCTTTTCACAACCAAAAGTCACTCCAAAGCGCCAAAATTCCAGGTTCCCGAATACATCTCTGCTAATACAGAGAGAACTGTGAGTCAGTCCTCTCCTTTAAATAGCTACTGTAACCCGGAGTACAAACACCTTTTTTCCCTTAAAAGGGTCCATAACCCAAATATCTGCGCTACATAGCACCCATCCAGGATAGATAGATAGATAGATACGCTTTTTTCATTGGCAGTGTCATTAGTTTTGTCTGGACATTTCTATTCTCTTGCTACATTGCCTTCACACCCAGTGACATTCTATACACCGACAACATTCTGCCGCTCTACATGAGCACATTACCCTCCTGTAGGTAGTCAGTTCAGGTGATTTCAGCCGGTTCTGTCATGTTATTGGTGTCTGAACTCAGGCAACATCAGCCGTACTGCAAATGCACTCCCAAAAATACCGCACTATTCAAGGTTACCTGTACCATTAATGTAGCACTACCGCTTAGGATTTGCTGAAGTTTTGGGTCCCCCTATAGTCCTGCACTGCTAGGCAATACGCATTTCCTTCACACAGACTTGCATCCAGGAGGCAGTAACTAGTCCTTGAGATTGTTTTTTAGGTTTTATTAGGGGATTGTAACTTGAATGGGGTAAGAGGTGTATAGGATGCTCAAGGTTTTAGCAACTGAGGACAATGTCTTGGACTATGTACAAGTCTCTCTAACATCAGAATTCTCTTCTTGGGGAGTTAGCCAGCATCTCCTGTGTACCACCCCAGAACCAAGCTATTCCTTTATCCATTTGTACTGGGTGAATCCCTGGGCAGAGGATCCAATGCCTGTCACTCCAAAGGCTAGACAGTCCTGGGCTGAAAGCTAATCCAGTTTCCCACTAGTGTGCTCCTTCCCCTTTCTGGCCCAGGGGCTGCAGGTCTACTCACTCAGTCCTCAGTCTGTGGGCTGATGGGTCGGTGGCTACTCTCAGGCCTTCTAGCTGGGCCGCTCCTTCCCAACTACACAGGTGGTCCTCTCTGGGGGCTGGTGAGGTCCCGAGCTTTCCTCCTTCCAAGCTTCCCTGCCTGTCAATGAGCCCCTTCCCATCTGGGCTCCCTCACAAGCTTCTGCTCTCCAGCCTCACTTCTCCATCTTCCACCCGAACTCTCCATGCTACTGAGCAGGCTCAAACATTCTTAAGGGCTGTCCTGGGCCCTTGCCAAGCCTCCTGTAGGGGATTAGCCAGAATCCCTTGAGAGTGCAGACCAGCCACTCCCGCCGCCTGCTTCTAGAACTTCCTCCAAAATTCTAGAACAGAGGGAAGTCCCAGACAGCTAGTCTGCAGAGCCTCTCAGCCCTGACTGAAATTTGACCCCTTCTGACTATTAGTCCCCAGGACACTTCTGAACGATGGAAACTGACTGCTGGAAAACGTAGGTTAAAAAAACGTCTGTTTAGCCGTGTTTATGAGCGTTTGCGTTTAGAAGCAGGTTTTTAAAGAAAACCTCAAGAGACCTTCCAAAATGCCCAGAATGCACTGAAAAACCGTAAAAAATTAACTATTTCAGACATTTTGAGAGAAATAGAGAGAGCAGAAGCAGAGAGAGCAGTATTTGTTGAGATTAGCTGTCTTTTTTTTTTTTTTGGTGGTGTTTGGATGTGTTCCAGCTCATTTCTGTGTAGAAATTATTGCAGCAGTGTCTAACATATTTTCTTTCCTGCAAAAACTCAAAGTATGGTGTGCTATGTACATTTGGGTACTGGGAAACGCTTTACATGCAATTTTCATGATGAAAAAAGGCTCTGGACAGCATCTGGAAATTGAAGAGTTAAAAAATTATTTCAAACGCTTATAAATGCGGTTAGCTTCATTTAGCGTTTGAAACGCTTATAAAATCTACTCCTGAACGCAAGTTTGGTGCGTTCAAAAAACAACTGTAAACTCAACTGCCTGTAAACGAAGATGTGTACATGGACACATAGGAAAACATTAGGGAGAGTTCAGCAGCTGCTGAAAAAAAAAGATGAACATCTCCTAAACGTGAGTTTATCAGCTGCAGTGTACATGAGCCCTTACACCTGATCTGCTACTCAGTCCCTATCTAACAATAACCTCTACCTCCCCCTAGCTATCTAGGAGGGTACTACATTAATGTATGACTTTCAGTAAAATCTGTCACAGGAACCAAGTGACTTTATTCAACACAGATTCAATCTTTTACATGATTAGTTCTTTATTTCCTTCTGCATGTACAATACTCTATTAGACCTCATTCACACGGGTGTACTAAAATACTCTGATCTACGCTGGATCTTTCTGCCAGGAGCTGCCAGCATGAAAAATGCTCATTTTGGTGTGTAATTTGTGCACATTTCAGGGATGTTTGATTCCTATCGCTCGATGCCCGGGACATTTAGGCAGGTATTTTTTTCCTCCTTTAGCCCTGCTACGGGCAAGCAGCGGGATCACCTGTCAGGTGAAGCAATCGGCGGCGGTGCTGCCGCCAATTGCTTCACACAGTGTCAGCCTCTCCACGTCCCCGGCATGAGGTTTCCAGGGCTCCGCTTACCCATCTGCGGGCCCAGCTCGCCGTCAGCTAGAGGGGAGGGAGAAGAGCGGACAAGTCCGCTCCCCTCCCCATGCTGACCAGGAAGTGACATTACAATGTAACTTCCGGGTCCCCGATGGGAGATTGCAATACAATCCCCGGAAAAGAATGTAATATGGTGTGATGTGCACCACATTACATTCAATGGAGCAGAGGTGAGACATGCAGGGTTGTTTAGACCGTGGATGTCTCAAAGAGAACCTGTCACCAAAAAACATCACATAGGGGACTTTGTCCCCTATGAGATGTGGAAAAAAAACTTTTTTTTTTAATTGTAAAAAATGAAAGTTACACCCAAGCACATACCATCCCCCCCAAAAAAAATATTGAGGCCCCACCCCCACATATATGCACGTAAAAACGTAAAAGCACACACTGGGGCACCTACGCATGAAACCACTGATTGCAATACTCATGTCACATATCTCCGCGCACACCAGGATGAGAGCGATAATTCTAGCACCAGACCTCCTCCGTATACTATACTGGTGACCTATAAGGAGCCTTAAAATTGTTGACCTATAGAAAATATAGAGAACTGAAGTTCGCAAAAATTTAAGGTTTGACAAGTTGGATATCTACTTACACACTGCAACCTCATCTTTTATATTTTACAAAAAATAGGGTAATTAATTGCTTTTTTGTGCCCTAAAATTAACTTGCTTGTATTTTCTTACTAAATTTCTGTGGTAAAATCAAAAAATTAAAACTACCACTATTTTATTCTCTAGGGTCTCTGCTTTCAGAATATATATCATGTTTGGGGGTTTTATGCAAGCTTCAGGTCTAAAATAATTTTTTAAGCGTGTGCAAAAAAAAACGCAAACATGGCTCTGGCAGCGAAAACGCAAAAATTACTCTGACAGTGAAAGGGATAAAGTATAAGCCCTGACCCCTCCCTCCCCTCCTTTCCTGATGAGCAGCCAATCGGTGCTCATTACACTGCAAGGTCTCTCTCCTCTATGCTAGTCCCCGGGCGCTGTACTGGAGACAGCTAAGGAGGGGAGGAGGAGATAAACAGTGCAATGTTAAAAATATTACACATTTAAGTCGCAATAAAGCCCCTTTTAAAAGCCTAAAATCACCTCCAATTTAACCATTTCAATACCGGACAATTTTCCCCCTTCCTGCCCAGGCCATTTTTCACGTTTCAGCGCTCTCACACTTTGAATAACAAATGCGCGGTCATACAACATTGTACCCAAACTAAAATTTTATCATTTTCTTCACACAACTAGAGCTTTCTTTTGGTGGTATTTAATCACCGCTGGGGTTTTTATTTTTTGCTAAATTAACAAAAAAAGACCAAAAATGTTGAAAAAAAACACGTTTTTCTTTGTTTCTGTTATAAAAGTTTACAAATAAATAATTGTTCTTCATAAATTTAGGCTGAGATGTATTCTGCTACATGTCTTTGGTGAAAATAACCCAAATTAGGATGTATTATTTAGTTTTTAGGAAAGTTATAGAGTTCACAAACTATGGTATAGATCTGAAAATTGATCAATCCTGAAGTACTGACGGCCAATCTAATTTCTTGAGGTCCAAGAATGTCAGAACAGTACAGATATCCCCCAAATGACCCCTTTTTGCAGAGTAGACAGTCCGACGTACTTTATAAGAGGAATGGCGAGTTTTTTGAAGTTGTATTTTTTTTGTAATAATTTTTCGGAAAATGAAAAAATTAAAAAAATTATTTTCACTATTTTTTTTTTTACATACTGTCACCAGTGCAGTACAGCGTCATCATATAACTGGCATGGCAGTGATCAGGGACACTGACTGGTGACAGTATGAAAAAAAAAATATATATATATATATTTTTATTTTTTTTGTATTTTTTTATTTTTAATTTTTTATTAAATTTTTTTTTAAAGATTTTTTTTCATATTTTTAGTATGACCAAAGTAGTACAATGTTACCATAGTAACAGTCTCAGTATTTTTTTATTTTTTTTTTTACACAATTTGCTTATAGCAAAGAATTACCTTGCTATAAGCAAGCATTTACCTGAATGAAATCGATTAATTCCGTTTTTTTTTTGTTTTTTTTGTGCTTAGCTGTGATTTGGCCACAGCTAATCACATGACATGTGCATGTGATTGCTGTGACCATTCACAGCTAGACACTAGTATACAATGGATGGCATGAATGAAGCAATCCATTGTATACAACTGTCATGTGACCTGCTGTGATTGGTCACAGCAGGTCACATGGTACCGGCAACGGGGGCCTGTACTCAGATCTGTCATCGGCCGTGTCCGAGATACACGGCCGGTGACAGATCTCGCTCTGCAACCGTTCGAAATGCGCATGTGCGGGAGCACGCCAAATGGCGTGCACCCGGAAAGCCACAGCATTTTTACGGCCGCCAAACGGCTGTAGGCCGGGCGGCTAATGGTTAAATACGGTTTTGGTTAAAACAATTTTTTTTATCAGTGAAAGGATCTAGATAACTTCCATTTTGTATTATGTACGCCATTTTAAGTATTAAGTTAGCTTTTTGCAGATATATTAGAAGTTTAATGAAACTGTTTTAGTTGTTCAAGGATGTATCAACAGAAGCTAACATGACCCTGACAATGTCTTTATCTGGCTGTTTTCCAGAAAGTTAGCCAAAACAATTTGTACCAAGAAATGTATATGTTATGTTTCATGTAGTTGGCTCATGATGGAAAGTTACAAGTTACAGTTTTGAAACTCGCTCCTCCCTCCCTTATTATTATCTGTAGTCTATATAATCTTATTAATGTCTAATAAACTTTGAACATCTCTGAACATAAGCTGCCGTTATTCCCGTGTTCAAGGGGTGTTCCCAGAATTCTGCTGATAAACCAGGAATCTCTCCACAGACCGGGGGTCTCTGAGGGGAAAAGAAAATCATTCCTTTCAGCTGGGGGCTCGTCCGGGATGACCACCCACCTCACTTGGTAAGTAAACCTTTTGTCTTTTTATGACTAAAAGCTCTTTCTTGCCCTGTGTTGAGGGAATCATTCTGTATTGTCTATATAGACCCGTGATAACCTGTAGCTGCTTTTGGTAAGCAGACTTAACTCTTTGGTAGAGTTACAAAATAGTGCACTATAAAAAAAAAGGTGTTTTTGGTAAACACAGATTGTTCTCTGGTAGAACACACTGTTTTTTGGTAAAACAGTGAAGAGATAACTTTTGGGAAGTTATCAAAAGGTTAATAAGTCTGTGGAGCAGATTCTGGTTTATCTGCTTTTTTTTTCTGTTGCGTAGAAGTATAAGATAATTTGTTGTGTGGAACAAAATAAGAATTTGAAGGTAAAATTGTCTTATCCACTGTCTAAATATGGGTCAAGGAGGTAGTTACCCACCAGGTCCTCCAGAAAAGGGAGAAAATTGTAAGGATTATGTTGCTAGAGTTTGTGGAACGGACTATTATTTAATAAATCCCTGGGTGGATTGTATGGCAGGCTGGACAGAAGCTATGGGGAGTACAGACCCATTCCCAAGAAAGGGGGCAAATTATCCTTTTCATACAGACATGGTTAAGGGATTATGTTTGGGGGACAAACAAGCCTTTCCTTGGTATGAGGGGGACCCACAATGGGACCAAGTTTATATGAAGAAAGGGGGAGAAAACTGGTTAAAATGGTCACCGTATTGGGTTGATAATAGCAAGGGAAAGTTCAATTTGATTTTCTCTTTAAAACAAAAGAGGAAGTTGAAATTGGATACATTAAAAATATGCCAGGAAAAGCATCAATCTGAAAAGACATGCAGACCCAAGATTGGACTGAAAACAGTTCAGACACCAATCCCACCCCCTCCTGATACACATCCAGTTTGGGCCACAAATTCTATGGATGTAGGATTAATTTCATGTACACCATACACAGTCACACTCAAGGAAGGGGCATTGCCCTACAAACAGAGGCAATACAAATTGTCGCCAGAGAAGGAGGAAGGGATTGCTCCTCTAGTGGAAAGATTTTTAGAGACAGGTATTTTGGAAGAAACTGTTTCTCCTTACAACACACCTATCAATCCCGTTAAGAAGCCGGATGGCTCTTACAGGTTTGTACAATATTTGAGGGCCATAAATAATTTGGTGGTTCCATTAGCCCCAATAGTGTCTGATGTGCCATTACTCCTTACCTCCGTTCCGTCCGATGCAGAATATTTTACAGTGATTGATTTAACAAATGCATTTTTTTTGGTTCCTGTGGACCACCAGATGAGGGCGCTATTTGTATTTATATTCTGAAAATCGCCAGATGAGCTGGTGTAGATTGCCCCAGGGCTATGTAGATTCGCCTGCAGTCTACTCACTTGCCCTCCAGACCACACTGAGGTCCTGGACCCCTCCCAATGGTTCGGTCCTCATTATATATGTGGATGACCTATTGATTTGTAGTTCAAGTCAGGCGGCCAGTCAGGAGGATAGTTGGTCTCTGTTAGAATGGTTGTCAGGGAATGGTCACAAAGCATCTAAAAAGAAATTGCAATGGTGCCAAAAACAGGTTGAGTACCTTGGTTTTATTCTAAGTCATGGTGAGAGGAATGTCAGTCACAAAAGAGCTGCGGCTCTCGTGGGTCTGCCCCGCCCACAAACAAAAAAGGACATGCTAAATTTTCTTGGTATGATTGGTTACTGCCACCAATGGATACCTGATTGTTCATTCTATGATCACACTCTGAGGTCTGCCACACTTTCAGAATCACCTGACATTTTCACATGGTCAAATGAAATGGTTGATGCCTTTGTGTACCTGAAGAATGCTATGGTAACGGCCCCTGGTCTTGGACTACCTGATTATAAGAAAATGTTTCATCTGTATGCTAGGGAAAATTGTACAACCATGGCGGGGGTCCTGGCTCAGGAACATGGAGGCAAGCTCCGCCCTGTAGCTTTTTTTTCCAAACTAGTGCCAACTCAGGTTCAGGGCATGCCTGCTTGTCTGAGAGCTGTTGCATCGTGCGCAATTCTGGTGGAGATGGCTATTTCTTTCACATTGGGACATGAAACTACCCTACACACCACACACCAAGTGTCCTTACTACTGAAAAACATACACACTCAACACATGTCAGCACAAAGGTTGAGCGGATATGAAGTGATTCTTCTATCTGATCCCAACTTGATTATTAAATATTCTTCAGCAAATTCAGGTCCTACTCCAATTTTGAATGCCCTACTGGGGCTAAAGGGGGAACAGGATGAAGTGGCACCAGAACACAATTGTATAATCCACATACAGCAAGACACTTCCCCTAGGTCCGACATGTCAGCTGTGGCTCTTGATGGGGCCCCAGATGTGTTTGTAGATGGCTCATGCTCTAGGCCAAATGATAGTACTTACCATGCAGGATACGGCATTGTGCAACTTCCTGACAAAATACTCGAGGCAAAGCCAATCCCATATCAGTCAGCCCAAGCAGCCGAACTGATTGCCCTTACAAGAGCATGTCAATTATTTGCAGGACAGGATGTCAACATTTACACAGACTCCAAGTACGCCCATGGTGCTGTACATGATTTTGGGGTCATTTGGGAGAGAAGAGGATTCATTGCTGCTGATGGCAAAACCATATCTCACTCTTCTTTGATATCTGATCTACTCAAAGCCATACAGTTACCAAAAACATTAGCCATTCTTCATTGCAGGGCACATACAAATCGCAGAGATCATATTGCCAAAGGAAATGCATTAGCAGATAAGGTAGCAAAGGAAGCCGCATTACAACAGGTGGCCAGTGAGCACATGCCTTTGCTCACTTCAGGCGTCACAACTACCCCACATGACCAGATGTATGCAGATTTACAAAAATTTGCTACAAAAATCAATTTAGCAGACTGGAATGGTTCTGGAGCACAACTAGATCCAGCTTCTGGTCTAGTGTGCTTAGAGGGGAAACCATGCATTCCCATGTCAAGTGCCCCATTGTTCATTGCACAGTACCACGGTCTAGGACATAGAGGATGGAAAACGACATGTGAAACATTATTGCAGGATTTTTACATTACAGGCTTATCTAGGTTGGTGAAAGAATATGTTTCTAGGTGCATTACATGTATAAGGAACAATCCACAGAACCCAAAGAAATCACAACACCAGCATCTAGTGTATCCAACTACACCTTTCACCCATTTACAAATAGATTTTACCCACATGCCAAAAACAGGACAGAGGCAAGAGTTTTTGTTGGTAATGGTGGATATGTTCAGCAGATGGGTGGAAGCATTTGTCACTAATAAAGAAGATGCACAAACTGTAGTCAGAATTCTTACACAGGAGATAATACCCAGATGGGGATGTCCGCTGCAGATACATTCTGATAACGGACCAGCTTTTGTGGCCAAGGTATGTCAAGACCTGGTAAAAGTACTTAAGATAGATTGGAAGTTTCATATTCCCTATCATCCTCAAAGTTCGGGTATAGTAGAAAGGATGAACAGGACAATTAAGGATAAGTTGAGGAAGGCCACTGGAGGAACCTATACCCACTGGAAGAAGATGTTACCTGCAATTCTAGCAGAGGTAAGAATGACACCTAATAAGACTACAGGGTTATCTCCTTTTGAAATATTAATGGGAAGACCGTTCCCCACTCCTTGGGCTAGACAGCCACTTATGTTAGAAAGAGGGGACCTTGACCTGGTACAACAAGAATATGTGAGAAAATTGATTCAAACTTTAGATCAGATTGAAAGAAATGTTGCTCGCACCTCTCCTTTATCTTTTCAGGAACCAACACACCTTTTCCAAGTGGGAGATGTCGTAGTGGTCCGCCAACTCGCTAAAGACAAGAAGCAAGGCTACCCCTTTGGACCACCTACTACGGTGATAGCGGTTACCAGAACGGCTGTTCTGGTGGAGAATTCCCAGTCCTGGATCCATGCTAGTCGAGTGAAGAAGGTGAACCAAACACCTGACAAACATGAGATGGAAAAAGGAGGTGAAGCATGAGAGGAAAATCCTCGAAGAGCGGGTGAAGTCGGTGAGAAAGACCCTGAAGATGATATTCCTTACTGCCCCTCATGGTGCTTTGAAACTCTGGGTCCTGTTGGGCACACTGACTGTGCTCTTTTTCCTGCCAGTATGGATCCTAACTAACTGTATTTATCACCCTGAGGACTTGGGTCTAATAAAAGGTATCTGTGGTCAAGGACTAGTTTTAAATGAGACACAGATAACCAAAAGTGAAACAAAAGTCAAAAAGAAGTTTTGAAGAGAACAATCCTTTTTCAGGAAAAATGTTGATGATGCAGTTTAAATATGCTTATGCTCAAAAGTCAGGTTATGATAAATGTTGGATCTGTAGTAAGTTACATCCCAGCACAGGGGTAGGGAACCTGTGGCACATATGAAATTCCTCTTCTGGCCGCTCCAGTCAAAATATTTTTGTTAATAAAAGGGAATGTAAGTATTGGTTTGACCAATATTACTTCTAATGCCACCATATCTTTTCCAACTCTGGGAGTCACTCAACTCCCCGATTGGTGTTTTAGACTGGGGAATACTTCCCACAAGGGAAGGGGAATGTGCTCTCAGTCCATATTAAACATATCTGATCCTGGAAGGAGGGATGGAACTTCTTCTGTGAAACTCTGGCAAGTAAATGGTAGAGCCCTGAATGAAAGTTTAGAAGGGATACAAGATAATGTGGGGAAAACTATATTTGTAAAACTTCTTTTTTATTTTACATTTGTTGTCACCCCTGAATTTCGCTCTGCAATACAAAAATTGCCGATCTCCTTGGGAAACAATACCTATATCTGTTGTGGTAAGATCTGTTACCCTTGGATACCGAGTAATGTCCAGGGCTGGTGCTATGTAGCCCAATTAGTGCCAATCATGGCAGCTATAGACCAAAAGGAACACCAGGTAAAAGCCAGTACATACCCAAAACACCAACTAACTCTGGGACAGAGAAGGGAAACCAAACAAGAAAAGGTAGATCTATTCTCTACAGGCGATAAGGTTTGGTCATGGTTCCCTACTTACACGGGATGGGGAATAACACTTATGAACAAAATAAATAATTACACAAACATTATTGATGATATACTGGAGAGGACCTCTAAGGACATAGGGTTGCTAAATACCGAGACCAGAGCTATTAGAAAACAGCTGGAGATGCAAGAATTAGCTATTGAAAGTATGAGTGCTGCTCTGACAGGTTTGTATGAGATGACAGAGGATTATGAATGTTGTACTTGGATATATAATACCACAATGACTGTTCCAGATTATTATGAAATAATAAAGCAACACAGGGAACAGGTAGATGGTTTGATGGAAGAAGCTAGAGCTATAGGAAAAGATGGATGGACTCCTTTTGATTGGTTAGGATCAGGATTTGGTTCCATCTTTTCATGGATGAAAGGTATCGCTGTAAGCATAGTCATGATATTGTTTTTTGTTTTATCTTTATATCTATGTTTTAAATGCTCATTATATTGCATTGCTAGAGCTACCAAGCCACAAAATACAAATGAAGGTTATCTGGCTATGTACAAAAAGATGAATGAAGTAAAGAATTGAGATCATGTTCATGATCTCAGAGGGGATTGAAAGGATCTAGATAACTTCCATTTTGTATTATGTACGCCATTTTAAGTATTAAGTTAGCTTTTTGCAGATATATTAGAAGTTTAATGAAACTGTTTTAGTTGTTCAAGGATGTATCAACAGAAGCTAACATGACCCTGACAATGTCTTTATCTGGCTGTTTTCCAGAAAGTTAGCCAAAACAATTTGTACCAAGAAATGTATATGTTATGTTTCATGTAGTTAGCTCATGATGGAAAGTTACAAGTTACAGTTTTGAAACTCGCTCCCCCCCTCCCTTATTATTATCTGTAGTCTATATAATCTTATTAATGTCTAATAAACTTTGAACATCTCTGAACATAAGCTGCCGTTATTCCCGTGTTCAAGGGGTGTTCCCAGAATTCTGCTGATAAACCAGGAATCTCTCCACAGACCGGGGGTCTCTGAGGGGAAAAGAAAATCATTCCTTTCAATCAGGACAAGCAGATTGTCATGAGGGACAATACAATTTGGGCCCTGATTTAGTCCCTGGACAAGTAGTTTTTTAAAAATTGTCCATACCCGTGACATTTACAGGCATATGGGGTTTAGAAGTATATTGACCTAAACTCATTCTATCTGCGTTTTTCTGCCCATGTACCTCAGCCGTATGATGCTAATAGATATCAGATACTTTTATCAAACAACTTTAATAAATGGGTTCATATGTGAGGCTCAGTATTGTACAAATTGTATCTCATGTATACATTACCCAAGACTGGGCTTCCTCCTTGCTGATGCTTTGCCAGGCTCTAACTGCAGCTGTCTTCACTTGTTCTTTGTTTGTGGGTCTTTCTATCTTTAGTTTTGCATTCAGCAAGTGAAATGTATGCTCAATTGGGTTGAGATCAGGTGACTGACTTGGCCATTGCAGAATACTCCACTTCTTTTCCTACAAATGCTCCTGGGTTGCTTTTGCAGTGTGTTTTGGATCATTGTCCATCTGTAGTGCAAAGCGCCGTCCAATCAACTTTGCTGCATTTGGCTGAATCTGGGCTGACAGTAGATCTCTAAACACTGCAGAATTCATCCGGTTGCTTCTGTCACATCATCAATAAACACCAATGACCCAGTGCCACAGGAAGCCATGTATGCCCATGCCATCACACTGCCTCCACCATGTTTTAAAGATGACGTTGTGTGCTTTGGATCATGAGCTGTTCCAAGCCTTCTCCGCACTTTTTTCTTCCTTCCATTCTGGTACAGATTAATCTTAGTTTCATCCGTCCAAAGAAAGCTTTTCCAGAACTGTTTTTTAGATGTTATTTTGGCAAAGTCTAATCTGGCTTTTCTATTCCTCAGGCTTATGAATGGTTTGCATCTTGTAGTGAAACCTCTGTATTTGCTCTCGTGAAGTCTTCTCTTGGTTGTAGACTTTGACAATGATACCCCCACCTCCTGGAGAGTGTCCTTCACTTGTCTGGATTTGTGAATGGGTTTTTCTTTACCACAGAGGATCCTACGATCATCCAACCCTGTTGTCTTCCATGGACGTCAATGACTTTTTATGTTGCTGAGCTCACCAGTACGTTCTTCTTTCCTCAGAATGTAGCAAACTGTTGGTTTGGCCACTCCTAATGTTGCTGCTATCTCTCTGATGGATTTGTTTCATTTTTGAAGCATTACAAATGGCCTGTTTCACTTGCATGGATATCTCCTTTGAACGCATGATGTAGGTTTCGCAGCAATAGATTTCAAATGCAAATACCACACTTAGAATCAACTCCAGACATTTTACCTGCTTAATTGATGAAGACATAATAATGAAGGAGTAGCCCACACATGGCCATGAAACAGCTTTTGATTCAATTGTCCAATTACCTTTTGTCCCTTGAAAAATGGGGGATGGCTATTCTTAAGAGCTGTAACTCCTACACCCTGCCTCCAATTTAGATGTACATGCCCTCAAATTAAACCTGAGAGTGTGCACTTTCAGCCCATATCCATTACATAACTATAGCTTGAATATGTTTTGGTAAATACCTGAAAAAAACTAAAATTGTGCCTGTGTCCAAATATATATGGACCTAACTGTATATATTTATTTATATATTACAGATTAAAAAACATTTTTGTATTAAAAAAATCCACTTTGTCTATATCTTTATAGTGCAATTGGCGAACAATTTCTTTATTTTGCATCAGGTATTTTGTGTATTTACTATGTACCATTCTGAGGCATAAAGATCTGTCTAAGATCGAGAACCCAGTATGTCTTCAGTGTCCTGTCTGAGATGGATTTCACTTTGTTATTGAGGTCTTACCTGAACTGCTGGCATAAACCCCATCCCCTTACACTAAGCCCCACACACTTGCCCCTGATCCATTAACCACTTGCCCTCCAGAGGATTTACCCCCCTTCCTGACCAGGCCATTTTTTGTGTTACGGACCTGTGTTACTTTAACTGACAATTGCAAACTGCACCCAAATTAAATTTACGTCCTTTTTTCCCATGAATTGAGCTTTCTTTCGGTGGTATTTAATTGCCTGTGCGGTTTTTATTTTTTGTGCTATAAAAAAAGACTGACAATTTTGAGAAAAAAATATTTTTGACTTTTTGCTATTAAACATGTTCAGTTAAAAAAATTTTTAAATCAAATTTCGTCATACATTTAGGTCAAATTATATTCTGCTAAATAAAATCCCAATACATGTAAATTAATTTGTTTACATGAAGTTTATAGCGTTTACAAATAGTGGTTTATATACACTGGGATTTTTATTTTAATTTTTACTAGTAATGGCGGAGATCAGCAACGTATAGCGGGACTGTGGCGGGCATTCTGACACTGGGGGGGACTGACTTGGTGTCACTGACATCCCCAGTGACACCAATACAGTGATCAGTGCTAAAGAAAAGCACGGACACTGTACTAATGGCACTGGGCAGGAAGAGGTTAACATGTGAGGTGATCAAAGGGTTAACTGTGTGCTGTGTGTGTTTTACAACGAGGCTGTGTGTTTGTACACAGCCATGCAAAGAAGTGTGCAGGAGCTGACAGGAGAGAGAACTGTTTTGTTTACAAACAATTCTCCTCCACCCCACCCCGGCAGAGATGCTCCTCAACCATCAGGAGCAGGCGAGTAACCACCGGTCCGAACCTGGTGATTGACAGCCGTGGCCGCGAATGGCGACGTGGGTAGGGTGTGGAGGAGCTCCAGGATTCCCCGAAAAAATTAAAATATTTGACTTTTAATATACAGGACACTTACCTGTCCAGGGATCCAGCGATGTAGTCAGCCGAGCCCATTCTTCTTCCTGCATCTTAAGGGCTCGTTCACATGTGACTAATTTCTAACACTTGCCAAACGCCCCTATAGCATTTGACAGGCGCTTGGGAAGCGTTTTTAATGCTCGCCAAAAGCCCTATGCACGTTTTTGAGGCATCTGATAAGCATTAAAACCGCACCACAAATGCCTATAATAAAGTTTAATGGTATTAACGCTCTGCAACCACCTCGCAAACACCCTGCAAATGCCTGCCAGGCGTTTGAGCATCGACACCATAGACTTGAATGGGAAGCTTCATTCCTCCTGATTTTGCCGTGGCGCGATGCTAATGCTTTAGTGTGAACAGCATTATGTACTGCCATGTGTAGAATTTTCATAGGCGTTTGAGGAGCGTTACAAACGCTTCTGAAATGCCTGCTAACAAAGCTAGTGTGAACTTAGCCTAAGTAAGGGAATCTGCCAGTGAAGCCTTGCACGTTCACAGCCGTTTTCTTCCTGTGCTGCACTTTGTGAATTGTCCCGCTGTCTTCTGGGACCTGTGATGTGTCCCAGAAGGCTGCAGGAAAAGGAGGGGTGCGAACTTCTGGCTCAGATCGCTGCGGCACATCGGACTGGAAGTGGGAGCGGGTACTTCTCAAAACCAGGTACCTGCTCCCCCCTCTCCTCCAAAAAGTCAAGGTGGGGGGAGATGCAAACAAGCGGACCTTCCCCTTTTGGGTGAAGTTCTGCATAATGAGAGTACCATGAAGCATAGATTTGGGCTGAAGTTAGAGATCCTGTTCCCATAATATTAGTATCAGCAACAATCATCCTATAAGATCACGTCAGATGACTTTGTTTTTTCTCCCTGTAATGATTGGTGATATTATGACACTGAACAGGCCTGGGGCTGCTGCTGGTTGTTGCCATCTTGGATGAGAAGTCAGTATCCCTGGGCAGGCTCAGAGCTGTTAGTCAAATGATGATCTTTAATCCTCCATTGTTCTGATTTATATTTGAGGCTCACTGAACAGCCTCCCATTTGTGTTACGGCAGGGCAGAGTCCTGTGGATGTAGACGGAACATATTGGGGGGAGCTGACCTTTGTATGTATAGTTGTGCTCATTTTCCATCCCTCACTCCTCATCAATGTTCTGCCGCTTGCCCACAGTGGGTGCGCCTGTCCCCGACACCTCTAAATCAGCCCTTTACCCGCACCTCGCTCCTATCTCCCTGACATGTCTGTGAATGATCCCTGTGCCCTGTACTGCCCTAATACCCATCAACACTCTGCTTCCCGTCCACACATTGCACACGTCTCCCCTACATAACGATGAATGAAGTCACAAAGAGGCCCGAGGCAAGGTAGCAGCTTTGTCCTTACCCAACCCTTCAATTGGCATTGATAAGGATTTCAATAGGCGCAATGAATCCGCACTATTTGCGTTGTACTGACATGATCCAGTTACTTACAAGTACATCCTCCCTCAAGCCTCATTCACATGGAAATACTAAAGTGTACTTCTGTGCAGAGGGCTGTGTTTGTCCGCACAGGATACAAACGTGTTCCTTCCATACGTGTGCAGGCAGTCCCATTCATGAGCAGCTGCATGTCCTCACACTCCCACTGTCTGCATTAGGGGACACGCACCTGCATGGATGTCCAATTGTGAGCCGTGACCGTGTCCATACAGGCATGAACGGGACTGCCTGTATGTAGATGTACATACTACCTGTGCATCCCATGTGGGCAAAAACAGCCCTGCACACGGGTGTACTCTGAAGTCTCAATTATTTGAAAAAAATCTTGCGAGCCAAGTAATCAAATTCCTATTGTTGGATCGCAAACTTCTAGCACATAACTACCAATGTGAAAAAGCGTGAAATAAAAATGTAGTATTGCGCTCACAACCTTCCAATCTATATATCTAAACCAATAAAAAATGTGTATATGATATACATAGATGACTGCATTTGTGAATCTCTTGAAATCCACTCACATCAGCAAAATTCAAAAAACAGTGAAAAATTACTAAATAAAAAATAAT
Source organism: Staurois parvus (assembly GCF_062004578.1). Taxonomy (NCBI): domain Eukaryota; kingdom Metazoa; phylum Chordata; class Amphibia; order Anura; family Ranidae; genus Staurois; species Staurois parvus. The sequence goes on along the minus strand of NW_028318893.1, from coordinate 152,554 downwards.
ATAGTAATATAATATAATAATAATGTCCCACAGAGAAATTAGTGACTTTGTGCTGAAAAATCTTCAATATCTTTAAATAGGTGACTGCTTGTGCCTCCTCCCTCAAGTGAAGATGTGTGCTCACCTCATGGATAGCCTGCAATTAGGCTATTGAAGCTTGCGGTTCACCTCCTTTGGAACCTACTTGTATAAGAACTCCTGTTTATAAGATAACCATGAAATGCGACATGTGCTGTGGAAAAGTATCCGAGAGGATACTTTTCCACAGCACATGTCGCATTTCATGGTTATCTTATAAACAGGAGTTCTTATACAAGTAGGTTCCAAAGGAGGTGAACCGCAAGCTTCAATAGCCTAATTGCAGGCTATCCATGAGGTGAGCACACATCTTCACTTGAGGGAGGAGGCACAAGCAGTCACCTATTTAAAGATATTGAAGATTTTTCAGCACAAAGTCACTAATTTCTCTGTGGGACATTATTATTATATTATATTACTATATTATTTTTTATTTAGTAATTTTTCACTGTTTTTTGAATTTTGCTGATGTGAGTGGATTTCAAGAGATTCACAAATGCAGTCATCTATGTATATCATATACACATTTTTTATTGGTTTAGATATATAGATTGGAAGGTTGTGAGCGCAATACTACATTCGTACTCTGAAGTCTGACCGTGTGAACGAGGCCTCACCGAGTAGCAGAGAGGAACACAGCTTTGACCATCTGCATTATCCTACTGGTGTTCTGCTGGAGCATGGAGGATGAACAGTAGCTGGGCCCCCTGGAGATACATCGGGTCCCAGGCTTCTGCTTAGTGTGACTTGTGGATGATCCGCTCTGTCCTGATATCTTTCCATGTACCCCATGCTGACTGGACATACACTGCGCACTTCTCCCTGATACATCTCCAACATATCCCTGTGTGCCGCTCTAATATCTGCCCCCTATTGCTTGTATCCCATCTAACTAGACCTGCACACCTCAGACATCTGGAATCAGACATCACATCTCTTATTTACCAATTATGAATTCTCAGACTTTTATCTGCTGTGAATATCCTTCATACACACCATGTGATATATGCTTCTAGTTCCAACATGTGTGCCAGAACCATCCTTCTTAGCCCCTCTCCTACCACCTTCACTCCACTAATAACCTCCACAAAGGGTTAGCTGTTGTTCTGATATATAATAAACCCCCATAGCACACAAAGCTTCCTCTTCAGCCTCTTCCATCCATCGTACGGAGCTGACAGCGGGGGATTCTACACACTTGTCAGATTGTATATCTAACAAGGCGACTGCTGGCTGTCAGATGGAAGAGATCTGGTGGCTGGGCAGCTGTGTGATCGCTTCCAACCCCCCTTGTAATGGCTGCCCCCCCCATGTGAGTGTCCTGGGCAGGCGCTGTCATCTTCTTACTGATGACCCAGAAGCGGCAAGTATAATGTCACTTCTTGGTCCCATTTCACTGTCCCTGGCCAGTATGGCTGAGGAAGAATCTAATGCAGTGTGATCTGCACTTTACTGGAGGACACGTGAGACATCCAGCGTCTTTTAGACCCTTTGTATCTCATTAAAAAGAACCTACCACAAAAAAAAAAAAATCACCAAATAGTGGACTTTTTGTCCCCTATGTGATGAAAAAAATGTAAAAAAAAAAGGTAAAAAATTAAAGTTACACCCAAGATCATAAATCCCCTCAAATTTGTGAGCCCCCACCCCCACATACAGACGTAAGCGTCGGGCGCCTATGCGCAAAAACTTTGATTGCAATACACATTACAGTACATATCGCTGTGCACGCCAGACTGAGAGAAATCATCACTGGAGCTTCTGCTTAACTCTGAACTGATGACCTATAGCAAGTTTTTAAAGCATTGCCTATGGCAAATACAGGGTGCTATAGGGCAGGGCTTGAAAAAGCTGCTCGCAAAATTTGAGGGGAAATCCTTGTGTGGCGAGCACAGATGGAGCGGCTCCACCTGCGTTCCAAGCCTCATTGTGAAGCTGAGTTCCGATTTCCGACTTCTTCTTCGGCACCGCAATTACACTGGCAGTGCCGCTGAGGTGACAGGTGCAGGAGAGGTCCGTTCTCCTCCGCTGAGAGGAGACACCCGCTTTCCCCCGCCGTGGGGGACACGAGACATATTATGTCTCTTTTATATATAATTATATATATTATATATATAAAAGAGACATAATAATATACCTAATATCTAATTATATCGAAAGATATAAAAGAAACATATTATATATTTATCTAATTATATATAAAAGAGACATAATATCATACCTAATATATAATTATATAGAAGGATATAAAAGAAACATTATATTATATATAATTCTGTAAACTAAACTTACATCTTTAAAAGAGACTTTAGTTACTAAAGATGCAGGAGATAAACAAAAAAAATACAAAATGTTTACTACAGTTTAAAGCTGTAAAACGTGATATTTTGATTGCACCCTATTGCTATTAAGCTATTGCTGTTGTGTTTAAATTGACATAATAAAGCGATGTTATAATTGCAGTTTTTTATATTTTGGACTCTTTATTCTAAAGAAAAATGTAATTTCATAAGCTTTAAGGGGTGGGGGCGGACCTGGGCAAGGTTGGGTGGGGCAACTGGTGGAGAGTAAGGTTTGTGCCTGGCTAGTAGATCTAGACTGGAAATTTTAAGCCCTACTATAAGGTGTGACCTAAAATTAACTTTAGTTTATTGTTTACTGACATTTTGTGCCAATATTGGGTAACATATGGAATTGGAACTACCACTATTGTATTCTCTAGGGTGTCTGGTTTAAGAAAATATATAATATTTGGGGTTTTATGCAATGTTCATAACTAAAGTGATTATTTTAACCGCTTTAGTGCTGCTCCATAGCATAAATACTGCTAAAGGGCGGCAGTGGTGCGCAAAATCACGTGTATATATACGGATTTCACATTACCAGGTACGGGGCGCGCGACTCGCGCGTCCTACCCACGCCACCATTTACAACCTCGGCTGTCAATCACCGGGTCCCAGCCAGTGATTACTCGCCGGCGCCCGGTGATTGCTGAGCATCTCCAACAAGGGGGTGGGGGAGAACTGTTTGTAAACAAAGCAGTTCTCTCCCCTGTCAGCTCCTGCACACTGTGAAGCAGAAACACTGTGAAGCAGTTATAAAGGGCACACAGTTAACCCTTTGATCTCCCCACGTTAACCCCTTCCTGCCCAGTGCCATTAGTACAGTGTCAGTGCTTTTTATTACCGCTGATCACTGTATTGGTGTCACTGGGGATGTCAGTGACACCAAGTCAGTTCCCCCCCCCCCCCCCAGTGTCAGAATATCCGCCGCAGTCCCGCTATAAGTCGTTGATTGCAGCCATTACTAGTAAAAATCATTTTCAAAAAATCTCAGTATATATACCGCCGATTGTAAACGCTATAACTTTTACATAAACCAATTAATTTACACATATTGGTATTTTTTTTTAGCAAAGACATGAAGCAGAATACATTTTGGCCTAAACTTATGATGAAATTTGATTTTCAAAATTTTTTTTACTGGACATGTTTAATAGCAAAAAGTCAAAAACATTGTTTTTTCTCAAAACTGTCGGTCTTTTTGATAGCGCAAAAAAGAACGCACAGTCAATCAAATACCACCAAAAGAAAGCTATTCGTGGGGAAAAAAAGGATGTAAATTTCATATGGGTGCAGCGTTGCATGACCACACAATTGTCTGTTAAAGTAAAGCAGCGCCGTAACGCAAAAAATGGCCTGGTCAGGAAGGGGGGGAAATCCTCTGGAGGGCGAGTGGTTAAACAAGTATGCAAAAAACACAAAACAATCTCATGCAGTGAAAGGGTTAAAGCGGTATTAAACACAAAAGAAAACATTTGTTATATTGCACCATACCACTTCTTAGATGTGATGGCTGCATTAGTTATTTTTTAGGTTTTCTTTCCTTTATTTTCGCCTGGTGATCTGGCCAGTAACTCTTGTTTTTCAACAAAACAAGCTCTCCTACAGATGTAGCAGTTTAGAGGGTTGAGACAAACCATTTACCAATGGCAGGGATGCTTACAATGATCAGCTTTAGGTAAAACCTTTATCCCAAAAGGAAAAAAGCTGTTACTATAATTGCTTGGGTATCTAAATCTGCCAGAACATCTAACACTCCCCTCCCCATAGACTGACAAGGCTGCTGTCTGCTATGCCTCCTGTGCTCATTCATCCAGAGGAGGTTGTAACAAACTAGCTCATCAGAGCTGGATGCGGAGTTCTTCTTTGTCTTGTCCTGTCTGTTATCTGAGGTATTCCTCGATCATTCCTCACATCCCCTCTTTTCCAGTCCTGAGAGGCAAACGTTATCTCCTGACAGATGGTGTGGGTCAACCAGGTGAAACATTCCTGGTGGTGCCAGCAGTCTGGGAAGAATTGACCCAAAACGGCGTAAGCCCACACATTATCAAACTGAGTAATTGCACATTCCTCAGGTCAACCGTATGTTTCATGTCATGTATTATGAAGCTGTAGTTAATTCAGAGTTTCCCACTGACCACTCCCAAAACATGTAGTCAGAGCCCCCCCCTGTGAGAGGGACTTTTAAGAAGAGACAAGTGAGATAGACACACACACACACAGAGATCTCCCAGCAACATCGTAACAAAATGAGATCAAGAAATCACCCTGCTCTACAACTTGGATCTGCAAACCCAGGCATATGGGCAAGTAACTTAACCCTGTAATCTCCTTCCTAATTATCTCTTTGCTGTGACTTTATATACATATATATATATTTTTGTGACATCTCTTTGTAAATATTGTATTGCACCTGTTTTGACCCTTTTAGTAATAAATCTCTCTTTCTGAAAGTGTTAAACTGTTTCTAAGCGCTTATTTGCAATTCACGAATCCCTGCCTTTGAAGAGACGCTACTGTTTGTTATATCTCTGTATAGCAGGTCCGCGGGCCGTGCTATATAGATCAATATTTCAATCATTATTGTGTATATTTGATAACGGGAGTTTCCCAGTCTCCGACAAAAGTGGTGGTGGCAGTAGAGGGTTAGTTGCGTAATTAACCCGACCCAGTAACAAGCGCATTCAGGCTGCAGGCACCGATTGTAGTCCATTAGCTGGGCAATCGCTGTGTAGGGTGCAGCTGAGTGTGGCCTTGTTATGCGCGTCACACCGCGGTTTTAGATCGGCCGGCCCTTCGGTCACGAGTTTGGTGAGAAGGTCTGGGGTCTGACGCCGTGGGCGTGACGTATTACTGTTAGTCGCGGTCGTGCGATTGTCGCATGTTGGTGGCGGCGACCGTGGATCTGTGACAGAGGTGTGTTATTGGCCAGATTAAAGTGCTGCTAAACCCCGGACCCTGCATTCACTACATCTAATCTCCCACAGTACACAGAACATGGAAGTACAATTATTTTAGTAAATATAAACTGCTAAATACTTCATCAGCAGTTAGAGCAGTCTTATGACTTCTATCAGTGTCCAGCTCAGCACATGTTGATGCTTGGAGAAGGAGTTTTCATTTTTCTCTAGGAGGATGCAGAACCCCTGAACTCTGTCTGGACAGTGCTGACTGGTCCTGTGCGGATCACATGAACTCTCCCAAGAAACAAACAAAAAAAAAAAACCTTTCTAGCAATACACACCAAACTGAGCATGTGCAGAGTGTCTCCACACGATATTCTTATCAGGAGATAAGAGGGGGACACTAGAAGAAGGGGAGGATCAGAGAAGACAGGATCAAACAGCCTGTTTACACAATGCAGAGGATTAACCCCTTAAGTTCCACAGTGAGTATAACTAGCATGTTTATCTGCATATACTGACTGATTGTACTGTTGTGGGTTTAGTAACACTTTAAGGCAGCCAACGCATCTAATGATTGGGAAGCTGCAATTTATGACATTTTTGGTTTTGGGTTTAATATCGCTTTAACACCTCCTTTGGTGGAAGAGCGGATATGTGAACTGAACAGGTGTATTGCCTTTGAGAGGCACACTTATTATTACCAATTTGTGCATATATAAAAGGTGGATTGTTATTTTGGTTTATTTTTATTGTCTGAATTTCACCATATTAGCTCACGAGCAATTATTCACACTTGATATTATCTACACAATGCCATGCAGGAATGACAATATTTGGTCTTATTGGTCCTTTGGGGTTATAAATTGTTCTATTTAACCACTTGCCGACAGGTCAGTAGTAATGTTACTGCTGACAGTCGGCTCCCCCGAGCAACACAACGTACGGGTGCGTCATGCCGATCTTCCGGGTTTACAGGTTTGTGCTCGCCTGTGCGGTGTCTCTCATGCTGCAGTTCATTAGCAGGCTTGCAGTCAATGATTTTGGCTGTGAACCTGCTCATTGCTGTGGCCAATCACAGATCTGCCTGTTTTGTTTTCTCCCCGATTTCACTTACCGTTCAGAGCTAAAATCAGGAAGAAAAGTCAGCCAGTCTGTGAGTAAAAGCAGCACACATACACTTATTAGCCACACAGTTAACCCTTTGATTGTCCTCCTGATCTCCCCCATCACCCAGCCAGTGTCATTAGTAGTACGGTGTCAGTGTAAGGTATTATCACTGTATTAGTGTCACTAGCAACATCAGATAGTGTCAGTTGGAGTCAATTAGCGTCCCTCCCAGCCAATGTCAGTTAGCGGCAGTCCCTGATTGCCCGCCACACTATCACTAGTAGAGTGGCTGTACAGATCAGTATCCTGGGCACAGTCAGAACTATATTAGTCACTCTAATACTATAGTGTCCCCAAAATTGTACTGTTAGCTTATGTCAGCACTTGTGACATGTAGCAGAATACATTTTGGCCTAAACTTATGAAGGAATTTGATTTTATTGGATATACTTTATAAAATGAAGTAGAAAATATCTTTTTTTTTTAATTTTTTGGTCTTTTTTTGTTTATAGAATACAAAAACCCTGTGAGAGAAAAACACAATACAGTGTTGCTTGACCAAGCAATTGCCAGTTAACCACTTGCCGACCGCGCATAGCCGAATGACGGCTGCACCGCGGCCGGCTAGTTCTGGGTGGACGTCATATGACGTCCTCCCAGAACGCGCTCTCCTGCGCGCCCCAGGGGGCGCGCACCCGGCGATCTCCGTGATCGCTGTGTCCTACGGACACAGCTGATCACGAGATGTGGTGAAAGGCCGATCCCACCGGCCTTTTACCACGTGATCAGCGGTGTCCAATGACACGCTGATCACAGGAAAATGCAAGTGCCGGTTCTCGGCTGCACTTTCCTCACGCTGTCAGATCGTGAGGAAAGTACTGCCGAGAACCGGCAGTTGTCAGAGCGGGGATCGGCACCGATCATCAGGGCACTGATGATCAGTGCCCTGATGATCGGTGCCCAGCAGTGACCCCCGCAAGTTCCTCCCAGCAGTGCGCCCACTAGCCCCGCCCACCCATGCCCAGCAGTGCCCCCACCTGTGCCCAGCAGTGCCCCCACCTGTGCCCAGCAGTGCCCCCACCTGTGCCACTCTGCAGTGCCACCTACCTGTGCCCAGAAGTGCCACCTACATGTGCCAGCAGTGCCACCCACCTGTGCCCACCCACCTGTGCCCACCAGTGCCACCCACCTGTGCCCACCAGTGCCACCTACCTGTGCCCACCCACCAGTGCCGCCCACCAGTGCAGCCCAGCAGTGCTGCCAGTCAGTGCCACCAGTCAGTGCCCAGGGGTTGTGCCAGTCCGTGCCGCCAGTCAGTGCCCAGAAGTGATGCCAGTCAGTGCCGTCTATCAGTACCCATAATCAGTGTCACCTATCAGTGCCGCCTATCAGTGCTGCATATCAGTGCCGCCTATCCGTGACCCCTAATTAGTGCTGTCTATCAGTGCCGCCTATCCGTGCCACCTCATTAGTACTGCCTATCAGTGCCCTTTAGTGCTGCCTATCAGTGCCCATCAGTGCCGCCTATCAGTGCCCATCAGTGCCGCCTCATCAACGCAAATCAGTGAAGAAGAAAAAATACCTGTTTGAAAAATTTTATAAAAGAAACAAATAAACTTTTTTTTTTTTTTCAAATTTTTTGCACTTTTTTTAATTTATAGCGCAAAAAGTAAAGCGCCCAGTGGCGATTAAATACCACCAAAAGAAAGCTCTATTTGTGAGAAAAAAATTATCAAAATTTCATATGGGTACAATGTTGCATGACGGCGCAATTGTCAATCAAAGTGCGGCAGCGCTGAAAGCTGAAAATTGGCCTGGTAAGGAAGGGGGTATAAGTGCCTGGTAGGCAAGTGGTTAAAGTAGCGCAGTGCTGAATTGCAAAACATGCCCTGGTCATGAAGGGGGTACAACCGTCCGAAGTGGTTAAAAAACTTTGTAATGACTGATCCAATCTCTAATATCTGAGAGAAACTGTACTTATATTATCAAAACAAGAAGCTCTACCGCTATATTTTCTCTGTTCTTGTTAATAAAGTAATCCTAACCATGCGAGTTTCTGTTTTGTGTTTATGACAAAATGTTTGAAACATGACAAAAAAATCTGATTAATACACACAAAAAAAAAAAAGTTAACGTAAAAAACATTTAAAAAAAAAAAAAATTATATATATTATATTTTTTTTTTTTCTAGTAAAACTCTACTCGAAAGTGTACCAGATAAAAGTCATCTATGTGCTTTACAAATATATCATAAATATTTAGGAAGCAACGAAGTCACAGAATTATTTCCAGTTACAGACACATTGGGGTTGATGTACTAAAACTGGAGAGTGTAAAATCTGGTGCAGATCTGCACAGAAACCAATCAGCTTCCAGGATTTATTGTCAAAGCTTAACAGAACAAGCTGAAGTTAGACACTGATTGGTTCCTATGCAGAGCTGCACCAGATTTTGCACTCTCTGGTTTTAGTAAATCACCCCCATACTGACACTTATCATTTCTACCAGAACATCCACACATCAATGATTTCTAGTTACAAACATTTTAAAGCCTAACTGCCACTTTTGTTTTCTCTCGGGGATTCTGCCTCCATTCTTGAATTTAGCTGAACAGAGAAAGTTTGTACAAACCCAGCAGACACATTGGTGGTTCCCTGTACCCCCCCCCCCCTATACACATCACTTCCCAGCATCCATCCCGGTAGTGAGATGGTCCCCACAGCACACAGACCTCACTGATTGGCTGTAATAGCAGTGGTCTGTGTACATTTACCCCTCAGTGAGAAGTCCCGAGCAAATGTGAATTAAAGAACTACAGACAAAGCTCTCCTGGCTGTACTCCTCATGTGGAACACAGAAGTGCAGTTCGTTCCGCACTCCTGTGACCGTTTTCAGCTGACAGCGGACTGAAGCCTGTTATTGGCTGACATCACTCAGCCGGTCCAGACTGGGGAAAGATGCCGACGTCACAGTCAGGATCCACCCCAGAATCTGGAGCAGCACCTACCTCAGCGTCTCAGCGAAACGCCGCGAGCCTCAGCAAGTCGCTCCCTCCCCCTCCACAGCCCTGACCTCCAATGAACACTGGGGGGGGCTGAGCAGAGAGTGGTGACTGACAGTCCTGCTCTCTGTTCAAAGCAGAGAGGAGCTCTCAGTGACAGTGATCATGTGATCGCTGAGTTCTCACCCTTAGAGCCAGCAGAGGACAGATGAAGCATCAGACCGATACTTCATCCACCTAGGTAAGTATAATGGGGGGAAAAAATAACCCCATACTTCTCTTTTCAACTATTAGATTTAGTTCACACTTTTGTGCTGGGGTATCACACGCATTGCCACAACTAGTGGAAAAACATTTTGCACATTGGAGATCTGTTCTTAAAAGAGAAGTATGTGTTTAGAAAAAAAAAATATACTCACCTAGGTGAATGCAACATTGATCCAATACTGCATCTGTCCCCCACTGTCTCTGTAGTGAGAACTGAGTGATCAAACACCGCTGATCGCTCAGTTCTCCTCCTCCACTGTGAGCAAAGAATGGGGACTGTCAGATTCCGGCTCTCTGCTCTCTCCTCCAGCGCTCACTGGAGTGCTGGACTGTAGAGAGGGGCAGGAACAGCTGGTTCAGACTCTCAGCAGATCACATAGAGGCTGAGCTAGCTGCTGGTCCAGGCTTTTGGGAAGATCATGTCCAAATGGTTGGGATCTTTCCAGAGCCTGGACCAGCTCTATGACGTCAGCTGACAGCGGGCTTCAGTCCGGATCACATAAGTGTAGAACTATCTGCACTCCTCTGGTCCACAGAAGTGCAGCCAAAAAAGCTTAGGTTATACTTCTCCTTTAATGGCATCTCAATGTACTTTGCCAAAGAAATGCATCAGAACACAACTAATGCACCACCATGCACTGTGCTGTGCTACAAAATCTATGTTACATATAATACCATAATACAGAACATAAAATAACATGTACACATTCCAGGCCTGAGGACAGTCACTGATCAAGCCTGACACATCTTTGCCATTTGATGCAGAAAGTAGTTGTAAATGAATCGGCTGCTTTCATGTAATGCAGAATAACTCCCAGAATAAGGTACATCAATGATTACTGCAGCACAGCAGCGTGAACCTAGACTCAGTGAGCTGTCCCAAGTGGGCCATTAACTCCGTGTTGTTACGTTTCCACATTGTAGAGTTATAATTATACAGAGTTGTTTGCCATTAAAGCAGAATTAAAATCACTCAATCAGCATTATTTGTAATCTTTATGCTGCTGACATTAATAAATAGAGAGGAAGGTACATTAGATTTACTTTGTTAAAGCTTTTTTTTTTTACATTTCTTCAGTTGCTTCCTGGTTTCTAGCTTAGGTTAAAATGATGTCACACATCCCTGGAGTCTTCATGGACTTTTTTGTTATCTGGAGGAGGGACTTTCTCAGCTAAGCACACTCTCCTGCCTGCATGTCTAAACTAAGGGCAGATGGATATCAGGAAGTAAATGATACATGAATCATCTGCCCTTACTCAAGATGGCTGTGGCAAGAAATGCTAGGGGGTGTGTCTCAATAAAATAAAGCATGGAGACATGGATGGATGGGGGAGTTTTCCTTGAATATTAAAAATGAATTAAATAGCATTTTCAGCTTGTGGTGCTCAGACACAGACTCAGTTAGGTTCCTCTTTAAGGATATTTATTATATTGCGCATGCTTAATCTATTGATTTATATCCCATTATAATGTACTTGTAATTCTTCATTTTGAAATTGATAATTGCTTTTATTTGTAGGTTTCCATGAATCCACTTCTGTTCACCTTTGTATTAATACTGCTGGTATGGAAGGGTTAATAGTACAATAATATTCTTGTTCAACATCTAACTAGAAGGAGATTGCTGCCATCTGGAGTCTAATTCACCATAATGGGTTATACAGTATAAGCAGCGGGATGCATGACCAGACTGTACTCTTCACAAACTACATTTGGAACAAAATGCATGGGGGCGGAGCCTGATGACATCACAGAAGGGCAGAGCCACAGTGCAAATTGGCAGCTGGATGTATCTGGCGGATGAGCTGCAGCATGATAGATGGGGAGCTGACTAGGCGGACTGGTTTGCACCTTTACTAGCACTTTATTACATAGTGCTTTGCTGCACAAGACAAATGGGAGTCTATATGGACCATTTTGTGCGTTTTAAATAATAAACATGATTTTGCACTATTGCAGTTTTGTTCTTTGTGCCTTTTGTTTACCTGGATGTTGGAGAAGTACAGCGGAGGGTGGAGTGGACCAAGCTGGAGGTGTGCTGCCATGGAGGTCTGATAAAACGCCTTTTACCTTTCTATACCAGAAAGATAAAAGTCTGCTGAGCGTCATTCAGTTTGGAATTCTGGGATTTTTATTGTAGTTTGATCTCACATGAATAGACTGTCTGTGATTTCTGTGTTTATATACAATTTTGTTAATGCTTTTTATATAGAAATGCTGCATTATTCAATGTATATGGTTGTGCACTGCAGTGATATCTGTAAGACAACCAACATTTATCTTCTGGCTCCCATCTCACCTGATCCACCAATCAGAACAGGAACTCTAAAATCAGCCTGCAGGCTCCACCCACCAACTGAAAGCTCCAATTATATCACACAAGTGTGACGTCATTATGTTTGCACAGAACCATGTGACCACAACCAGCCCCATAGGGGCTATGAGATTTTAGGGACTGATCACATCTCGCGATTTGGGATTGTGAGAAGAATCGCTGTGATTCCTCCTGAGATCCCAAATCATGTGGCAGCTGCAGCACAACATAAAAACATTATCCTTCAATGACACCCCAAATGGGATGCGACTCTGACGTGATTGTTGTGCGGCTATTGTGGCAAACTGCCCCCTTCAAAATTATGTGAAGCTTGTCACCAGAAAAGGTGACAAATATGCATAGCGCAGCCTATACAAGTGAATGGGCTACCCTATGCAACACTCAAAATCACACAATAATCATCTGTCAAAATTGCATTTCTGCTACACGATGTGAATAGGGCTTCATACTCCGAGTTCTCTTTAGAATTTTTTCACACCTAAGCGTTTTCCGCAGTGTTTTGCAGAAACGCAGTACAGTCCATTTTTAACATGATTTCCTAGAAATCATGGGACTTTTTTTAATGCAAAAAGTTACGTTTTTTTGTTCTATAAACTTCAATGGAAACGCTGCAGAAAAGCATGTATTGCGTTTTTGCTGCGTTTTAAATATGCCTAGCAACAAGAAGAAAAGAAGCAAAAACGCAACACAGAAATGGGTCAAAACACAACCTGCATAGGTGTGAACGTAGCCTTACAAAGGTTTCTGCACACTTTCTGTACAGTAGTAATCTTTGTAGTATCCTCTGATTTCATGATCTGAGGTCACATGGAATGTCGGTGTACATACAGAGTACTAGACATGTCCTTGATAATCATATAAATACAGGACCAGACTAATCTAGTTTTTGGGGGCCACATACAGGACTCTGGGGGTAACTACTTGTCTAGTGAAGTTCTCTGAATTCAGATCATTACTGTCTTTATAAGAATCCTAGTACGGTGGTGGGTCACAGCTCTCCAGCTTTAGCTGTTTTGTGAAGTCACAGCAATGGGGTTCATCTACTAAAGGAAAAGACAGATCACAATGCAAAGGGAACATTCACTGAGCTTAGTAATAAGACAGAGCTCTGTTCATTGTATATAGCCAATCATGTACAAGGGAGAGGAAAGACAGGATTGTTTGCTGTCACATTGGTTTTGATAATTGGAATGAACACAACTTCACCATGTATACCGGGGTAGGAAACCTTTCAGAGGATGAGGTCTACCTGGACAACATGGAGCAGAGCAAAGCAAAGATCCCCTTGGGGGGGGGGGGTGTTACTAGGTGGCGCCCTTAAAAAAACCAAAACATCATTCTTTACATCACCCTCCACTGTAGTGTCCTGTACCCCCCAATGTAGTGTCCTCTGTCCCCTTTACATCACCCCCCCCAACTGTAGTGCCCTTTGCCCCCCCCCCACAGTAGTGTTTTGTACCCCCCAATGCTGTGTCCTTTGCCCCCCTCCCCCCACAGTAGTGTCCTGTACACCCCAAAGCAGTGTCCACTGCCCCGCTTCACACATCCCCCCACTGTCGTGCACTCTGTCCCCTTCCCCCCGGTAGTGTCCTGTACCTCCCCCCCAAACCAGTGTCCTCTGCCCTCCTTCACGTCACCCCCAACACTGTGTAGTGTTCTATAGCCTGCCCCATAGCAGTATCCCCCCCCACATACAAAGTGTCCTCTGCGTCCACATTCCCCAGTGCAGTGTCCCCTGTCCTTTTCTCATCAAAATCCCCCCCACTGTAGTTTACTCTGTCCCCCCCTCCCAGTGTCTCCTATGCCATCCTCCCACTGCATCTCCTAAGCCCTCCTCCCACAGAGTCTCCTGTGTCTTCCTTCCCACAGTGTCTCCTAAGCTCCCCTCCCACAGTGTCTCCTAAGCCCCCCACCACCACCACCACCACAGAGTATCCTGTGTCCCCCTTCCCACAGTGTCCCCTATGTCCCCCCTCCTCCAACAGTGTCTCCTAAGCTCCCCTCCCACAGTGTCTCCTAAGCCCCCCACCACCACCACCACAGAGTATCCTGTGTCCCCCCTCCCACAGTGTCTCCTCTGCCCCCCCCCTAGAGTGTCTCCTGTGTCCCCCCTCCCACAGAGTCTCCTGTGTTCCCCCTCCCACAGAGTCTCCTGTGCCCCCCCCCCCACAGTATCTCCTGTGCCGCCACACGGGTAGTACTGCCTACCTGTCAGCGTGTGTAGAGCAGAGCGGAGATCAGAAGACAACATAGTGCTGGGTGGAAGGCGGAAGCAGAAGTTGCCAGAGTTCATAATACCAAGATGGTGATTGGTTGCTAGGACAGCCTAGCAACCAATCACTGAGCACCTTCTGCCCCTGACCCCACCCTCCATCCAGCACTATGCTGCCTCCTGCTCTACTGATAATATGAGAATGGTTGAGGCAGAACCGCAATCATCATCGACCTTTCAGATCCCTGCAGTCAATCACGATTGATGGGTTGCGGCCCCCCGATGTATACCATACTCACTGAGCATTCAGTAAACGGCCCCCAATCTTTTCATACATCAGACACATTTCTGGCACATTTGTATACATTTTATTCCATGTTTGTATTTGGTGTAATAAAGAAATAGAAATGTAAGAATTGTCTCACCTCCAGTCTGGTTGAATCGGCTCATCAATGTCTGTACACCGTGCTTAAACACAGCCTCATTGCCCCGATTCATTTGTGTGTTCCTCTCCCAGTAGTCAGGTTCCAGTTTCTTCATCCACTCAGCCTTGGGAAGATACTGCCGAGTGTCACTGTTATAATCCTCTATCTCCTTATCATCCACATATCCGATCATAGAGTACACAGGGAGCCCGGATCCCGGAGAGGAGACTCCAGTGTGATAATACCGCATAGAGTGACTGTCTGATAGAGAGACATGGAGGGTATTCAGTAACACAAATAGCCAAGTTCTGAATGTAACAATCCATAGTAACCAATCAGATTTCCTCTCTCAGTCACCTGACAGCTGTAAAGTGAAATCAGATTGGTTGCCATGGGTTACTGCACTTAGCAATAATAAAAGGAATAGACAATTCTCCATTACACAGCACTGTATATATTCAGCCTAGACCGACGTCATCATGGGAGAGGAAATACAAATCCCAACACACATTTCCAGGACATCACCTGCAGGAGTGCTATGAGGATCAGTGTGATCATCCAGCAAACTATTAGACAGAGAAGATTTCCAAACAAATGCTGACTGCACTACCTGTACAGCCAATGAGTCACAATCAGGGTGGCCCTATACAACCGATCTGACAGGGGCCCTCTTGGGCACCGAGGAGAAGAAAAAGGCAGCAAGCATAGTGACAACCAGGTACCATCCACAGTGCAGGGGTCAGGAGTGTGTCATGTACACAGAGCACACCATGGGATCTAGGCTGCCCAGGCTTTGGGTAAAACAAGGGAGAAGATTTTTTATTCTCAGCTATTATTGTTTTCACTTCCGTTATAATCCCAGCCAATGATTGTTATTGTTAAGTTGTGTAAAGAGTCTGGAATGATGACAGATGGGAGGTTTTATTTCACAATTTACAATCCTGCTGAGTCCTTATTGGAGAGATTTCTCTGCACCTGTGAAGGCCAAACTCTCCGGACCCGTTCACACCATAGAAACGCAGTCCAGATGTGTTCCGGATGCGTTTCTGCCTGCGCGTTTTTGGTGCATTCGTGTGCGTTTTTAAAACAATCCGGCTCGTTTTATCCCCTCTCTTTTTCTTCAATTCAAATAGGGACATGTGTTCCAGTGCGTTTTTAGTGCGCTCCGGTGCGTTTTAGTTCTGTACAGAAAAAATGCAGCCTGTTCTACTTTTTTTTTCTGCAACCAGAACGCACTGGAACTGCAAGCACTGATGTGAATTATGACATCGAAAGCCATATAACCTACTTTCTGCGCATTTTGGATGCAGGAAAAAAAGCAACTGAAACGCATGGAGTGTGAACTGGCCCTCCAACAGGGACCCAGGAAGCAGCAGAGGTCTGACAGATGATCGAACCATTTAAGTGACACTAAACTGTATCTTTTTCTCCAAAAATAATCCATTTACATCCACTACTTACAAGTCCTGTAATCGATTTGTCATGATTTTTTTTCTGTTATATTTCTTCCTCTGTATAATGTCCTCTGTGAGCTCCCACACCTCTCCTTTTCCTCCTCACTTCCATTTCATGTTTGGAATGATCAGTGCATGTTAGTGGCAGTCATGTACACTGCTCTCTGCACACTACAACTTCCATTGTCCATAGTCCCTAGTTCATCTTAGTGCAAGCAAGGATGGGTAGTCCCTACATCCAGTGGGACCATAGATAATAAACATGACTACCCTCTAATGGGAAGTTGGATTACAGCAGCAAAAAAAGGAATCTGAAGATTTGGAGGAGGCTGAGAGCAAGAGAATGGACTTTTCTGAGGGCCGGTTCACACTATAGAAACGCTTCCAGATGTGTTTCCACGCATTTTTGATGCTTTCTGGTTCATTTTTTCCCTCTCTTTTCCTTCAATCTACATAGGGACATGTGCATTCCAGTGCATTTTTGGTGGGTCCCGCTGCGACTGCAGACAGACTGACCGCTCTAAACATTAGTAGTGCTCGGTGCCCCATCCAGCAGCTGTCAGAATCCTATAGAGTTGTACAGGCGGCCAGCAATGGGGCTGAATGGGGCACCAGTGCCTTCTGTCTGTACCTATATGCTGAAGTGTCATGCCCCCCCCCCCCCCCCCCCCGGATACATGCCCAGTGTACATGAGGCCTACACTGCCCCCTGCCAGGCAGAATAGTCTATGTAAGTGTCGGCAGCAAAGACCTTCCCCGCAGTAACTGTGAGGTCAATGAGGGGGGGGCAGCCTAGGCTCAGGATTATTCTTGGCACACCCCTAGAACATTGCCACATCACAGATCAATATTCTGTATACAAGACAAAGCTGCAGTTCCTGCTATTCACTGCTGGGTGCAAGTAAGACGATGACAAGTCCGAGCTTTACTTGCTGCACTCCCCTGATCACTCAGCCAGCACCGAAGCCTGTGGATGTACATGACAGCCAAGCAACCAGAGTCCTCAGAAGAAATGCCAGTAATGGCAAAGGTGCAATTCATACCGAGTACACGGGGGGGCGGGGGGAATTTACTCAACCTGGAGCACTCAGAATCCGGTGCAGCTGAGCATGGGAGCCAATCAGCTCCTAACTTTAGCTTGTTTAACCCCTTGCCTACCGGGCACTTATACCCCCTTCCTGCCAAGACCAATTTTCAGCTTTCAGCACTGCTGCACTTGACAATTGCGCGGTCATGCAACATTGTACCTATATGAAATTTTTATAATTTTTTTCACACAAATAGAGCTTTCTTTTGGTGGTACTTACCGTATTTTTCGCTCCATAAGATGCACTCCCCCCCCCCCCAAAAAAGGGGGGAAATGTCAGTGCGTCTTGTGGAGCGACCAGTCCGGTATTTCCGCCGCCGCCACCGTGTCAGAATACCAGGCCGGCAGCTTAGCTCTACTCTGCAGCAGAACCTTACCTGTTCCTCGGTCCAGCGCTGTACAGTCTTCCCGCGCCGACATCTTTAGTGCGACAGCCAGGTGCCCACTGCGCGTGTGAATTCACTTTGTGAATGGCTTGGCGTCTTCTGGGACGCGACACGACGCTGGGCTATTCACAAAGCGTAGCGCTTCTCGCACATGCGCAGTACTGTATAAAAATAATATATTAAGTACTTTGATGTAAAAGTTTTAAAGATATATATCTATGGCAAAAGGGCAATAATAAAAAAAAACTGCCAAATAAAATGATAATAATAAAATCAGCAAATACCATGTTGTGAAAATTAATCATAAAAATCAATAATATATATGAACCCATAAATACTGAATAAGATACTAGAAGCGCTTATAAAAGTGCGGCTAACATTCGTATAAAGGAGAATAATAGACAAGTATTAAAAGTCCATATGACATAAACATAAAATATCCATAAATTGTATATAAAAAATTATATATAAAATTGAATTGTATAATATGGGAAAAATGACTAAAATAAGACAAGCAAGACACAATCTCATATATGCTGTCATATCAAAGGTGGAGTCAGTATATGTATATGAGGGATATATGATGTGCATAAATAATCCCCTATTTCTAGCTGTTTGCGATAAAACAGTTTACGTCAATCTCGATATTGTGACCTAGAGGGTGTAGGGTACAAAGATCATATGCCCATCTGGTTTCTGCTTGAGAAACCGCCTGTGTTTTATTCATACCTCTCCAGTGGGGAGTAACAATATCGATTGCTGTGAATTTAAGTGAGGTAGGGTCTTTATTATGGTGAATTCTGTAGTGGTTTGATAAAGAATGCTCCCTATATCCCTTTTTGATGTTGGAGACATGCTCACGTAGACGATCCCGTAATCTCCTGGTGGTTCGCCCTACATACTGTTTCTGGCAAGGGCATTGAAGTACACAACGTACTTGCTGTAACAGGAAATTAAGCTTTTTATGGTGTATGTTTTGCCAGTCACATGCGAAGTAAATGAATCAATCCTGCGTTTCCTGATGTTGTTACATTTGCATATGACACAATTGTTACACGGATTAAAACCTTTCCGGTCAGGAAACAGTGTAATGTGTTTGGGGGGGATCGACTACATTAGGTGCAAGACTATGTCTCATAGAAGTGGCTCTCCGGAAAACAATTTCTGGTTTATCCTGTAAGATCTTACATAAGACAGGATCGGTTAACAGGATATCCCAATTCTTTTTGATCATTCTACTGATGGATCTATGTTGTAATGAGTAGGTGGTAATAAACGGACAAACTTTTGTTTGTGTTGGTCTACGATTGTCCTCCAGCATTGTATTTCTGTCTATCTGGGCGACATTATCTATAGTCTTCATTAAAGTAGTGTCATCATATCCTTTTTCTAGGAATCTATTTTTCAGAATCGTAGCTTGAGAGTAATACATATCCAAATCAGTGCAGTTATGTCTAATTCTTGTGAATCGGCCCTTTGGTATATTGGCCAGCCAAGACGGGTGATGACAGCTGTTGATGGGGATGTAACTATTGTAACTTTGAAAAATGATTTGGTGATAATCCTTCCATCTATATTCATGAGTGTCAGATCCAGAAAATTGATTTCTAATTTACTGTAAGAATACGCTAAGCTGATATTAAGCGTACTGTTATTTAAAGTACCAAAAAAGTTGACAAGTGATTCCTCATTACCATTCCATAGTAGGAGGACATCATCTATATATCTCTTGTAGAGTAACAATTCCGGCCAGTCTCTGGCATAGATGATGTCCTCCTCCCATCTCGCCATAAAAAGATTGGCGAGGCTGGGGGAAAATTTAGCCCCCATAGCCACTCCCTTGACTTGCAAAAAGTAGGTCTTGTTGAACCAGAAGTAATTATTCTCCATGGCAAATTCTAATAGGTTCAGAATAAAATCTTTCTGTGCTGAGGGCAGATTACTATAATGTGTCAAGTAAAAATTTGGGGCTTCCATGCCATCAGAATGATTGACGTTTGTGTACAGCGAGGCAACATCTGCTGTCACCAGGTAGGTATCTGAAGATATTCTGATATCATTGACCAGGTTCAATACCTGTTTTGTATCTTTAAGATAGGATGGTGTTTGTATAGCCAAAGGCTGTAAAAAGAAATAAATATATTCTCCGATTTTCGAGCATAGAGATCCAATTCCACTTATTATTGGACGGCCCGGAAGTCTAATCGGGTCTTTGTGAATTTTTGGTAAAATGTATAAAATAGGGAGTTTAGGTGCAGTTGGGATCAGGAAGGCTTTCTCTTTTTTGTTCAGGATTTTGTTCTCAAAACCACAATTGATAATGTTCTTAAGAGAGCATTTATAACTCACAAGAGGGTCCTTGGTAAATGGGGTGTATGTGTTTCGGTTTGCTTAAAATATTTTCAACTTCTGTTATATAATCAGTTTTGTTGAGGACCACTACCCCACCCCCTTTGTCCGCTGGTCTGATCACCAGATCTCTCTGGTCTAGGAGTGATTTCATAGCCATAATATCCCGATCCGACATATGGCCGTTTGATAGATAGATTACCCAATTCTTTGAGAACTTTGTCAAATACATTTACATATGAGTGTGTTTGTGGAGGTGGGTTGTAAGTAGAGGCGTTGCGTAGATTGGAATACATGTAATTGTCATGTGCCATATTGCTGGCGGTTGGTTTGTTGGCAAAAAATCTTTTTAGGGACAATTGCCTAGCAAATTTATGAATCTATCTACATAAACTTGAAATTTATTTAATTTGTTGGCAGGGGCATAGTAACCTCCCTAGCGGTATTCCCGAGTGTAGCTCGGGGTAAAATGTCAGTACCAAAAGCGGTAACCCCGAGCTACACTCGGGCTTGCTATGCTGCGCTGCATAGGGAGTCCCTGCAGAGCTTACCTTGTCCTGCGCTCCCGCGATGTGTCCTCTGCAGTGTTCCCGGCCATCTCCTCCACCCGATGCCGGCATCCGGCTCCTGTGTTCCTGTCCCTGTGACATTTGGACGTACGGGCGCCGCCACCGGCGGGAAATTTGAAAATTTTAAAAAATGTCATTTTTTTCCAAACAAATTTTACATGGTAAAACATTGCTGTTTCAACCCATTTCACATACATTTTGTCCCGAGTGCTTTGTCCTGTCCCCTGCCTGCATTTTGTCTGTTCTTTCTGCCTGGAAACTGAGAAACGTCCATGGCATCCAAAAAGTGTCCCTTTAGGTCACAAGCGGCTATTCTGACATCTTGCAAACAAATTCAAGCAGAAACTGTCCAAAAACTCACAAGTTCAATGGATGCAAGACTTGTGAAGCTGCTATCAAATAAGGGGTGCTATGTTACAATGTAACATGACCTGTTAAAATGTTGAAAAAGTTAAAATGTTAAAAGTTTGATTGAAATAGCTTTTGATTTCAGTAAATATGCTGCAAACACAACAAAGGACAATTTTCAGTTCTTTACAACCTATAAAGTGTTTTGAAACTTACTGTGCGGAATAATTTTACTGTTATCATTAGGAGGTTTGTTCAATACAATTTGAATTGTACTCTTAATAGTTGTAACATGAGAATTATGCTGACTGTTATTTACATCAATTATTTAGGCAAATGAGAAAAATATAATTTGCATAATAATTTGGAACACGATGTAAAGGGAGTACATCTCTGCGAAAGTGGGGGCAGGTACCTGTCAAATTCAGGTACCCGCTCCCCCTCCCTCCACAAAGGTCCGCTGCACTGTGTCCGCAGTCTCTGGTCATCCCCTCCACAAAGGTCCGCAGTCTCTTGGTCATCCCCTGCACTGTGTCCGCAGTCTCTGGTCATCCCCTGCACTGTGTCCGCAGTCTCTGGTCATCCCCTGCACTGTGTCCGCAGTCTCTGGTCATCCCCTGCACTGTGTCCGCAGTCTCTGGTCATCCCCTGCACTGTGTCCGCAGTCTCTTGTCATCCCCTGCACTGTGTCCGCAGTCTCTGGTCATCCCCTGCACTGTGTCCGCAGTCTCTGGTCATCCCCTGCACTGTGTCCGCAGTCTCTGGTCATCCCCTGCACTGTGTCCGCAGTCTCTGGTCATCCCCTGCACTGTGTCCGCAGTCTCTGGTCATCCCCTGCACTGTGTCCGCAGTCTCTGGTCATCCCCTGCACTGTGTCCGCAGTCTCTGGTCATCCCCTGCACTGTGTCCGCAGTCTCTGGTCATCCCCTGCACTGTGTCCGCAGTCTCTGGTCATCCCCTGTACTGTGTCCGCAGTCTCTGGTCATCTCCTGTACTGTGTCCGCAGTCTCTGGTCATCTCCTGTACTGTGTCCGCAGTCTCTGGTCATCTCCTGTACTGTGTCTGCAGTCTCTGGTCATCTCCTGTACTGTGTCCGCAGTCTCTGGTCATCTCCTGTACTGTGTCCGCAGTCTCTGGTCATCTCCTGTACTGTGTCCGCAGTCTCTGGTCATTTTCTGTACTATGTCCGCAGTCTCTGGTCATCTCCTGTACTATGTCTGCAGTCCATTGGTTCAGAATATTTTTATTCTTGTTTTTCACCTCTAAAACCTAGGTGCGTCTTATGGTCAGGTGCGTCTTATGGAGCAAAAAAATACGGTACTCGCCGCTGGGTGTTTTATTTTTTGCTCTATAAACATAAAAAGAGCAATAAAATTAAAAAAAAAAAAGTTTCACTGATGTGCGTTGATGAGGCTGCACTGATAGGCAGCACTGTTGAGGCGGCACTGATATTCAACGATGGGGACTGATAGGTGGTACTGATCGGTGGCACTGACTGGCGGCACTGATGGGTGGCACAGCTGGACAGCACTGATGGGCACAGGTGTATGACCCTGAGGAAATCATGTGGTTAACGTGACGCAACGCGTAGGTACGCAGTGACGTAGGTCCGGCGTGGACGCCATCTTGGCACACCTGAAACCCATGCAGAAGTACACCTATAGCATGTGGTTTGAAAGCTTATGTCTATCTGTCAACAAGTGAGTGGGCAATTGGTGATTTCTTTGCTATATTGATGTAAAAAACAGTATTACACTATGGAGGATCTTTCTTTTCTGTCCTTATTATGATCCTTATGAGAGAGTGAGCTATATTGTGGTACCTATATCTGGAGTGTACCTGTGATGTTTAAGTGCCACCATTGATGGGGATTTCCTATGGATACCATCCGCTGAGGAGTTACTGCCCGTGAAGGATCCTGGTGTGATCCTAGAGGCGTGCTGGCCCAGTGGGTTGCGGTAAGGAGGTGAGGGGGCATTCAAGGATTTTATCATTGGCTTAAATGCACATTCACCACATCACCTGTATGATTTTGAGTCATTGGATCACTTTTTGCTGATTTGCACTATTTTGGACTTTTTATATTTATTTATTGTCATTATATATTTACATTTGATGTACATTTCACTATACAGTATTTTTATTCAGATTAGAGCGTTGAAATTTATTTGTTTTGATAAAGTGTTTTTTTTAATATTTATATGCTTATTTGGGGTGTTTAAGCACGTATCACTTTATTTAGGTGGTTTATCCCCTTTTGATTCGGGAATTCACTGTTTGTTGCACTAGGTCTATTTTGTTGATTTGTTGACCCAATTAGGGATTTGGGGTTTTTTTTTGTTTGTGTCATTTGGATATTTTTCATTTCCTAGATTGTAAGCTCGAAAGAGCAGGGCCCTCAATCCCCTCATGTTTTGCATTGTATTGGTATTGTTCTGTCACATTTTCTGTCCCCCTTTGTAATGTACAGCGCTGAGCGAACTATTGGCGCTTTATAAATACTGTATAATAATAATAATAATAATAATAATTACATTGGATCCAATTGGGACTAATTTGTTATTTCACGTTTCTGTGTCACGTGTACGTGTGTCACAATAGATCCCTAGAGGATCAGATCACTTTGGATACGTCACTATATTTCAATATCTTATTATATTTTATATGTATGTTTATTCATATGGGTTATATGGATTAGCACTACACCAATTTATTTATTTATGCATTAACACCTACAGGTTTAGGACTGGGTGTTAGCAGCTTATATTAGGTATTTATCACTACTACTATTTAGAAGCACAGGTGGGTGGCACTGCTAGGCACAGGTGGGTGGCACTGCTGGGCACTGATCATCAGTGCCCTGATGATCGGTGCCGATCCCTCCTCTGACAATTGCTGGTTATAGGCAGTACTTTCCTCACACTGTGACAGCGTGAGGAAAGTGCAGCCGATAACCAGCAACTGCATTTTCCGGTGATCTGCCGTGTCGTTGGACACGGCTAATCACGTGGTAAAAGGCCGCTGTGATTGGCCTTTTACCACATCACGCGATCAGCTGTGTCACGGAGATCATCGGGGCGCACAGGAGGGCGAGTTCTGGGAGAATGTCATATGACGCCCTCCCAGAACTGGACGGCCGCAGTGAAGCCGTCATTCGGCTATCTACGGTCAGCAAGGGGTTAATAAGTCCTCATGCACACTTGATGTTTTGATAACGCTGGTAACATTAGCTGTATAAAGTCACGTTAAAAACGTGAGTTTTTCAGCTGTTTTTAGTATTTTTGCATTAGCGTTTAGCTGCATTTTTTCCGCAATTAGCGGCGTTTTCCCACGTTTGGGTTTTTTTCTACTAAAGAAATTTATTTTTTGCTCAAAAAAAGTCCAAAAACACCAGTTTGCGGCGGTTTATCACGTTTTACCGCATTTTTCAGTGTTAGAGCATTTTTAAAGCTGAAAAACTCCTCTAGAAATCCACTAGTTTTGGTTTTTTTTCCAGCCAAAAAACGTTGATTACAGCCTGTGTGTGCATGGATACATAAGGCAAACAAATGCTCACTCACGTGAGGAAGTCACGAGATACGTGATGTACGTGATGCAACGCGTCAGCGATACACAGAGATGTGGTGGTGTTACTTCCGGCACGGGCGCCATCTTGGTATACCCATAGCAGTACACCCAGCGTTTACCATGTGGTTCTGTGAGATTGTTTTAAACCTCTAACTTGTGAGTGAGCATTTGTTGGCTTTGTGCAACTTTAATAAATGTAACAGTATTCCACTATGGGAGGATTCTTCTTCTGTTCTTCACCATATATATTATACCTCCTAGATCAGGGGTGGGCAAACTTTTTGACTTGAGGGCCGCAATGGGTTCATATATTGGACCCGGGGGCCGGACTAGCTGCTGGCCGGCCCAGCCACTACCATGCCATCCATAGTAAGTATAGTAATATTCCCCCATAGTAAGCATAGTAATTCATCCCCCATATAGTAATTCATCCCCCATATAGTAATTCATCCCTCCTATAGTAATTCATCCCCCATATAGTAATTCATCCCCCATATAGTAATTCATCCCCCATAGTAATTCATCCCCCATATAGTAATTCATCCCCCATATAGTAATTCATCCCCCATAGTAATTCATCCCCCATAGTAATTCATCCCCCATATAGTAATTAATCCCCCATATAGTAATTCATCCCCCCTATAGTAATTCATCCCCCTTATAGTAATTCATTCCCCATATTGTGTCAATTCACTTACCTTTGCTCCGCGCGTTCCTCTCGCCGTGTTCCCGCGCCGCTCCGGTCTTCAGGGCAGACTGTGAGAGGAGAGGAGTTCGTCACGCTGCCCCGCCTACATCCTGACAGCCAATGTTTGCCACGCTCCGCGGGCCGTAGTTTGCCCATTGCTGTCCTAGATTGTAAACTCGAAAGAGCAGGGCCCTCGATCCCCTCATGTTTTGCATTGTATTGGTATTGTTCTGTCACATGTTCTGTCCCCCTCTGTAATGTACAGCGCTGAGCGAACTATTGGGCTTTATAAATACTGTATAATAATAATAATATATACGAGTTGGCTGAGCTTACTATCCTGCATGAAAGAGACCCTGATACCAGGATTGATCATATCTATATTTCCGTAAGGGGGTTACCACCATCACTGCTAACCCGGATCCGTATCTGCTGATTGGTCGCATAGCTGTGTTTAATATTTTGAAGGCATATTGGCCCTTTGAGGTCGCTACATGAAGGTGAGGGGGCAATCCAGCCGGTGACGGATCTTATTTCCCTACACCTGCATCACTTTTGGCTGGAATTTCCACTATATCCATTTGTTTGTGGATTTCACAAGTGGACATTTATTTTATATTGTCATTATTGGTGGCACATTTTTTGGCATTTTCTGCTTAGTATTGTGTTCTTTATACATGTAGCACAGTGCGTCACTTTTCAATTATTTTTGTGTTGTCGCAGTTTGATGTCCATATATACGAGCACATTTAGTCCCAATTTAGGGACTTTAGCACTATATTTATTTCTTTGTGGTCACCATCACGTCTCTGAGACACTGATATGTGGAAGGACATTTGTTTGGTCCTATTGTTTGTCTTTAGTCAGGTTTCATCCTGACTTTCTTACCGTTTATTTGTACAGGTAACATTTATGCCGGGTGTCGGTCCATTTTCACTGCACAGTTTCAGGCATTATTTATGCCAAGTGTCCATCACTTTATTTATTACAGGTACTTATATAGCGCCGTCAATTTACACAGCACTTTACATATATATTGTACATTCACATCAGTCCCTAACCCTCAAGGGGCGTACAATCTAAGGTCCCTAACTCACATTCATACATACACATACTAGGGACAATATAGACAGGAGCTGACTAACCTACCAGCATGTCTTTGGAGTGTGGGAGGAAACCGGAGTACCCGGAGGAACCCCACGCAGGCACAGGGAGAACATGCAAACTCCAGGCAGGTGGTGCCGTGGCTGGGATTGAGGTCACTTTTGCCCTTGTTTAAGGGATGCATGTGTGATTTTGCACCATTTCTTTTTAGTCTTTGATATGTATTTATATATTTATCTGTTTTTTTCTTTACGTTTGTAATTTTGCACATTATTGCATGATAGTGTTCACATTTATTATCCCAGACAGTGGAGTCTGTAGGAGCAATATATATATATTTAATAATTTATAGCATATAGGCCTCTTTTGTGGGAGCGCAGCACCATTGTTTCCTTTTAACTGCAAGCACTGATGTGAACTATGACATTGGCAACCATATAACCTACTTTCTGTGCGTTTTGGATGCAGAAAAAACAGCAACTGAGCTCGAGTTCACACTGATGCGGTGCGGGATTTGCTCCGGTTTCTGAGATTCCCGCACTGCATCTTGATCGCACCCCGTTCATGTGAACCCCTGCGGGTGTGAATGTTAAGTTAACAACACCTGAAATTGGTTTGCAAAATGCTGTGCAATGTGCAGAATCGGATCACATGGGTGTGAATATCCTGCAATCTGATTCTAGTGGGGACAAAAAAAAAGGGTCCTGCACTATTTTGGTGCGGATGCGGAGCGATCTGAGCCATAAAAAATGTACGGCTCAAACTGCACCACAGAGACCGCATGTGGTTTGCACAGGAATGCGGTGTGGTTCCCGTGTGGATCCCATGCGATGTGTTGCACCGCAGCAGTGTGAACCCGGCAGAAACGCATGTAGTGTGAACCCGGCAGAGACACATGTAGTGTGAACTGGCCCTAAATCATTTTACCTCTTTATTAGCAATAAAAACTGACAGGGGTTCTAATCCTTCCCCACTGTATCCATCCCCCTGGATATCACGTCCTGAGATAAATGCCACACGCCTTGTTTTAGTATTGTTCTTTTTTTGTGAATTGCAAAAGAATGTTAGAAAAACGCTACGAGGTATTTTATATCAAATTGTAACGCAGAAAATACAGTTTTGTGAGGATTCCGGCTGAGCGGTAGAATGCTGAGCGAGCGTGTGATATGTCTAGAGGAAACCTGCAGCATTTCCTGGTAGATGATTACAAAAGTATTGACAGAACACAAACTTAAATCCATACGCATGTGCATAAAAATGCACATACATAAATTAAATCACACGTGCAAAAATGTGAAGTGGAATAAAACGCAAACTCAAAGTCCAATAGTGGAATATTAAAAGTGAAAAAAAAGTCCAATAATGGAATATTAGAGTGAAAAAACTGTAAACTGTGTTTCCAATAATACTGTAAAGTGACCACAGGTGAAACAAATCGTGCAGATATCTGAGTGTAGATAGAGCTTGTGAATCCAACACCTTCTGGATTAGCCTCTCACCTCATCTCTTCGACCCTTGCGGGTCAAAGAGCAGTAATGGATCCCTCTCACAGATCCTCCAGGCACCAAGGCACTCCAAAACCACTTCTCAGGATATAATATTCCCACTCAGCTCTTCTCCAAGTATAGGTGAAATATCAATTTCTCAGAACAAAAAAGAGGGATCCTCCCATAGTGTAGTAGGTTTATTATACCATAGGAACATCAGATATTAAGTAGAAATACACTTACGTAGCAGCCAGTCCACATTAGACCCTCATGCTCTCAAATGAGGATATATCTGTGTTTGTTGGGTGTACAGCTGAATCCACAGGTGTACCAAGATGGTGCATCATTATACACTCTTCGTTTTTTCTGTTTCAAACAGAAAAAACGAAGAGTGTATAATGATGCACCATCTTGGTACACCTGTGGATTCAGCTGTACACCCAACAAACACAGATATATCCTCATTTGAGAGCATGAGGGTCTAATGTGGACTGGCTGCTACGTAAGTGTATTTCTACTTAATATCTGATGTTCCTATGGTATAATAAACCTACTACACTATGGGAGGATCCCTCTTTTTTGTTCTGAGAAATTGATATTTCACCTATACTTGGAGAAGAGCTGAGTGGGAATATTATATCCTGAGAAGTGGTTTTGGAGTGCCTTGGTGCCTGGAGGATCTGTGAGAGGGATCCATTACTGCTCTTTGACCCGCAAGGGTCGAAGAGATGAGGTGAGAGGCTAATCCAGAAGGTGTTGGATTCACAAGCTCTATCTACACTCAGATATCTGCACGATTTGTTTCACCTGTGGTCACTTTACAGTATTATTGGAAACACAGTTTACAGTTTTTTCACTCTAATATTCCATTATTGGACTTTTTTTTCACTTTTAATATTCCACTATTGGACTTTGAGTTTGCGTTTTATTCCACTTCACATTTTTGCACGTGTGATTTAATTTATGTATGTGCATTTTTATGCACATGCGTATGGATTTAAGTTTGTGTTCTGTCAATACTTTTGTAATCATTAAGCACATTATATTTATTATTATTGTTAATATTTTTATTTTGAGATATTGAATTCCACATTCACTTTAATTAGTTTGAATGTAGCGCAGCATTTATATGGTTTATATTCACTTGATCACTGGTATATGATTTAATGTTAGCAGCTGTTTGGGGTTCATTTATTTACTATTTCAGTTTGTTTAAACACACATTTGGAGCGCAGGAGGGTCACACCATTATTATTTCCTGGTAGAGCATACAGCTGGTCATAGAGGGGGGGCTGTACACCCCTGTACATTTATATCTGTGTGTGACATCACCACTCTCCTTATACAGGAGATATCCGTACAGGTGTGACATCACCACTCTCCATATACAGGAGATATCTGTACAGGTGTGACATCACCGCTCTCCATATACAGGAGATATCTGTACAGGTGTGACATCACCGCTCCCCATATACAGGAGATATCCGTACAGGTGTGACATCACCACTCCCCATATACAGGAGATATCCGTACAGGTGTGACATCATCAATCTCCATATACAGGAGATATCTGTACAGGTGTTACATCACTACTCTCCATATACAGGAGATATCCGTACAGGTGTGACATCACTACTCTCCATATACAGGGGATATCCGTACAGGTGTGACATCACCACTCTCCATATACAGGAGATATCCGTACAGCTGTGACATCACTAATATATAACATTGTCTCTCCTAATATCAGGAAATATATGACATCATATTTATAAATAACAGCCCCTCCCCCCCAGACTGACCTCCATACACCCCGGACACCCCAATAATAATCAGGATGAGGGGGATCATCTTCTTCCTCCTCACAGAGACCCCAAAACTCAGCTCCGTCCACCGCACACAGCCCGGGGAGAGTCACACGGTGAGTCAGGACTCTTGTACAGGAGGGCGGAACTGTGTGCTGATTGGATGATTTTGGCTCTCTGTCCAATAGGAAAATGAACTCAGAGCTGATCATCAGTTGCCGGGTAGAGGAAGTGTGCTCAGGATGGCTCAATGCAATGTATAGAAGAGGAAAGTGAAAGAGAAATGTGATGTACACAAATGTCCAATCTCCTCCCACCAGAGGACCGCCGCCCCGCCCACTGACGCAGCCCTGCCCACTAGTGGACAGAGCACCGCCCACTAACGCCGCCCCGCCCACTGACACTGCAACATCAATCTGATGGGCACTGATGGGAATTGATAGGCTGCACTGACAGGCATCACTGAGGAGGCATTGAAAACCAGCACAGATGGGCACTGAAAGAGGACCACTGCACCATCACTCTGATGAGGTTGCACTGATAGGGTGCTCTATTTGCCAACATTGCCAAAAATGTTTTAGGGACCCTTTTTTTCCCTGTATGTATGAAAGGCGGTGTGGGCGGAGTATCATTTTAATTGAGGGTGGGGCATTCCGTTGTGGGTGTGGCTCAACATCAGTTGTGATAAATGCGGCGTGCGATGATGGATGATGACATCAGCAAGCACTGACTGGGACACATTGGGTTTACAATGACACTGTGTAATTTCTGGCAGTCAGGACAATGCCACATGAATACAGAGACGCCATCTTTGTTGGCACACAGCACTTTGTTCTAACATTGTAGATAGAAGTAGAAGTGTCTCCATTTTCATTGGCTGTGTCCTGACTGGGAGACATTGGACCGTGTAGATTTAATCCCGATATCTCACAGTCAGTGCTGCCAGAAATCCGGAGAGATGTGCCCATTGCAGACTTCATTCCCTTCTATAATAGCCCAGCAGGTGTGGAAATCCCCGGCCCCAGCACAGCGCTCACCTCCATTACTGACACTTCACTAGTAGAATGAAGGGGGGCTGAGGCTGGCTGCACCCCCTCCCACCAACTGCCACTGCCTCGGGGGTGCTGGGGATGTCGGAGTCCTCACTGTCATCTCCTAGACCGAGCTGCTGGGGAGGAGGTAGGGGGAGGGAGGGGTCTCCAACACCGTTCTGTGTCTCCTCCTGCAGGCAGCTTAGGCCATCCAGTGACAGGTCCCGGCCTCGTCTACATTGCTCGGGCGGAGTGATACAAAAGTGGGTGGGAGTTTATTATTAAAGTGGAGCTCCACCCAAAAGGGCCTTTGTCCCCCGCTCCCCATTAAGGATCGGCACCTTTGGGGAGTGGGAGGGAGAGTAGCAGGTACCCGAATTTGACAGGTACCCACTCCCACTGCGATCACCTTGGCAAGCAGAAATTATTCCCCCCCCTTATTATCTTGTGGGACACGTGACAGGTCCCAGAAGACAACGGGGCCATTCACAAAGCGCAGCGTTTCGTGTGCATGCACAGCGGGCACCCGGCTGTGAATCCGCAAGCTGTCAGCCGGCTGCCCACACTGAAGATGCCGGAACCAGGGAAGACGAAGAGTGAAACCAGCTGTGGTGAGAACACCGCCGGACCGAGGAACAGGGAAGTGGCTGTATTTTAGGCGGCACTGATGAGGCGCCACTGATGGGCACTGACATGCATCACTGATGGACACTAACAGGCATCACTGAGGAGGCACTGAAAGCCAGCACAGATGGGCACTGATGGACACTGAAATCCAGCATAGATGGGCACTGATGGACACTGAAATCCAGCACAGATGGGCACTGAAATCCAGCACAGATGGGTACTATTGTCCGCACTGATGGGGCTACACTGATGATCAGTGTGGATGTCCCCCTAATAAATGTCACTTACCGGCTCTCCTCACTCGCTGTCAGAGGAGAGGACTACCGATAATTGGCATTTCCTGTTTACATGTTGAAGTAAACAATAAGGGGGTGGTTTCTTGGAATCCCTCTATTTATTATACAATTATGTACTATTTGTCAGTTCCTATAATTAGTATATACAGTTGCAAGAAAAAGTATGTGAACCCCTTGGGATTACGTGGAGTTTTGCATGAATTGGGCATAAAATGTGCTCTGAACGTCATCTAAGTCACAACAATAGAAGAACACAGTCTGCTGAACATAATACTACACAAACATTAGATGTTGCCATGGTTTAATTGCACATAACATGTAAACATTCACAGGGCAGGGAGGAAAAAGTATGTGAACCTTTGGACTTAATAACTGGTTGACCCTCCTTTGGCAGCAATAACCTCAACCAAACGTTTCCTGTAGTTGCAGATCAGACCTGCACAACGATCTGGAGTCATTTTGGACCACTCCTCTTCACAAAACTGTTTCAGTGTAGCAATATTCTTGGGATGTCTGGTGTGAATCGCTCTCTTAAGGTCATGCCACAGCATTTCAATCGGGTTGAGGTCAGGACTTTGACTGGGCCACTCCAGAAGGCGTATTCTGTGCTGTTGCAGCCATTGTTTTGTTGAATGACTTGTATGCTTTGGGTCATTGTCCTGTTGCATCACCCATCCTCTGCGGAGCTTCAGTTGGCGGACAGATGGTCGTACGTTTTCCTGCAAAATGTCTTGATAAACTCTGGAATTCATTTTGCCATCAATGACAACAATCCGTCCAGGCCCTGAGGCAGCAAAGCAGCCCCAAACCATGATGCTCCCTCCGCCATGTTTTACAGTGGGGATGAGGTTTTGATGTTGGTGTGCTGTGCCTTTTTTTCTCCACACATAGTGTTGTGTGTTCTTCCCAAACAACTCAATCTTGGTTTCATCTGTCCACAGTATATTTTGCCAGTAGTGCTGTGGAACATCCAGGTGCTCAAACGTGCTGCAATATTCTTTTTGGACAGCAATGGCTTCCTCCGTGGTGTCCTCCCATGTACTCCATTCTTGTTTAATGTTTTCCTTATTGTAGATGTGTCAACAAAAATGTTAGCATGTGCCAGAGATTTCTGTAGGTCTTTAGCTGACACTCTGGGATTCTTCTTTACCTCATGCAGCATTCTGCGCTGTGCTCTTGCAGTCATTTTTACAGGATGACCGCGCCTAGGGAGAGTAGCAACAGTGCTAAACTTTCTCCATTTGTAGACAGTCTGTCTTACCATGGACACATGAACATCAAGGCTTTTGGAGATACTTTTGTAACCCTTTCCAGCTTCATGCAAGTCAACAATTCTTGATCGTAGGTCTTCTGAGAGCTCTTTTCTGCGAGGCATGGTTCACATCAGACAGTGCTTTTTGAAACCAGTAAACCCAAAACAGGTGTGTGTTTTTTAAGGGCAGGACAGCTGTCAGCAACACATCCAATATCATCACACTGATTGGAGTCAAGGTTGGCTCACTCCTGGCTCCAATTAGCTCTGGGAGAAGTCATTAAGCTAGGGCCTCACATACTTTTTCCTCCCTGCACTGTGAATGTTTACATGTTATGTGCAATTAAACTATCTAATGTTTGTGTAGTATTATGTTCAGCAGACTGTGTTCTTCTATTGTTGTGACTTAGATGATGTTCAGAGCACATTTTATGCCCAATTCATGCAAAACGCCAGTAATCCTAAGGGGTTCACATACTTTTTCTTGCAACTGTACATGCATTGAAATTCGTCCGGTCAAGGGGTGGACTGACAACTCATGGGGCCCCCGGGCAATAGGGGATCATAGGGCCCCTGTGTCCTTGTCCAAATTCAAAAAAGCCTATGAAAAAGGTACCAGGGGCATCTCATGGGGCCCCCTACTGACCCGGGCCCTGGGGCAGTGCCCGAGTTTCCAAATGGTCAGTCCGCCCCTGGTCCGGTCCCTGCTGAACTGGCCAAATTTCTATCCATGTATAGCCAGCTTTACTCTATCCAACATTAAAATAATTTCCTTTAATTCTACTTTAGAGCTGAACTACAAGAAACCTATAAAGCCCGCACGGCGAGGGTTAACTGTTAATGCATGCCTAGGAGGCCAGGTACAGCAGTACACACAGTGCCTGATCAGCTCCTGCAGGCTCTTGTATGCTGCTAGACTGCTCTCCACACCCTCTTGTCCCCCACAGGCCAGTAGTCTAAGTAGGTCAGATTCCACCCACCCATTGGCCTTGTGTTTGACACATGTGCCCTAGACTACTAGGATTTAACCCTTACAGTGCAAGTGCAGTTTGACTGCAAGGGAGAACGTCTAGTTTCCCTGAGTTGGGTTTAAAATGTTATAGTTGTCACCAATGGAGGTGAAAGCTTCTAGCATGGTCACCTGTTCTGGTGACATTTGTTAACCTGATGCTGTTGAGTGTATGGACATATGCAGCCCCACTGAAGTGGGTCCTCTTCTACAGGGCTGCATATTTGCACAGCTGTCCTTGTGCTGGGAGTGTGCTGCAGAGTGTGCCCCCAGCATAGAGACCAGTGCCAGGAACAAGGGCAGCACAGTAGATAAATGGTTAGCACTTCCACCTGGCAGTATGAGGGTCCTTGTTTTGAATCCCAACCATGGCACCACCTGCCTGGAGATTGCATGTTCTCCCTGTGCCTGCGTGGGTTTCCTCCGGGTACTGCAGTTTCCTCCCACACTCCAAAGACATGCTGGTAGGTGAATTGTCTCCTGTCTATATTGTCCCTAGTATGTGTATGTATGAGTGTAAGTTAGGGACCTTAGATTGTACGCCCCTTGAGGGTTAGGGACTGATGTGAATGTACAATATATATGTAAAGTGCTGCGTAAATGGACAGCACTATATACTGTAAATGCCTGAAACAAATAAAATCTAGAGCCCAGGTGAACATCCCCCCAAGATGTATGAGCATTATGTTCCAGCAAAAATCCCCCCCCCACAAACAAACACCAAACAAATAAATTGAACACATACTGCATACTTACCCCCTGAGCATAAATTCCCCCTCCTCCCAGTACAAATCCACTCCCCTGCTGAAATCCCCCCCCCAGCTCAAATCTTCTCTATCTCCATATGCCCCCAGCACAAATCTCCCCTCCCCATAAAAAAATCCCTTGTGTGCTTGCAGCTGCTTCTAGAAAAGAGAGGAGGGAAGCTGGCAGCACTGTGGGGGCACACACGGGGACCTGGGCAGTAGGGGGAAACATATGGTGCATGGGGAGG
Organism: Staurois parvus; assembly: GCF_062004578.1. Classification (NCBI taxonomy): domain Eukaryota; kingdom Metazoa; phylum Chordata; class Amphibia; order Anura; family Ranidae; genus Staurois; species Staurois parvus. The sequence goes on along the minus strand of NW_028318893.1, from coordinate 117,827 downwards.
TTTATGGGTGCAGAAGGGGGATAATTACTGGAACCAATCCCCTGTATGGTTCTCTTTGCAGCAGCTGAAGGCCAGATTTCAGCTGCTGCAGAGAAAGCAATACAGGAGATCTGTTCCTGTAATCCCCCCCCCCATTGTGGCGATCATCCTCCCTGCCCACATCTGATTCCCCCAGCTGCCTGGGCCCCCCTGCTGGCCTAGACCCTGTACAGGAGGACTGGTTATCCACAGCCCTGGTTATTGTAATGGGGAGAAAAAAAATGCGGCTACATAAAACATTTTTCTTTTACTATTTTGAGGGGGGGAGGGGACGTTTTCCTTTCATAATAAAATTAGGAGATATCATTACCATTTACCACCAAAATGAAGACCCAATTTGTCCCACAAAACGAGGTATAATCCCGCCTGGATAGACAAAGTAGCTGTGATCGGGGCAGACTGACCATTCAAGCACTTGGGCACTGCCTGAGGGCCTGAGCTCAGTAGGGGGCCCCATGAGATGCCCCTGGTACCTTTCATTGGCTTTTTCATAGGCTTTTTTGGGTGTGGGTGAGGACACAGGGGCCCCATTGCCCGGGGGCCCCATGAGTTGTCAGTCCGCCCCTGGCTGTGATGATATGTACGGTGTTACTTTCATATGTCGAAGTCGCAAAACTGAGTTCAGGAACTAAGATTTACCGTTGTCACGAGGGAGGTAACTGTCATCTTCCCGTCACCTGGAGGGTGCTCCTTGTAACCCAAATGAAGGCCAAGTCTCCCCAGCAGGGACAGTGACTATCGGTCCTTTCAAACAGGCGTTCTGGTTTTTTTCAGTCACTTTTTTCAAAGAAAAAACGGATCAGTTTACATCTGTTTTTTTCATCAGTTTACATCTGTTTAGATCCGTTTACCTCCATTTTTCATCCATTTACATCCATTTTTCGCCTGTTTCGGTTTTTTTTGCTTTAGAAAAATAGGGTTTTCTTCTGTTCAAAAGACTGAACGTTAACGGATGTAAATGGATGAGCAACCGTTTACATCCGCAAGTCCATAGAAATACATGGGAGTCCGTTTTTCATTCATAAACGGACAGATGAAAAAAAACACATATGGAACGCCCGTGTGAAAGGGGTCTATAGTAAAAGCCTGCTGAGGTTTTCAATTCTTCCCCGCTGTATCTAAGCTAGACAATGTTTCAGCCGAAGTTCCACTTTCACAACAACATTTATCCAACACCGACTACGTCTCAGTTCACACCTATACAGATTGTGTTTGAGCCATTTCTGCATTGCTTTTTGCGTTGCGTTTTTTAAGTGTTTTGCTTTTTTTTCTTGTTGCTAGGCAGATTTAAAATGCAAAACGCATAAAAAACGTGGCAAAAGCACAGCAAAAACGCAATACATGCTTTTCTGCAGCGTTCCCATTGAAGTCTATAGAACCAAAAACGCAACTTTTTGTGTTGAAAAAACTCCCTGACCCTTTCGAAAAAACGGACCGGGTGAAAAGGCGGAGATGTAGACGTGTCCCATAGGAAATCATGTTCAATTGACTGTACTGCATTACTGGAAAACGCTTCGGTGTGACCTGAGGGTAAGACAGACTGTAGACCAGATCGCACATATTTCCACACACTTGCGTTTTGCGTGAGATTTCTATTGTCGTCTATGTATGTGAAATCGCAACAAACTGCAGAAAAAGTCCCACAAGAACGGCTTTGGAAATGGCGCTGCAGCAAATGGCGTATGTTCAGACACTCACATTCATTAGATCCGATTTCAGGTGCGATTTGTAAGACATCTGATACAGGTATCTATGTAAATCGCACCAAATGTAGTGCATGTAGTACTGTAGAGATCGCTGCGGCCAAGTCAGAACCGCGCCGATATGATCGCTCTGATAGCGGACAATAGGGGGCGACTTGGCATACGATTTACAAGTCGCATGACACACAAATTTCATGCCAAATCGCACCGAAGTGACCCGGGGGCTAAAGGAAGATCTAAAGCTGAATGTTTGTTATTGTGGATAAAGTTGGGGAGGGAACAACCTCTGTATTCTGCCATCTGGGTCTCATTAGGGGGATTTTCCTTCACTTCCTGTCCTATAGACTCAACAGGAAGTGAGAAGAAATCCCCTCCTAGTTGTCACAGAAACAAATGTCCCCATTCTTCCTGTTGTGGTGACAACACATCATGTTGGTTGTGTCCTCACTATTCTTCCTGTGATTTGGTGATCAGCACACATGGGGGGGGGGGGGGGGCGAGTCTCCCTAACGGGGTCACAGACAGCAATACAATCCATCCAGAGGATCTGACCCCTCACCACTCCATCCATATCTGAAATACAAGTCCCCCCCAGTTATATGTCCATGTGACAGAGGAGAATGAACACAGCGCCCCCTCCAGGATCACATCTAGAACAGGAAATAGGTGTGAGCAGTGAGAAGGTGAAATGTATTGTCAGCGGATACACTGTGATGTCTGGTGAGCCCTGACCTCTCCGCCCATCCCCCGCTCCGTACACACGATCCAGGAGCAGCCTTCAGAGCCTGGACAGCCGTATTGTCATCTTCACACAGACAGGACATGGCTGTCACTTCCACAATACTTCTACCTTTATCACTACACATTGATTTCTACCATTCTATACAACACTTGGAGGAAATCCCCCCCACTGACAACATGTCATCTATATTGTCCTCTACTTACCACACTGCACCCCTGACACCCCCACAATCAGGATGAGGGGGGTCACCATCTTCATCCTCCCTGCTGTCCTCTATAGAGACCCCAAAACACCTCACCGTCCACTTCCCCCAGCTCAGGGACAGTCTGTGTACAGGAGGGCGGAGCTCTGTGCTGATTGGAGGATGCTTCCTCTCTACCCAATAGGAAAATCAGGAGAGGGAGGGTCAGCAGTTACCGGGCAGAGTGACAGTGAGAAGGTTGTTTTCTGAAAAGTCAGAAACGAAACTTTGAAACATCCGACAAGCGGAGTTCTAGAATCCAAACACTGAGAATGTGCGAATCTCCCCCAATACCGGGCATGGGAGGGATCCACGGGAAACCCCGGAGACCAATCACAGGAGGGATCTCTACTTATTGATCTACAGAGATCCCTCCTCACCATTCTACAGCAGAGACAGAACCTCTGATTAATGTCATTGTATTTCAGGTACTTATATAGCGCCATCAATGTTTCGAAGCACTTTACATATATATTGTACATTCACATCAGTCCCTAACCCTCAAGGGGTGTACAATCTAAGGTCCCTAACTTACACTCATACATACACATAGGAGGGAAAACATAGGAGCCAATTCACCTCCCAGCATGTCTATGGAGTGTGGGAGGAAACTGGAGGAAACCCGAACAGGGAGCACATTCCAGGCAGGTGGTGTTGTGGTTGGAATTTGAACCAACGACCCGAGTACTGCCAGGCGGAAGTGCTAACCATTTAGCTGCTGTGCTGTAAAGGCTCAAGGTGTTTTCCCTTCATGCATTCTATGTTGGGGACACGGGTCTCTTCCCACAACCCTGGACCTGTAGTTTGGGGGTCGGCTGACCGGGAGTTTATCAGAATCTGGAAGCCCCTCTAACAGTTACCCCAGGATCACACCGAGGCGTTTCTGCAGCATCTTGTGTTTTGCAGTAACACAGTACAGTCCATTGAACATGACTTCCTATGGGACCCGTCATCATCTCCCCGTTTTCACCCGATGCGTTTTTTGGAAAGGATCAGGGAGTTTTTTTAACGCAAAAAGTTATGCTTTTGGTTCTATAGAATTCAATGGAAACGCTGCAGGAAAGCATGTAGTGCACTTTTGCGGCATTTTTGCAGCGTTTTAAATCAAAGTCACAGTACACAGAGCGCTCCCACAGATACACGTGTACACAATACACAGAGCGCTCCCGCACATACACGTGTACACAATACACAGAGCGCTCCCGCAGATACACGTGTACACAATACACAGAGCGCTCCCGCAGATACACGTGTACACAATACACAGAGCGCTCCCGCACATAAACATGTACACAATACACAGAGCGCTCCCGCACATAAACATGTACACAATACACAGAGCGCTCCCGCACATACATGTGTACACAATACACAGAGCACTCCCGCACATACACGTGTACACAATACACAGAACTCTCCCACACATACACATGTACCCAATACACAGAGCTCTCCCACACATACACATGTACACAATACACAGAGCGCTCCCACACATACACACAGAGCTCTCCCACACATACACATGTACACAATACACAGAGCGCTCCTGCACATACACGTGTACACAATACACAGAGCACTCCCGCACATACACGTGTACACAATACACAGAACTCTCCCACACATACACCTGTACCCAGGGCTTTTTTTCTCAGAGGAAAGGTGGTGGAACTCCCCCACCCAAACCTGGCCACGCCCCCATCAAACCCTAGGACCACCCCTTTAGAGAACAGGAATGCAAGTAAAATTTGGGAGGGGCTATAAAAGTAAATGTATGGAATTAACACCGCCCCCCCCCACATTAGTAAGAATAGCGAGTAACACTGCCCCCCCCCACATTAGCAAGAAAAGCGAGAAAAATTGTATCGCCGCTCCTTACCTGATGCTGACGATCCGCGCTATGGTAGGATCGACGAGCAGAGGGCGTGATGACGTCAGCGCGCACCGCCGGGTGTACTAAGATACACCTTTCCTATGGGGGTGGCCGCGCGCCCCCGATGTTTACACGCTGGCGGTAGAGGGGGGGGGGGTGAAGCGTGCATGTCCCCGCTCACCGGCTGTGAGCAGCGGCAGTGACAGGTGCCGGGCACGCGCAAGCATGACATAAACAAGCCGCGTCCGGCACCTGTCACTTTCGCTGCTCTGCATAGCTTGTCAGCTCTGCAGAGGCAGTCGGTGAGCGGGGACAAGAAGAAAAAGGTGGCGGAACGCAGTACCGCCGCGTTCCGGCAGAAAGAAAGCCCTGCCTGTACCCAATACACAGAGCTCTCCCACACATACACATGTACACAATACACAGAGCGCTCCCACACATACACACAGAGCTCTCCCACACATACACATGTACACAATACACAGAGCGCTCCTGCACATACACGTGTACACAATACACAGAGCACTCCCGCACATACACGTGTACACAATACACAGAGCACTCCCGCACATACACGTGTACACAATACACAGAACTCTCCCACACATACACCTATACCCAATACACAGAGCTCTCCCACACATACACATGTACACAATACACAGAGCGCTCCCACACATACACACAGAGCTCTCCCACACATACACATGTACACAATATACAGACAGTTGGCTTCTCTTCTTCTCCATATAATATATACACTATATTGCCAAAAGTATTCTCCCCGCCTTCCAGATCATGTGATTCAGGTGTTCCAATCCCCTCCATGGACACAGGTGTATACAATCATCACCTAGACATACAGACGGCTTCTACAGACATTGGTGAAGGAACGGGTCGCTCTCAGGAGCTCAGTGAAGGAACGGGGCGCTCTCAGGAGCTCAGTGAAGGAACGGGGCGCTCTCAGGAGCTCAGTGAAGGAACGGGGCGCTCTCAGGAGCTCAGTGAAGGAACGGGGCGCTCTCAGGAGCTCAGTGAAGGAACGGATCGCTCTCAGGAGCTCAGTGAAGGAACGGATCGCTCTCAGGAGCTCAGTAAAGTAACGGGGCGCTCTCAGGAGCTCAGTGAAGGAACGGATCGCTCTCAGGAGCTCAGTGAAGGAACGGGGCGCTCTCAGGAGCTCAGTGAAGGAACGGGGCACTCTCAGGAGCTCAGTGAAGGAACGGGGCGCTCTCAGAAGCTCAGTGAAGGAACGGGGCGCTCTCAGAAGCTCAGTGAAGGAACGGGGCGCTCTCAGGAGCTCAGTGAATTAATCCCAGGTACACACGTGCCGTATATCACATGTAATCCACACAGGAACCGCTCCTCATTCCTGTACAAATCACATTATGTATGGCTCTAATCACATGCAGGACCCTTTGTTTAGTCCACACTAGAATCGGATCACTCGGGTATTCACACCCATGTCATCCGATTCTGCACATCGCGCCGCGTTTTGCGGACCACTTTCGGGGTGTTAACTCAACATACACACCCGCAGCAGTTCACATGAATGGGGTGCGATTGTGATGCGGTGTGGAATTCACACAGAAAACACTGCAAATTTCGCACCTCATCAGTGTGTACCCAGGCTGAAGTCTGGTACCGTGATAGGTTGTCACCTGTGCAATAAGTCCATCAGTGACATTTCCTGGCTACTAAATATTCCACCCTCTATTATATGGTTTTTGGTAAATCTAAAGCAATTTTTTAAAGAAAATTGTATAATGTATGGCCAGCCTTAGACTGGGGGGCCATTAAAGGTCATGCGTGTGGAAAGGCCGGAGACCAATACTTCTGCAATATAGTGTATCTGTCCTCCTCTGCTTAGTTTGCACAGCACCACCTGCTGGACAATCTTTGTAATGACAGACATGTGATTTCCGAGAAATTGCAGGACTTCTTACAGGGAGTAATGTCATCAACCTGTTGAGGACAGAGAAGTCTTGTACTGCCTGCTACTGATCTGATGGAGTACTGTAATAACATCTCTAATGTAAGGCTGAGTTTACACTGAGGAGTTTTTGAAGCATTTTTCCTTTGAAAAAGCACCTGAAAAGCTCAAGAAAACTGCTTCCCTGTGTATATGAACGTACATCTATGTATGTGAACGTCTATGTATGTGAATGTACATCTATGTATGTGAACGTCTATGTATGTGACTGTACATCTATGTAAGTGAACGTCTATCTATGTATGTGAACGTACATCTATGTATGTGAACGTCTATCTATGTATGTGAACGTCTATGTATGTGAATGTACATCTATGTATGTGAATGTATATCTATGTATGTTTTCACACTGAGGTGTTGTGCTTGCGGTGCGATGTAAAAACTCCTGCTTGCAGCATCTTTGAGGCATGTTTGGTAAGTTAAAAAAAACACAGCAGAAATGCTTCTTCCCATTGAAATCAATGGAAAACACCTGAAAAGTGTTTTTGGTGCAGTTTTTAAGTCACGTGTCCTTTAAAAACACTCAGAAAGCGCGGTAGAAACACCTATGCATTTTTGCTGTGTTTTGCGGCAGATCAGTGTGAAAGTAGCCTAAAAATCTCTTTTCAAGCAACTATAGCAGCTGGATACATACCCAGGACACACCTACATACCCTGGACACATCCAGGACATACCAAGGACATACCCAGGACACATCCAGAACACACCCAGGACATACCAAGGACACACCCTGGACATACCCAGGACACACCCAGGACATACCAAGGACATACCCAGGACACATCCAGAACACACCCTGGACATACCAAGGACACACCCAGGACACACCCTGGACATACCAAGGACACACCCTGGACACACCCAGGACATAGGGGGCTTGTTGTCAAGGGCTGGTATACAGCAACCAGTGGGCCGTAGTTTTAGGACTAAGATAGGATCCAAACAAAAGACCAAAAACCTTGAATAACAGTTATTTTTCTTCATATCTGTTAAAACATTTTGCAAATAAATAAATTTAGGTCAAAATGTATTCTATTACATTTCTTTGGGGATAATAACACAAATCATTGTATATTATGTAGTCTGTAAGAAAGTTATACAGTCCACAAATTATGGTGTATACATACTGAACATTGATCAATCCTAATGTACTGACTTTCTTAACGAAACTGATTCAATTGTTCTCCCTTGTTGTGATTAGCTGTGATTGGCCAAAGCTAATAACATGGTACATATGGGCTGTGATTGGCCCTGTCTGCACCATATGATCGCTGTGACCAATCACAGCTAACAACACAGTTGTATACAATGGATGGCATGAAAGGAAGCCATACATTGTTTACGGTTGTCATGTGATCTGCTATGATTGGTCCCAGTGATCACATGACACTGGGAACAGGCTGGTGTAGTGATCAGTCATCTGCTGTGTTATATTATATCCGGTGGACACAGCTAGTGACAGATTGCTCCGCTGTGTGGTCCCATAGCCGGGTGATCGGCGCCTTCTGAGAGAATCATATGACTGTGACAGACCCAACTAGGACAGGGGCTTTTAAAGGGGGCTGCATGCTAGCCTCTTGCCTACTGACTATGGCCCTGGCATCTGAGGGGGGTCTATTCTTTGGTGGGTGCCTGGGGGGGACCTTTGGAGTAGTTTACTTCGGATTCAAGTCCATGTCTCCCCAAAACACACACACACTCTGAGAACTGGAGGACATGGATACAGATTTGGGGTCTCTGTGCCCAAACTAGCATTGACTGCTTCCACCCCCCCCCCCCTAGACTCAGAGACTCTAAGAGGATGTTGATATAATCAGCTCAAACCAACCTCATGCTGAGGACTCTTGCTCTAATCTGTGTATTAAGGTGTTACAGTATGTGTTTACTATCTTCTCCCATTGTGTGCATTTCCATCGTTAATTCGGTTGAGTCACCTATTGTTTGTCTGTTGGCAAGTCTTTCTGAGGGTACCTACATGGAAGGATTAAACTGTTGTCAGCTTCACCTTGTTATCTAATCTGTGTGGGATATTTATCTCAATGTGTAATATTTGTTTTATTGTGGGGACTGCCCCTATTTCTGGAGTTTATGTAAACTGTATTTCTGTTTAATAAAGAGTTCCAGTTTGGCATCTAAGCTAGTCTCGTCTAGTCTAGGGTGCAATACCTGGCTATATTACCTTGGTCATGTGTCCCAGTGGCGAGGAAGCAGTTCCTGATGGAATCACCCAATCGAGGTGACAGGTGTTCTGTCACATTTGGTGGAAAGCGGTGGGATGCCTCCTGCAGTCTGGGACATCCAAACCCCCATTGGGTTCCAAGGTCCAGTTAGGAGAAGAAAAGAGGAACAGATACTAGCCACCATAAAAAGCTGAATTTGAAAGGAGGCCGTGAGAGATGTGGATGCAGCACAGAGGACCAGTGCCAGAGCAGGTCCTGCTAGGATGGTATGATTCCATCCGCTGGCAACTCTGGAAGGAAGCACTAGACTGAGAGCAGCGCCACCAGGGAAAAATGCTCTCCTACACCCAGGAAAGGTACTGGTCGCAGTACGAAGTGTGGGTGCTATTATTGGGGGAACAGCCACATAAGGAGTCGACAGCTGAGTTAATCAGGCTGGTCCGGGCAGAGATGCGGCTGAACGAGAGCTACAGAACCCTCCGCTGGTATGTAGCCTAAGTGTGCCCTTGGACAGCAGATGGCAGCCTGATGGAAGGCTTTGACTATGGTGCCCTGGGGCTGTTGTACAGGAAGCTGTCATGGGACCCTGACATCGGTAGCAATCTGGAGTGGTGTTTGGAGGAAATCATGGATTACAGAGACCAGATGCTGAACATCTCGGAAATGCTCTGGGCACAGGAAGATTTGGAGTTTCTAGCTGTTCAGGAATGGGAGCTGGAGATCGCCTACAGATGGCTGCTAGACTCTGCTCATCTGCAGGGCTGGGCTCCCTTTGCCTGGGGCTATCAAGAAGTACCAGCTGACAGCTCTGAAATCCCATCTGAAGTGTTGGCAATGGGGCAGAGTAACAGAGTGCTTTGCTCACCTCCATCCGCAACTATGGAAGTGGAGCTCTTAGGGCGGATGCAGCAAATGTTGACTCACCTTGATGAACATGTTTCTGCACAGGACAAGCTTGGATGGAGAAATTCATTTGTCCTGCAGCTGGATGAGGGTACGAGAGATGGAGCACCCGGCTCATCTCCCCAGTGGCGGTTCAAGGACCCCAGGAGTGAAGGAAGCTGCTCTCACTCTCCAGAAAGGGTGGACTGACCATTTGGGAACTCGGCCACTGCCTGAGGGTCTGGGGTCAGCAGGGGGCCTCATGATATGCCCCTGGTACCTTTCATAGGCTTTTTTTGGTGTGGTTCGAGTGTGGGCGAGGACATAGGGGCCCCACGATCCCCTATTTCCCGGGGGCCCCATGAGTTGTCAGTCCACCCCTGCTCCCCAGTCACAGACTTTTCACTTGAGTATGTAATATTTACTGAGCTTCCAACAGAAGTGCTGGCATCAGGGCAAAGCTCTGTTAGCCTCTGCCCAGCACCGGAAACAACTCCTGGGATCCAGGGAGAGGAGATAGTGAGACTATCTTAAGCCACCAGTTCCAGAGATTGGGGACTTAATAGACTTTGCTGCTGAGGAGGAACAGCCCAGTGAGTCACCAGCAGAAGAGCTGGCATCAAGGCAGAGTGCTGCTGACCTCTGCCTACAACAATCTGCGGTCCTGGAGGATTTGTGCGAGGCCACTAAATTTTCATTTTGTTTCTCAGCAGAAGAGCCGGCATTGGAGCTGAGCACCACTGACCTCTGCCCACCAACAGCATTTCGAGAACACTCACAAAAAAGTGCACAGGGTGCATCAATGGTCCCACCCTGAAGAGGAAGGGCCTCCCTGACCCCCAAGGGCACAAGCCGGGCAAAGCACTCTTGTTCACTAATCCAAAAGACCTGGTGGACCCTTCTCTTTATGGCTAGCTGAAGCCAACTACTGAGTACTAGATAAGGTACTTCCCTGAAGAGAGGCACCCCTCGGGCACAAGAGGGATTAAAGAACCTAAGGGCCACACATTCTCCCTCTAGGCTTTAGGGCAGGCCCAAACACCCATACAAGCTTTTTTTTCATTGACAAAAGCCATAGGAAGACTGATACTGACATTAGACATATGCACCAATATCAAAATGAAAGAAAAACAGTATTGAGTTGATTTACTAAAACTGGAGCGTGCAAAATCTAGTGCAGCTCTGCAAAGAAACCAATCAGCATCCCTTTTTTTTAATGTCAAAACCTAATTGAACAAGTTGAAGTTAGAAGATGATGGCTACCATGCACAGCTGCATCAGATTTTGCACTCTCCAGTTTTAGTAAATCAACACCAATATCTTTCAACACAGAATTGTGAGCTCCCCCTAAAGCCTTGTACACACAATGAGAATATCAGACAAATGGTCTTCCTTTTTTTTTGCATGCTAGTCTCATATTGAAAATTAAGAGGTTACCTAAGTTACGAAAATTCTCCTACGACAGAATACAACTTCGGAAGTGATGTTGTGTATTGTATTGTAATGTATTCTTTTGTTTCTGAGCATGGGCGGTCTTGGTCATTTGATTATTTTAGATGAATATTGTACTGACTAAATGAAAATCGCTCATTCTGGTATCGTACAAAAAAAAAATTTTCGTGCTTGTCCCTTCAGATATTGTCGCAGGAACTGTCATAATCGGCTCTCGAAAGCTGTGTAATAATGATCAGATTATAGTACAATCGCTCCGAAAGTGGTATTTTTCATTCAATTTTCTCATTGTTTCTACCAACACACTCTGACAATTAGCTTTGTAAATCTTCTTTCTCGAATGGCCACAGTACATCTTATTCAGGTAATGCAGGCACCAGCCAGATACATACTACATTTGGTGATGGTCTTTGTATAGACACCGTGATGTGATGGTTCTCATGGAGTGTTTATGGAGGGTGACAATGAAACCCAGATCCCTCCATCAGAGTTAATTCATAGCTATAGTATTCAAACTTCAGAAACATGAAAACGACCAGTAGAAAATCATTAACATTCATAGAACCTCAAGCTGATAGTAGATAATAGGGAAATGGTCAGGTGGACCTGAATGCAAAAATGTAAGATTTACTATGTTGTAAGAAATGTCTAAAAATGTCAATGTCATGGCTAAACTATACCCTGAAAAATCTACCTTTTTGTCTTGTATTTCTATTAAAAAAAAAAGTAGTGCACTTTTTTTTGCCTTCACTTTCCTATGTTTCTAAGTGAGTTATAGGAAAAAGATCAGCTGCAGGGAGTCTTCAAACAAACAGACATGGAAAGAAGGCGCCTCTAAGTGTAGTATTGGCAGTTTATTAACATGCAAAGATAAAATTCCATTTACAGGAAGTCAAAACATGACAGGCTCATCATAGTAAATTCAACTGATGTTCCTGCTGGTATGGGTTAAGGGCCGTCTGGGCGTCCAGCGGCAGCGTGACTCATGGAATGCAGGGATGTCAGAACTAAGATGGGTGCAGAACCTCGGGAGGAGTCATGGAACACATACGTCGGAAGTAACGTAAGGTGGGGGGTTGTAATGTGAGCATGCACAAAGAGCTCCTTCATCAGACCTGAGGTTCCACGACTCCTCCTGAGGTTCTACAGCCATCTTAGTTCCGACATCCCTGTGTTCCACGGGTCACGCTGCCTCTGAACAGCCGGATGGCCCTTAACCCAAACCACCAGGAACAATCGGTCGAATTTACTATGATGAGCCTGTCATGTTTTGACTTCCTGTAAGTGGAATTTTATCTCTGTATGTTAATAAACTGCCAATACTACACTTAGAGGCGCCTTCTTTCCATGTCTGTTTGCACTAGAGATTTGCTTACAACTCTGTGAAGAGCTGCCTCAGTGTCTGTTTGGCTTCTCTATCCTGGATATCCATTCTGACACCCTCCTAGTGGCTACAGAGGCCTGGTTTCAGCAGGAGCGCCCTATGGACTATACACTTAGTCTGCAAACAAAACTGATGACAAAACTTTGTCCTCTTTTTGTAGGAAGGTTGAAATACAGTATGTGGCTCCAATGAGTTAGGCCCAGGCTGGGGGAAAGAGTTAACCGTTGTACCCAAATTCCTGGGCTTTTCATCCTAACCAGCCCACCTGTGCTATAAAAGGAGGGATGGCTGAGGTCCAAAAAAGGCAGGTTTCAGTGGTTCCAGGAGCTACAGCACCACCTGTGAGCGTAGTCATTGGTGCTGTTGAAGACCTGGATTTCTCGGAGGACATCCAGACATGGACAATGCTGTAATGGACCTTATGGAGGTAGGCCTGGGCCAATATGTCATCTTAGGATTGGGGACGGGATGTTGTTCATATTGAGCGTATGCTGCACTTGTTGAGTAAAGTCATATTTACCATTATTAGCCTGGGCTGAAGTGATTCAAAGAGGTGTATGTTGGTTCTGGCGTATTCCGAAGAAGTTGGGTAAGTAAAGCACTGTGGAGTGTGAAGTAACGATGTTGCTAAAAGGTAACTCAGCAAGACAAGAGGAGTGTAGTTGTTATGGGTCTCCAAGTGAAGGTACAAACAACCATTCGTTAGGCGCAGAGGCGGACTGACAACTCACGGGGCCCCCGGGCAATAGGCGATCATGGGGCCCCCGTGTCCTTGCCCAAACTCAAAAAAGCCTATGAAAAAGGTTTCCAAATGGTCAGTCCGCCCCTGGTTAGGCGTGTTACCTGGTAAGGTGACAGGTTATCTGGAAGCGAGTGGGTCGATGTTCTGGCTCCCCCCCCAGCTGTCAGAATCCAATGGCAACAAGATCCAAACCTGCATTATGGAGATCTATGGCCTAGTCATGAGGTGCGGGATGGAAAGAGTTAAATGAGAACACGCATGAGGTCAGCGCTGTGTGCTCGGCGCCATTCCATTCTGTTACTGGGAGGTAACCCAGGTACAGTACACTGGACTGGGGGAGTGGGTGCAGACTCAGCACGCCCCTCCTAATGCAACATACAAGTCACAGTGTAGTGACACGGGACATGTCGCTTTTCAGAGGAACTCTGTATGTTTATTACTGCACACAGTGAAAGCTCATCTCTAAATGGGGGAAACGCCTTAAAGGGGAACTACATGGCATCTGAGCAGCACAAACCAAAAACACTATTCATTTGTAATATTCAAAGCAAACTCCCCCATCCATCCATCCATCCATCCATGTCTCCATGCTGTATTTTGCTGAGAAATCACTATGAAGAACGCCTCTCTAGCATTTCTGGCCGTAGCCATCCTAAGTCCTCATGCACACCGAATATTTTTACAGCGGCTGTTTTTGGCTTTTGATGTTTTTTTCTACAGCCAGTAAACCTCCCAGCATGTTATCCTATGTGTCCATGCACACATAGACTGGAATCAACGTTTTTTGGCTGGAAAAAACCAGGACAAGTGGGTTCTAGAGGAGTTTTTTAGCTGTAAGAACGCTCTAATGCTGAAAAACGCAGTAAAACGACACAAACCGGAATTTGTGGACTTTTTTTAACCACATAAATATTTTTTTTGGAAAAAAAAAAACACTAAAAAAATGTGAACGTGGAAAAATGCAGCTAAACACTAATGAAAAAAACACTAAAAAAAAAGCTGAAAAACACACATTTTTAAAACATTTTAAAAACATGACTTTACACAGCTAACGTTACCAGTGTTATCAAAACACCCCATGTGCATGGAGCCTAAATAAGGGCAGATGAATTTACTTCCTGGGATCTGGAATCCATTTGCCCTTAGCTCAGGCATGCAGGAAGGAGGATGTGCTTAGCTGAGAAAACCCCTTCTCCCCTTCTGAAGACTCCTGGGATGTATGACATCATTTGCCTAGTCATAGAAACCAGGAAGTAACTGAAGAAATGTAAAAAAATGTAAAAAAAAAATTAAAAGTAAATATAATATACCTTCCTATCCATTTACTAATGCTAGTCAATGTTGATTGAGACAGTGAAGTTCCACTTTAATATCGTAAATAATAACCTTGCAAATGTTTTTACTTTGTGCAAAATGTTATTTTTTTATATTTCAATAGTTTTTTACAGGTGTGTAATGCTGATTCGGTGTATTCTGTTTGTTCCAACATTGTTAAATTGAACTAGAATGTGGTAATTATTATACAAGGTGTTGTATTTGCGCTGGTGAATCTAAGCACATATTCTAAGAACTTTTGATTCTAAGGGAAAATGCCTTAAAAACATTCCATCAAAAGAGAAAATATCCTAAGAACACTCAACTGTATTCATTTCCCACAACAGCCATGGCTTTATATAAATGCGGGAAAATTCCCTGAAACTAGAGAGGGAATGCTGATTCACTCACACAGAATGATTGTACATGCAGTTTGTCAGGACAAATAGCTAGGCCAGCAATGGGCAAACTACGGCCCGGCGGACCTTTTAATCCGGCCCGCGGAGCTATGCTCCCCTCACAGTCCGCCCTGAAGACCGGTGTAGCATGAAAATCTGTCTCCTATGAGGATCTGTCCCCCTCGACGTATCTGCGCATGTGCCGGAGATCGCCGATCGGCTGCTAATGCCTGAAACTGGCACATGCGCAGATACGTCGAGGGGGACAGATCCTCATAGGAGACAGATTTTCATGCTACACCGGAACGGCGCGGGACACGGCGAGAGGAACGCGCGGAGCAAAGGTAAGTGAATTGACACAGGGGGGACTTGGGGACTTAATATGGGGAATGAATTAATATGGGGAATGAATTACTCTATGGGGGATGAATTACTATGGGGGATGAATTACTATATGGGGGATGAATTACTATATGAGGGATGAATTACTATATGGGGGATGAATTACTATAGGGGGGATGAATTACTATAGGGGGGATGAATTACTATAGGGGGGATGAATTACTATATAGGGGATGAATTACTATATAGGGGATGAATTACTATATGGGGGATGAATTACTATATGGGGGATGAATTACTATATGGGGGATGAATTACTATATGGGGGATGAATTACTATATGGGGGATGAATTACTATATGGGGGATGAATTACTATATGGGGGATGAATTACTATATGGGGGATGAATTACTATATGGGGGATGAATTACTATGGGGGATGAATTACTATATGGGGGATTAATTACTATGCTTACTATGGGGGAATATTACTATACTTACTATGGATGACACATACACATAATTTATCTACTCTTGGTCCGGCCCCCGGGTCCAATATATGAACCCATTGCGGCCCTCAAGTCAAAAAGTTTGCCCACCCCTGAGCTAGGCCTTTTCTTATTATATACAGCTATGGCCAAAAAGCCAAATCTGACACATTTCACGCAAAACCCTGAAAATGGGCTGGACAAAATTATTGGCACCTTCTCAAAATTAAGAAATAATTGCGTTCCAAGTTTGTGATGCTCCTATAATTTGTAATTAAACTCACCTCTATCAATTAACAGGCGCTGACAATATAGAAATCACACCGGCAACCAGTTAAAAATGGTGAAAAATTGACTCAACCTTTCTGTTGTGTGTCTCTGTGTGCCACATGGAGCATGGAGAAGAGAAAGCAGCAAGGAATTGTCTGAGGATTTGAAAACAAAAATTGTGGAAAAGCATGGACAATCTCAGGGTTACAAGTGCAACTCCATAGCTCTTAACCACATGCCGCCCAGCTACTGTATAAATACGTTGGCAGGGCGGCACGGCTGGGCAAAACCACGTTTTAAAACATGTGTTTTCAAAACAGGTAGGGGGCGTGCGCGAGGCGTGCCACCGCCCTATCTGTCCCGCCGATCACAGCCGCGGATGTCAGTCACCGGGTCACAGCCGGTCGTTACCAGCTGTGTCCCGCTGATTAGCAGCAATCAATGACAGAGAGCAGGGCTGCAGTAGCTCTGCTTTCTGTCAGTTCCCTGACAGCTCCTGACACGCTGAGCTGGAGAGAAGAGTTTATTTCCCCGGATCAGCGTGTACAGTGCAGTACAGCCCCTTAGTAAAACACTCCCCTCACACAGTTAACCCTTTCAATAAATAAAGTTAACCCCTTCCTCCCCAGTGCCATTAGTACAATGTCAGTGGTTTTTGTTTGCACTGATCACTGTATTGGTGTCACTGGGGATGTCAGTGACCCCAAGCCAGTTCCCCCGCAGTGTCAGAATGTCCGCCGCAGTCCCTCCATAAGTCGCTGATCGCCGCCATAAGTCACTAATTGCCACCATAAGTCGCTGATCGCCGCCATTATTAGTATAAAAAAAATTAAAAATCCCAGTATCTTTCCTGCCATTTGTAAACGCTATAACTTTCACGTAAACCAATCAATTTCCACTTATTGGGTTTTTTTTTTAGCAAAGACATGTCGCAGAATGCATTTTGGCCAAAATTTATGACAAAATTAGATTTTTAAATTTTTTTTACTGGACGTGTTTTATAGCAAAAAGTCCAAAATATTGATTTTTTTTCTCAAAATTGTCAGCCTTTTTTTTTATAGCGCAAAAAATAAAAAACGCACAGGCGATCAAATACCACCGAAAGAAAGCTCTATTTGTGTGAAAAAAAGGACATAAATTTCATTTACGTGCAGTATTGCATGACCGCGCAATTGTCCGTTAAACTAGCACAGCGCTGTATAGCAAAAAAAAGGCGTAAATTGCAGTATCTATACCATAGTTTGTAGACGCTATAACTTCCACACAAAGCAATCAATATACACTTATTGGGATTTTGTTTACCAAAAACATGTAGAAGAATAAATTTTGGCCTAAATTTATAACTATCTTTGAGTTTACTATATATTTTTTATAGCTGAAAGTAAAAAATATTGTTTTGCTTAAAAATATTTGGTCTTTTTTTGTTTATAGCGTGAAAAATAAAAAGCGCACAGGTGATCAAATACCACCGAAAGAAAGTTTCTATTTGTGTGAAAAAAAGGACGTAAATTTCGTTTGGGTGCAGCATTGCATGACCGCGCAATTATCAGTTGAATTAGTGCAGCGCCGAGTAGCAAAAAGAGGCCTGGTCATTAAGGGGGGTAAATCCTCAGGAGGGCAAGTGGTTAATGTTCCTGTGTCCGCTGTGCACAACATTGTCAAGAAGTTTACAGCCCATGGCCCTGTAGCTAATCTCCCTGGATTTGGACAAACGAGAGAGATCAATTAAATACTGCAACAAAGGATTGTATGAATGGTGGCTAAAGAACTTCGATCAACTTCCAGACAAATTCAAGCTGACCTTCAGGTCCAGGGTACAACTGTGTCAGCTCACACTGTACATTGCCATCTGAATGAAAAGAGACGCTATGGTAGGAGACCCAGGAGGACCCCACTGCTGACACAGAAACACAAAAAAGACAGATTGGAGTTTGCCAAAACGTACCTGAGGAAGCCAAAATTCCTTTTGGAAGAATGTGCTGTGGACAGACAAAACAAAATTCCCACTTTTTGGTAAAGCCCATCATTCTACTGTTTTCAGAAAAAGCAATAAGGCCTTTAACCACTTGTCCTCCGGAGGATTTACCCCCCTTCCTGACCAGGACATTTTTTGCGTTATGGCGCAGCGTTATTTTAACTGACAATTGCGCGGTCATGCAACACTGCCCAAATGAAATTTTTTTCCCAAGAACAGAGCTTTATTTTGGTGGTATTTTTTACTTTTTGCCATTAACCACTTGCCAACCACAGATAGCCAAATGACGGTTTCACTGTGGCCGGCCAGTTCTGGGAGGGCATCATATGACCTCCTCCCAGAACGCGCCCTCCCGCGCGCCCACAGGGGCACGCACCCGGCGATATCTGTGATTGCTGTGTCCTACAGAGGACGAATCAGCACTGACCATCAGGGGCCACCTGTGCCCAACAGTGCCGCCCACAAGTGCCCATCAGTGCCACCCACCAGTACTCATCAGTGCCACCCACCAGTGCCCATCAGTGCCACCCAGTAGTGCCGCCAATCAGTGCTGCCCAGCAGTGCCGCCAATCAGTGCTGCCCAGCAGTGCCATCAGTCAATGCCACCCATCAGTGCTACCTATCAGTGCCCATAATTGTTGCATATCAGTGCAGCATCATCAGTGCCAGCTCATCAGTCCTGCCTATCCATGCCCATCAGTGCTGCCTATCCATGCCCATCAGTGCTGCCTATCAGTGCAGCCTCATCAACGCACATCACTGAAGGAGAAAAATTACCTGTTTGCAAAAATTTTTAATAGAAACAAAGAAAAACTTTTTTTTTCCAAAATGTTATCTCTTTTATTGTTTATAACACAAAAAAGAAATCACCCAGCGGCAAGTAAATACCACCAAAAGAAAACTCAATTTTTGTGAAAAAAATAATAAAAATTTCATATGGGTACAGTGTTGCATGACTGTGCAATTGTCATTCAAAGTGCGACAGCGCTGAAAGCTGAAAATTGGCGTGGGCAGGAAGGGGGTATGAGTACCTGGTAGGCAAGAGGTTAAACATGTCCAGTAAAAAATATAAAAAAAAACAAATGTCGTCACGAATTTAGGCCAAAATGTATTCTGCTCCAAATCTTTACTAAAATAACTCCCAATACATGTAAACTGATTGGTTTAGTTTGGTTGAAAGTTATAGCATTTACAAATGGTGGTTAATTTTTACTAGTAATGGCGGCAATCGGCGCCTTATAGTGGGATTGCAGTGGGCATTCTGACTTGGTGTCACTGACATCCCCAGAGACACCAATACAGCGATCAGTGCTAATAAAAAGCACTGACATTGTACTAATGGCACTGGGGAGGAAGGGGTTAACATGTGGGGCAATCAAAGGGTTAACTGTGTGCTGTTTCACAGTAAGCTGTGTCTATGCTTTCAACTGTAGGCACACTGCTTTGTATGACTATGCTATGCAGAGCCGTACAAATCACTGTGCTGGAGCTGACAGGGAAGAGATCTGTATTGTTTACAGAAAATCAGACCCCAGTCTAAGATCAGTCAATCAGAGCCCAGTTTGAGATCAGCCAATCAGAGAGTAGCGTGAGATCAGCCAGTCAAAGCACTTCATGAGATCAGCCAATCAGAGCACAGCGTGAGATCAGCCGATCAGAGCCAAAGGTGAGATCTGCCAATCAGAGTCCAGCATTAGATCAACCAATCTAGAGGACACAATGCGTAATTCTCCTGAAATATGACAAACAGGAAAGTACATCAATACGACCACTAGATGGAGCCGATTATCATAGGAAACACACCAAGTGTAACGCAGCACTCAGCCAATCAGAGCACACCGCGAGATTGCTGGTGGCACTATGAGTGCTATGCAGAAAGTATAGGAAATCCCTTAGCCAATCAGAGCCCAGTGTGAGATCAGCCAATCAGAGTCCAGCGTGAGATCAGCCAATCAGAGTCCAGCGTGAGATCAGCCAATCAGAGCACAGTGTGAGATCAGCCAATCATAGCACTTCATGAGATCAGCCAATCAGAGCCCAGCGTGAGATCAGCCAATCAGAGCCCAGCGTGAGATCAGCCAATCAGAGCCCAGCGTGAGATCAGCCAATCAGAGCCCAGCGTGAGATCAGCCAATCAGAGCCCAGCGTGAGATCAGCCAATCAGAGCCCAGCGTGAGATCAGCCAATCAGAGCCCAGCGTGAGATCAGCCAATCAGAGCCCAGCGTGAGATCAGCCAATCAGAGCCCAGCGTGAGATCAGCCAATCAGAGCCCAGCGTGAGATCAGCCAATCAGAGCCCAGCGTGAGATCAGCCAATCAGAGCCCAGCGTGAGATCAGCCAATCAGAGCCCAGCGTGAGATCAGCCAATCAGAGTCCAGCATTAGATCACAGGATATAAACAGACTGGACACGTTTCAAGTTTACCTAAACCCCAGAAGTATTGCAGCTTTGCAGTCCCTAGATGTGGCGGCTGCATTAGTTTTCTTTTTTTTCCATTTTCACCCAGTAATCCTGAAAGCAAAATACATCCTGTCCTCGGGTGGCAACTCTAACTGTACTCTATCCATGAATCAGCAGCGGTGTCACCCAGATTAGGACCCCACCTCATCACCTCCATTACACAGCAGGGACTTTTGTAGTTCGCTGATCTCATTCTGGGCTCTGATTGGCTGAGGGATTTCCTATACTTTCTGCATGGTGCTCATTGTGTAACCAGCGATCTCGCGGAGTGCTCTGATTGGCTGAGGGACTTGTGTATTGTGATCGCCAACCCCATCTAGAGGACACAATGTGGAATTCTCCTGAAATATAACAAACAGGAGAGTACATCAATACGGCCACTAGATGGAGCCGATAATCATAGGAAACACACCATGTGTAACGCAGACCTCAGCCAATCAGAGCACTCCACGAGATCGCTGGTGGCACTAAGAGCACTATGCAGAAAGTATAGGAAATCGCTCAGCCAATCAGAGCCCAGCGTGAGATCTGCTAATCAGTCCCCAGCATGAGATCAGCCAGTCAAAGTCCAGCATGAGATCAGCCAATCAGAGATCAGCCAATCAGAGCTCAGCGTGCCATCAGCCAATCAGAGCCCAGCATGAGATCAGTCAACCAGAGCCAAGGCAGAGATCAGCCAATAAGAGCGCAGGGTGCGATCAGTCAGAGTGCAGCATGAGTTCAGCCAATCAGAGCCCACCATCAGCTCAGCCAATAAGAGCCCAGCGTGAGATCAGCCAATCAGAGTCCAGCATGAGATCAGCCAATCAGTGCGCAGTGTGAGATCAGCCAATCAGAGCCCAGTCTGAGATCAGCCAATCACAGAGCAGCGTGAGATCAGCCAATCAGAGCGCAGTGTGAGATCAGACAATCAGAGCCCAGTCTGAGATCAGCCAATCAGAGTCCAGCGTGAGATCAGCCAATCAGAGTCCAGCGTGAGATCAGCCAATCAGAGTCCAGCGTGAGATCAGCCAATCAGAGCACAGCGTGAGATCAGCCAATCAGAGCACAGCGTGAGATCAGCCAATCAGAGCCCAGTGTGAGATAAACCTATCACAGCCCAGTGTGAGATCAGCCAATCAGAGCCCACCATGAGATCAGCCAATAAGAGTCCAGCGTGAGATCAGCCAATCAGAGCCCATTAGCAGATCAGCCAATCAGAGCCCAGTGTGAGATCAGCCAATCTGGGCTCCATGCTCCAAAACATGGCTTCTCTCTCTCCTTCCTGTTCTCTCCAACTCTAAGAAAGTCTAATCACAGAGCAGCAAAGACCGTCCAATCACAGAGAGGCACAGACTGTCCAATCACAGAGAGACACAGACCATCCAATTAAAGAGCGTCCCAGACCGTCCAATCACAGAGCAGCGAAGACCATCCAATCACAGAGCAGACCATACCGTCCAATCACAGATAGACACCGACCGTCCAATCACAGATTGGCACAGACCTTTCCAATTACAGAGAGGCCAAGACTGTCCAATCGCAGAGAGACACAGACCGTCAAATCGCAGTGCGGCCCAGACCGTCAAATCGCAGTGCGGCCCAGACCGCCAAATCGCAGTGCGGCCCAGACCGTCCAATCGCAGAGTAAAACATACCGTCCAATCACAGAGCGGCCCAGACCGTCCAATCGCAGAGCAGCCCAGACCGTCCAATCACAAAGAGGCACAGACCGTCCAATCACAAGGCGGCACAGACAGTCCAATCACAGGGCGGCACAGACCGTCCAATCACAGGGCGGCACAGACCGTCCAATCACAGGGCGGCACAGACCGTCCAATCACAGAGCGGCACAGACCGTCCAATCACAGAGTGGCACAGACCGTCCAATCACAGAGTGGCACAGACCGTCCAATCACAGAGTGGCACAGACCGTCCAATCACAGAGTGGCACAGACCGTCCAATCACAGAGTGGCACAGACCGTCCATTCACAGAGCGGCCCAGACCGTCCTTTCACAGAGAGACAAACACAGTCCAATCACAGGTCGGCACAGACCGTACAATCACAGGTCGGCACAGACCGTCCAATCACAGATCGATACAGACCGTCCAATCACAGAGCTGTTCTCCGGGACTTTCAATGGACAGAGGATAGTGCTGGGCCACTGAGAGGGCCCCAACCTCGCCGACTGTTTACAATGAATGGATCCACCTCTCCTCCACCTCTCCGTATTTAGCAGTTTATATTTACTAAAATAATTACATTCCCATGTTCTGTGTACTGTGGGAGACCAGATATAGTGAATGCAGGGTCCGGGGAGACTAGATATAGTGAATGCAGGGTCCCGGGAGACTAGATATAGTGAATGCAGGGTCCCGGGAGACCAGATATAGTGAATGCAGAGTCCCGGGAGACCAGATATAGTGAATGCAGAGTCCCGGGAGACCAGATATAGTGAATGCAGAGTCCCGGGATACCAGATATAGTGAATGCAGGGTCCGGGGAGACCGGATATAGTGAATGCAGAGTCCGGGGAGACCGGATATAGTGAATGCAGGGTCCGAAAGACCAGATATAGTGAATGCAGGGTCCGAAAGACCAGATATAGTGAATGCAGGGTCCGGGGAGAGCGGATATAGTGAATGCAGGGTCCGGGGAGACCGGATATAGTGAATGCAGGGTCCGGGAGACCGGATATAGTGAATGCAGGGTCCGGGAGACCGGATATAGTGAATGCAGGGTCTGGGAGACCGGATATAGTGAATGCAGGGTCCGGGAGACCAGATATAGTGAATGCCGGGTCCGGGGAGACCAGATATAGTGAATGCAGGGTCCGGGGAGACCAGATATAGTGAATGCAGGGTCCGGGGTTTTGTAACACTTTATTGCATACTCTGCATTAAGATAAAAGACCATCCAATCACAGACAGACACAGACCGTCCAATCACAGAGCGGCCCACACCGTCCAATTACAGAGAGACACAGACCTTCCAATCACAGGTCAGCACAAACCGTCCAATCACACAGCGAAACAAACTGTACAATCACAGAGCAGCTCAGACCATCCAATCACAAGAGACACAGACCATCCAATCACAAAGCGGCGCAGACTGTCCAATCACAGAGCGGCACAGACTGTCCAATCACAGAGCGGCACAGACCCTCCACTCACAGAGCGGCACAAACTGTCCAATCACAGAGCAGACCATACCGTCTAATCACAGAGCGGCCCAGACCATCCAATCACAGAGAGACACAGACCGTCCAATGACAAGGCGACTGAGACCGTCCAATCACAGATCGTCCCAGAACGTCCAATCACAGAGAGAAACAGACCGTCCAACCACAGAGAGACACAGACCGTCCAATCACAGAATGGAACAGACCGTCCAATCAGAGAGCGGCCCAGACCATCCAATCACAGAGAGACACAGTCCGTCCAATGACAAGGCGACTGAGACCGTCCAATGACAAGGCGACTGAGACCGTCCAATCACAGATCGTCCCAGAACGTCCAATCACAGAGAGAAACAGACCGTCCAACCACAGAGAGACACAGACCGTCCAACCACAGAGAGCGGCACAGACCGTCTGTAGAAATTATTCACCATAAAACAGACGTCTCATATCTTTCAAAATGACAGCAAAAGTCATTTAGAAGTAATTTTAACTTGGCGTGTGAATGAAGCTTGGAAAACAGGTGTTAAAGATGAACCATGGTATATTCCTGTCTAAGAGGTCAGCAGGTCATAAGCTTAGTTTTAAGAATAGCAATTGGAATGTAAAAAGATATTGATACGTAGTAGAACAAAGAAAGGATATGTCTTTTATAAAGAAAATCATGTCTAATCCATAATATAGTTAGTTGGATAATTATTTCATATAATCAATTTATTAGTTAGGAATAGTGTGTGATAAGTTTAGTATCAATTATTGTTGGTTATATCTATGCATTTATGTGACCATTATCCTTTCTAAAGATATGTGAAGCCATTATATCAGATGACAGTATCATATATTTCTGTCTTCTAAGAGGTTTTCAAATAACGTCATACTAAGTATAGTTTAGAAGGTTTACATATATGGACACTAAGAGTATATGTTTAGAAGAAGCACAAATAAGGGTTTTACTTATTTAGCTCACACTGAATTAGGAAATAACTGTTTAGTGGGTTGGTCTGGTAAAACATATATAAGATGTGTCTTAGAGATAGAGAGACACATACATACACTCACTCACACTCATACATCAAGACATTATACAGCTGACACGCACTGACATATTTGTCTCCTGGTAAGGCCTGCAAAGCCTTGATACACCTGTTGTCTTCCTTGCCGAGACTGAAACACTTGTCATAGAACAGACAAGAGATTAGACATTTCTCCAAAGCTTATTTCTTTTTCCATAATCTACAACTTTTGTTATATTTTACTCTGTATTTTATTTTATCTTTTGTATTCATTTTTGATGCCAAGTGTGCATTAAATAAAAGTCACACTGTTTTAAGTCAGCCTGGCACTAGAACAAATTGCCTCAAACGCCTAAAGACAGACACTTAAATAATATAAGTGTCACGATATTTAACATTTGGCTAAGCCAGCCTCCGCCACAGTTTTTCCGGGTTTTTCATTCCTTGATAGAGGGGGAGAAAGCACAGACTGATCAAGTCTTGGAAAAACACGGTGCAAAGAACCTAGAAGTGAAGGCGTTTGTGTTTCGTCAGACGTTGACGAGAGGTCCAGTGACGGAGCCACCGGCTGCAAAAAAGAAAATCATCTGATTACGGTGAGTAAAAGTTATGGAATTTATTGATAAACTAGCTATAGAAAGCAAGTTAGAGTTTAAGGATGTTTCTTTATATCCTGATGATGGTAAATTATGGCAGTACATGTACAAGGAATGTTTACAGGCCAATGTTCAGATAGATAAATCTAGATTTACTGTAAACAAACAGCATAAGAAGATATCTAATATCTTAAAGTTGGTAAGAATATTCAACAAAATGATTTTGAATATTGACTTACCTGCTAAAAGTGTTTCTACACTAAAGCAGACAGAATGTAGCACTGTACAGAACACAGAAATGCATGAACATTTGTCTCAAGATCCTCTTAATTGTCCAAATTGTGACATACTTTGTAATTACATAGAAAATCTTGAGGAGCAAATTGATTCTAAAACAAATCTTTTGTTAAGACTGCAGAATGACAGAAAAGAGGTTGCTGTATTAACAAAAGGTGGTAAAAAGACTGATTCTAAACAGTCAAAGCCTCAAGCTTCCTGCATTCCTGAAATGGGGGAAGATGACGCAAATGACGAAGCCGAAGTTAGAAAGAGAAAACTACTAGACCGTGCAGCTAAATTAAAGTTACAAATTCATGATCAATTAATTAAAATTTTAAAAGATATTCCAGCGTATGACTCAAAGGTCGATGCCTTTTATAATGCGGACATCTTCGAGTCTTATACAGATCGTTATCACTTGACTGACGAACAGCGTAACCGTATCTATTATCTTTGGATACCTGCACATTTTGCTAGACGACTTGTGCAATCACCTGTTATTGACGATGACGGACAGGAGATACATAGTGACGCATCAGACAGATTACGACAATTGTTGTTATGTACCACAGGTGAGGAAGTACCTTCTTTAGAAGTACTAGACTCATTACAGACTTCAGTTAGAGAAGACCCTTATGAATTTAAAATTAAATTCACAAAGGCATACAAAATGGTCTTGGGCGTAGATGATGAAAACGATACAGGTATGATAAAAGCATTTGTAAAAAAATTTAAATATCTTGATCCAACTTCTTTGGCCATTGTGCAAGATAAAACTTTGATTACAGATGCTTGTTCATTCATTGATAAAATCAGAAGACAAATGAAACAGAACTATCTCAAGTCTAAGATAGCTCTAGTTCAAAATGACACTTTAAATAGGAATGGTCAAACTACAGCTAAGACAGGAATGACTGCTCTTAGTAAAAGTGACAGATACAAGCAGGTGAGACAGAGAGAGCCAATAACTTGTTACTACTGTCAAAAGCCTGGACATTTAAAATGGAAGTGTAAAAAATTCTTAAAGGATATGCAGATAAAGGATTCAAGAAATTTAGGTAAAGAAAATGGACTTATTTCTCTTGAACCATCTGCTCCTCCTAGTCAGAAGGAAACTCAATCTTCTTCTCCCTATGCTCCTCTGATAAAACAAATCAGAGAGTTATCGGTCAGCAGCGGTTTGACTGAAAAGAACTTGCAGTCAACCACTGTTAATTCAGCTCCATTATTGCCTACTCCATGACTAGACAATAAAAAGGAAATAAAATCTCATCATCTAGAATATGTAACACCAATATGTCTAGATAAATGTGGACGCCCTTACATTAAAGCAAAATTGAATGGACAAAAGCTCAAGTTTCTAATCGATACAGGTGCCGAAATTTCTATTACTGGTGTAAGATTACCTCTTTTGACAGATGCAACAGTATGTACAGTTGTTGGATTTAACGGATCAGGTAATTCGAAAGCTTCAATGTGTAAAAATGTTTCATTTGAAATCCCTGATTATTTGGATACTGAGATTGATATTTGGTATTGTCAAGGTGCAGAGAATATTATTGGGACAGATATCCTTCAACGCAGAGGTTGGATAATTGACCTTGGTAATGGCATTGTATGGAAAGGTTCCATTAATCGTAAGCCTGTGGTAATTGACCCAGCAGATTACTGTGAGGTCGGCAGCATCTGTTTAACAGAAGTGCTTGCTGCAGACCATAAATGGCCAGATAGTGGTGACAATCAACAATTAGAACAATTGGTCAAATCATACAAAAATCTTTGGAGCCAAGGCAAAAATGAGGCCGGTCTATTTAAAGACATAGAAGTAGACGTGCAAGGCAAGGATCCGCCCCCACAGAAGCAATACAAATTGCCACCAGAATCTATTGAACCAGTATCAATAGTCATACAGGAGCTTCTGCAACAAGGTATTATCAGAAAAACAAATTCTGTAACAAACAATCCATTATGGGTAGTACCTAAACGTGATGACCCTAAATCATTCAGGCTTCTGGTAGATCTCAGAATGCTGAATAAATATACCCCAAGCTGCGCTCCAATAGTGGCAGATACACCAGATATAATGTCCCGAATTGATGCAAAAGCAAAAGTGTTCTCTGTGATTGACATTGCAAATGGATTTTTCTCAATCTCTTTATCTAAAAGCTGTCAATATAAATTTGCCTTCTCCTTTGCAAATTCTCAGTATACCTTTAACCGTCTTCCGCAAGGCCTCCATTTGAGTCCTAGCGTATTTCATCAAGCTTTAGCGGAAGTCCTATCCAAATTTTCTAGGCCAGATTGTATCCTACAATATGTGGACGATATCTTGTTATCAACAGAAAATGACCAAGAACATTTAACCCTTTTGGCAGAATTGTTTGATCTGTTGCAAGATGCAGGTCTCAAGCTGAATACTCGTAAGGTTCAGCTCATGAAAAGCGAGGTCAAGTTTCTCGGCATTCAGATCAGTCCGGGTAAACGCCAACCTTTGCAAGAAAGGGTTAATGCTATTGCTGCACTTCCTGTACCAACAACATTCAAAGCACTAAGACAATTCCTAGGATTAGTGAATTTTTCTAGAGAGTTCATTGAGTCATTTGCTGATAAAGCAAAACCTCTGTATGAACTTCTAAAGAATAATGAGGAAAATGGTTTTGGTCCTTGGACAGAAGTTCAGCAAAAGGCCTTTGAATCTTTGAAAAAAGATTTGCAGACAGCACCAGCCCTAACTACAGTAGAAAAGCAAGCACCGTTTGCTTTGCAGGTGCATACACCTGAAACTGCTATTTCTTCGGTGTTGCTTCAGCTACAAGGAGGAAATTGGAGGATCCTAGCATATTTCTCTAGGCTTTTAACACCTGTTGAGAAAGGTTTTGACACATGTGTTAAACAATTGGTAGGAGTTCACTATGCAGTAAAAGCAACTGAGCACATTGTAGGATTCAACAAAATTATCTTACAAACACCTCATTCCACCCTGAAATTTCTCCTTGAAAAAAACATCCCAGGTGTTTCCAATCAAAGATTTTCACAATGGTTGTTGGCTTTATCACCCAAACAGATCCAGGTTGAACATAATGCCAAATATGTACTCCCTCAATTGATGGAATATAATGGATCAGAACATGAGTGTTCATGTGAAGTCCAAGACACTCACTCTCCTCTGTTTCGCAGAGAAGCAGAGAAGACTGATGAACCTGTGTTTGTGGATGGTTCACGTTATTGTGTCTCAGGGGAGTATTTTTCAGGTTATGCAATCTGGTTTCCACAGAGAGGATATGCCATACAACACAGACTTCCAGGACACTTTTCAGCACAAAAAGCAGAACTGATAGCCATTGAGACAGTGTTAACTGTAGACAAAGAAGAGAATCAAGGTCCACTAGTGATTTATAGTGACAGTTCATATCTTGTGCATTCTCTTACTGATTATCTTCCTATTTGGAAAAGACGAGGTTTTGTAGATGCTTCAAACAAAGCTTTAGCACACAGAGAGATACTAGAGTCAATTTTTGCACTAGCAGGGATAAACCCTTGTGCCTATGCAATTGTTAAAGTGCCAGCGCATAGGAAAGACAATGATGAACTGAGCATAGGAAATATGATAGCTGACACATTAGCAAAAGAAGCAGCTGTTAATGAACAGTCAGAGACTCCATCTGAAGTAGTTTCAGTAAACACAGTCAGAAAAACAGATACACAGATCCCCTCATTTGCAGAAGAACAGAAAAAGGACCCGTCCCTTTCTGCTTCTCAGGTTGATACAGAATCTTCCTTTGTTTTTGAAAACAAGATTTTGTTTCATGACTGTAACGGGGTTCTGCGTCCTGTCATACCAAAACATTTACAAGTGGAGTTCACAAAATACAATCATGAAAGTTTAGGCCATGTAGGTAAGCAGAGATTGTTAGAGATTCTCAAAGAGAAATTTTTCTGGGAAAAAATGGATGAGACTGCAGACAATGTAATTCAATCTTGTCTTATCTGTGCTCAAGTGAACCCCAGGCCAAAAGGACAGAAACCTCCTTTACAAAGAACTCCTCCAGCTAATGGTCCATGGTCCACATTACAACTTGACTATATAGGACCATTACCAACAGGAAAAAATGGTTTCAAATATGCGCTCATAATTGTTGATGTTTTCTCAAAATGGGTTGAGATTTTACCTGTACGCACAGACGATGCACTAACAACTGCAAGAATGTTAATTAATCATGTTTTTCCTACTTGGGGGATCCCAATTGATATCAGTTCAGATCGTGGAACTCATTTCACAGGTAAAGTAATGCAGGCAATGTGTAAAATATTGGGAATCCAGCAAAGATTTCATGTTCCATACCATCCGCAATCTGCAGGTATTGTGGAAAGAATGAACAGGACTATCAAATCCAGAATTGCTAAAATGTTGTTAGACAAAGGACATACATGGGTAGATGCCGTGCCTTTTGTTCTGATGAGTATCAGAAGTACAACATCTTCATCTACACAATACAGTCCATTTGAACTGATGACAGGTAGAAAAATGCCGCTTGTTTTTCCACATGAACCGTGTTTTTTGTCAACTCCGCAGAAAGAAGCAATTGAGAAAACCAAATGGTTACAGATGTTGCAAGACAATCTAAATGCCATTTTGCCACATGCAGCTACTCACATGCAGAAAATGATCCCTCCACACTCCTCAAAATTTGAGAAAGGTGGACAAGTCATGATTAAAACATTTAGAAAAAGTGGGCCGTGGCAAAGTAATTGGGAAGGTCCTTTTGAAATTTTGGACACACGTGGTGTAATGATACAAGTCCAAAGACCTCTCAATTCTGTTAAAAATGCACGGAGACAACAAAAAATATGGGTTCACACTGATCAATGCAAGCTGTTTATGCCAAGATAATGATACTGCATTTCTTTTGCAGAAATGACATCTGATAATCAAATATGGAGGAACATCAAACTCCAAAAAGAAATACTGACAACATCAGAAAATTGGACAGAAAGAAAGAACATTAAAAGGAGAAAATTCGTCATCACAGGACTCCTTTTCTCATTAATGACATTTTTATTCCTAAAAACTTATATGACTTTTTCCAGCCCAGCAGAGAAGAACAAGTCTGAGACCCTGCATAAAAGAGAATTGCCTTTATCCAGAAACAAGAGACATTTTCCAAGATACAGTGACATTGACACAGCCGTAGACTT
Source organism: Staurois parvus (assembly GCF_062004578.1). NCBI lineage: Eukaryota > Metazoa > Chordata > Amphibia > Anura > Ranidae > Staurois > Staurois parvus. Next base: position 87,099 of record NW_028318893.1, on the reverse strand, counting down.
GTATGGACTTGCTTGTATAGGTCATGGAGCTACTTGCTGTATGCAGTTTTATTTTCTTCATAGTAACTCTATTGAAATACAAGCTAGAATAGAATCTAAAACAAAGTTTACAAAAATGCAAGGATCATATGTACATAATAATAAAACTGGTACATATGAATGTAATTTAACTGAGATGGGATTCTGGTCCATAGTTTTAAAAGGAAATGAGTCTACAATTTGGACTGGCGATGTAACTGGAGATAGAGTAGGTTCTTCTTCTGTAGGAGGATCCAAAACAGATATTTGGTTTTTGACCCAATATTATCTACAGTTTATGGATCCTGAACACTTAAAGATTACAGGAGATGAAGAAGGAGATGTAATTAGAGTATGGGATTTTCAAATAACAAGAGGTTCAGCTCACGTTAATGTGAGAGTGACTATTTCAATTGTAGACTTGATTATTCCAGATATAAAAGTATCCCCTCAAGCTGTTAAAATTATTGAAGGAAAGGATGATTTAAATTTGATATGTACTACACAAATATATTTACCTCAAAATTCCCTATTAACTTGGAAAAGAAATGGTGAATTTTTGGGTAGTCTTTTCCATAGCTCTACTAATATAATTCGTAAGAGTAATCTTGGAAATGTAGATTGGACTAACAATAACTTTATTTATCAACACAATAGTCCAAATCTTAATGACAGAGGCATATATGAATGTTGCATATCATTAGAAAATAATCCAATGAAATGTGATACTGCAAATGTTATAATTTCATCTCCTAAGAACATTAAGTGTACTGATGAAAAATTTATTCCTTCTAGTCCATTTCAAATTAATCATTTCCAACCCAGACATCTCTTAAGAGAAGGACATTTTGTGATTATACTTTGGAAAGTTAATGTTTCTGAATGGAAAATTTCATCAAAGTATCCTCAATGTCAAGAATACTTAATTAATATGGAATTGGGTATGGATAAATGGTTTGGAGCTAATAATAAAAATAATAGGAATAAACGAGGTATCGTAGAAGGAATTTTAGGTGGAGTTGGTACTATTGGAAGTCTTACCAATAGTATGGATATTAATACATTACAGTCTGATCTGGAAACAGCGGGCTTAGTGGGTAGTAAAAGTATTAAAGTTCAAAGAAATGTAAATCAAATATTAGAAAATATGTTAATGAAGACAGCTACGGTTATAGGCCCAGCTGTAGTCCACTTACAAGATGTTACTTTGAATTTAATGGACAGAGAACAACATTCCCACATAGCCAGAACATGTCTAGAAATACAGACAGAGTATTCTACCAATTTTAAAATAATTGCACAAGCATTCCAAAGTGGCATAACTCCTCTAAGTCTTTTGCAAAGTTTACCTAATGAATATGTATTTGCAAAAAATCATACAGATTTATGGGTAAATAAATGGGTAGGATGTAATCAACATGAATGCTTTGGTACCTCAATGATTCCCATTGCTGGGAAAGAACAAATGTTAGTTCCAGTTACAGTCTTAGGATTGCCAGTTAGTAATACCCAGTTGTTATATTATCAATTACAATTTGTAGATTTTGCTTTGGATACTAATACATCTGAACCAGAACAATTAGATTTATCTTCTTGTTTACATTTTCAATCAAAAGTAATATGTTTGCCTAATCAGGACAAAAGTATTTTTCACTCTTGTTTTCATAATCATTCATTATGTACAGCAAGAATAGAAAAAGTAAAAACTTCACTTGACCTAGTCACTGTTGTAGGAAAGAGGAAAGTCTGTTTTCAAGTCATGACAGACACTGAAACAGTGAAAGCTTTCTTCCTATCCTGCACACATACAGATATCCTGAGTCGAGGCTTGTATTGTATAGAAGGAGATCTTACAGGAATTAGTTTAAATGAAATTAGAGTAAATTTAACTAATATACTTATGAAAAATGTGAGTGTTCTACCTATACAATATAACATATCTCAAGTAGATGAGTTTCCATGGAAAGAATGGGCAGAGATCATACAAAAGGATAAGGGATTATTAATTGCTTTGTCTGAAGAACTTCAGAAAGCAGAAATAATATTTAAGCATGAACAAGGAAATCTACTAGAGATAGAACATGATTGGTCTGAATTTTCAGGTCGTTCATGGTGGTCAAAATTTAAAAATACTGTATCAATGTGGGGAAAAACTTCAGTAACAGCAGCTGTTGGAAATATATTATTACACCCATTAATTATTATATTTATTATTATGGTTTTATGTATTTTATTTCAAATCTGTATTATGATTAGAATGAAACAATTTTACAAATTGATTAAGAAACAAATGAAAGAAGGTGAAAAAATCCTGTCAGGTATTATTAGAAGGAAGGTTACCTCTGACCTAACTGACCTGGTTATAGAAAATGGTGCATCTGGAACAACTGATTCCAAGCGTGTATAGTTGGGCCATGAATGAAGTATGAATGTATATATAATATTATATGATAAATTATATTTAGGGGGAATATTGTAGAAATTATTCACCATAAAACAGACGTCTCATATCTTTCAAAATGACAGCAAAAGTCATTTAGAAGTAATTTTAACTTGGCGTGTGAATGAAGCTTGGAAAACAGGTGTTAAAGATGAACCATGGTATATTCCTGTCTAAGAGGTCAGCAGGTCATAAGCTTAGTTTTAAGAATAGCAATTGGAATGTAAAAAGATATTGATACGTAGTAGAACAAAGAAAGGATATGTCTTTTATAAAGAAAATCATGTCTAATCCATAATATAGTTAGTTGGATAATTATTTCATATAATCAATTTATTAGTTAGGAATAGTGTGTGATAAGTTTAGTATCAATTATTGTTGGTTATATCTATGCATTTATGTGACCATTATCCTTTCTAAAGATATGTGAAGCCATTATATCAGATGACAGTATCATATATTTCTGTCTTCTAAGAGGTTTTCAAATAACGTCATACTAAGTATAGTTTAGAAGGTTTACATATATGGACACTAAGAGTATATGTTTAGAAGAAGCACAAATAAGGGTTTTACTTATTTAGCTCACACTGAATTAGGAAATAACTGTTTAGTGGGTTGGTCTGGTAAAACATATATAAGATGTGTCTTAGAGATAGAGAGACACATACATACACTCACTCACACTCATACATCAAGACATTATACAGCTGACACGCACTGACATATTTGTCTCCTGGTAAGGCCTGCAAAGCCTTGATACACCTGTTGTCTTCCTTGCCGAGACTGAAACACTTGTCATAGAACAGACAAGAGATTAGACATTTCTCCAAAGCTTATTTCTTTTTCCATAATCTACAACTTTTGTTATATTTTACTCTGTATTTTATTTTATCTTTTGTATTCATTTTTGATGCCAAGTGTGCATTAAATAAAAGTCACACTGTTTTAAGTCAGCCTGGCACTAGAACAAATTGCCTCAAACGCCTAAAGACAGACACTTAAATAATATAAGTGTCACGATATTTAACACCGTCCAATCACAGAGAGACACAGACCGTCCAATGACAAGGCGACTGAGACCGTCCAATCACAGATCGTCCCAAAACGTCCAATCACAGAGAGAAACAGACCGTCCAACCACAGAGAGACACAGACCGTCCAATCACAGAATGGAACAGACCGTCCAATCAGAGAGCGGCACAGACTGTCCAATCACAGAGCGGAAGAGACCGTCCAATCACAGAGCGGAAGAGACCATCCAATCACAGATAGACACTGACCATCTAATCACAAAGTTGCCCAGACCTTCCTTTCACAAGTCGGCACAGACCCTCCAATTACAGAGAGACACAGACAGAGCTGTTCTCCAGAACTTTCAATGGACTGAGGATAGTGCTGGGCCACTGGGAGGACCCCAACCTCACCGACTGTTTACAATGAATGGATCCACCTCACCTCAACCTCTCGGTATTTAGCAGTTTATATGTACTAAAATAATGTCATTTCCATGTTCTGTGTACTGTGGGAGACCAGATATAGTGAATGCCGGGTCCGGGGAGAGCAGATATAGTGAATGCCGGGTCCGTGAAGACCAGATATAGTGAATGCAGGGTCCGGGGAGACCAGATATAGTGAATGCAGGGTCCGTGAAGACCAGATATAGTGAATGCAGGGTCCGGGGAGACCAGATATAATGAATGCAGGGTCCGGGGAGACCGGATATAGGGGATGCAGGGTTCGGGGAGACCGGATATAGTGAATGCAGGGTCCGGGGAGACCAGATATAGTGAATGCAGGGTCCGGGGAGACCAGATATAGTGAAGGCAGGGTCCGGGGAGACCAGATATAGTGAAGGCAGGGTCCGGGGAGACCAGATATAGTGAAGGCAGGGTCCGGGGAGACCAGATATAGTGAAGGCAGGGTCCGGGGAGACCAGATATAGTGAAGGCAGGGTCCGGGGAGACCAGATATAATGAATGCAGGGTCCGGGGAGACCAGATATAATGAATGCAGGGTCCGGGGAGACCAGATATAGTGAATGCCGGGTCCGGGGAGACCAGATATAGTGAATGCCGGGTCCGGGGAGACCAGATATAATGAACGCAGGGTCCTGGGTTTAGTAACACTTTATTGCATACTCTGCATTAGGGTAAAAGACCGTCCAATCACAGAGCGGCCCACACCGTCCAAACACAGATAGACCCCGACCGTCCAATCACAGAGCGGACCAGACCGTCCAATCACAGAGCGGACCAGACCGTCCAATCACAGAGCGGACCAGACCGTCCAATCACAGAGCGGACCAGACCGTCCAATCACAGAGCGGACCAGACCGTCCAATCACAGAGCGGACCAGACCGTCCAATCAGAGATAGACACCGACCGTCCAACCACAGAGCGGCACAGACCGTCCAACCACAGAGCGGCACAGACCGTCCAACCACAGAGCGGCACAGACCGTCCAATTACAGAGAGGCACAGACCGTCAAATCACAGAGCGGCACAGACTGTCCTATCACAGAGCGGAGGATACCATGCAATCGCAGAGAGACACAGACCGTCCAATCACAGAGCGGCCCACACCGTCCAACCACAGAGCGGCACAGACCGTCCAATCACAAGAGACACAGACCGTCCAACCACAGAGCGGCACAGACCGTCCAACCACAGAGCGGCACAGACCGTCCAACCACAGAGCGGCACAGACCGTCCAACCACAGAGCGGCACAGACCGTCCAACCACAGACTGGCACAGACCGTCCAATCACAGAGCGGCACAGACCGTCCAACCACAGAGCGGCACAGACCGTCCAACCACAGAGCGGCACAGACCGTCCAACCACAGAGCGGCACAGACCGTCCAACCACAGAGCGGCACAGACCGTCCAACCACAGAGCGGCACAGACCGTCCAACCACAGAGCGGCACAGACCGTCCAACCACAGAGCGGCACAGACCGTCCAACCACAGAGCGGCACAGACCGTCCAATCACAAACTGGCACAGACCGTCCAATCACAGAGCGGCACAGACCGTCCAACCACAGAGCGGCACAGACCGTCCAACCAGAGAGCGGCACAGACCGTCCAACCAGAGAGTGGCACAGACTGTCCAATCACAAAGCTGCACAGACCGTCCAATCACAGAGCGGCACAGACCGTCCAACCACAGAGCGGCACAGACCGTCCAACCACAGAGCGGCACAGACCGTCCAACCACAGAGCGGCCCAGACAGTCAAATCACAGAGCGGCAAAGACCGTCGTCCAATCACAAGAGACAAAGATCGTCCAATCACAAGAGACAAAGACCGTCCAATCACAAGAGACAAAGACCGTCCAATCACAAGAGACAAAGACCGTCCAATCACAGAGCTGCACAGACTGTCCAACCACAGAGTGGCCCAGACCATCCAATCACAGATCGACACAGACCGTCCAATCACAGACCGACACAAACCGTCCAATTACAGTGCAGCACAAGCCGTCCAATCACAAAACGGCACAGACCGTCCAATCGCAGAGCGGCAAAGACCGTTCAATCACAGAGCGGCACAGATAATCCAATCATAGAGCGGCAGAAACCGTCCAATCACAGAGCAGCCCAGACCATCCAATCACAGATCGATACAGACCGTCCAATCACAGAGCTGTTCTCCGGGATATTCAATGGACAGAGGATAGTGTTGGGCCACTGAGAGGGCCCCAACCTCAGTCAACGGTTTACAATGAATGGATCCACCTCTCCTCCACCTCCACCTGAATGCAGGGTCCGGGGAGACCGAATATAGTGAATGCAGGGTCCGGGGAGACCGGATATAGTGAATATAGTGAATGCAGGGTCCGGGGAGAGCAGATATAGTGAATGCAGGGTCCCGGAGACCGGATATAGTGAATGCAGGGTCCGGGGAGACCGGATATAGTGAATATAGTGAATGCAGGGTCCGGGGAGACCGGATATAGTGAATGCAGGGTCCGGGGAGACCAGATATAGTGAATGCCGGGTCCGGGGTTTAGTAACACTTTATTGCATACTCTGCATTAAGATAAAAGACCATCCAATCACAGAGAGACACAGACCGTCCAATCACAGAGCGGCCCACACCGTCCAATTACAGAGAGGCACAGACCTTCCAATCACAGGTCAGCACAAACCGTCCAATCACACAGCGAAACAAACTGTACAATCACAGAGCAGCCCAGACCATCCAATCACAAGAGACACAGACTGTCCAATCACAGAGAGACACAGACCGTCCAATCACAGAGCGGCGCAGACCGTCCAATCACAGAGCGGCGCAGACCGTCCAATCACAGGTCGGCACAGACCGTCCACTCACAGAGCGGCACAAACTGAAAAATCACAGAGCGGCACAAACTGTCCAATCACAGAGCGGCCCAGACCATCCAATCACAGAGAGACACAGACCGTCCAATGACAAGGCGACTGAGACCGTCCAATCACAGATCGTCCCAGAACGTCCAATCACAGAGAGAAACAGACCGTCCAACCACAGAGAGACACAGACCGTCCAATCACAGAATGGAACAGACCGTCCAATCAGAGAGCGGCACAGACAGTCCAATCAGAGAGCGGCACAGACAGTCCAATCAAAGAGCAGACCATACCGTCCAATCACAGATAGACACTGACCATCTAATCACAAAGTTGCCCAGACCTTCCTTTCACAAGTCGGCACAGACCCTCCAATTACAGAGAGACACAGACAGAGCTGTTCTCCAGAACTTTCAATGGACTGAGGATAGTGCTGGGCCACTGGGAGGACCCCAACCTCACCGACTGTTTACAATGAATGGATCCACCTCACCTCCACCTCTCGGTATTTAGCAGTTTATATGTACTAAAATAATGTCATTTCCATGTTCTGTGTACTGTGGGAGACCAGATATAGTGAATGCCGGGTCCGGGGAGACCGGATATAGTGAATGCGGGGTCCGGGGAGAGCAGATATAGTGAATGCAGGGTCCGGGGAGAGCAGATATAGTGAATGCAGGGTCCGGGGAGAGCGGATATAGTGAATGCAGGGTCCGGGGAGACCTGATATAGTGAATGCGGGGTCCGGGGAGAGCGGATATAGTGAATGCGGGGTCCGGGGAGAGCGGATATAGTGAATGCGGGGTCCGGGGAGAGCGGATATAGTGAATGCGGGGTCCGGGGAGAGCGGATATAGTGAATGCGGGGTCCGGGGAGAGCGGATATAGTGAATGCGGGGTCCGGGGAGAGCGGATATAGTGAATGCGGGGTCCGGGGAGAGCGGATATAGTGAATGCGGGGTCCTGGGAGAGCGGATATAGTGAATGCGGGGCCCGGGGAGAGCGGATATAGTGAATGCGGGGTCCGGGGAGATCGGATATAGTGAATGCGGGGCCCGGGGAGACCGGATATAGTGAATGCGGGGTCCGGGGAGATCGGATATACTAAATGTGGGGCCCGGGGAGAGCGGATATAGTGAATGCGGGGCCCGGGGAGAGCGGATATAGTGAATGCGGGGCCCGGGGAGAGCGGATATAGTGAATGCGGGGCCCGGGGAGAGCGGATATAGTGAATGCGGGGCCCGGGGAGAGCGGATATAGTGAATGCGGGGCCCGGGGAGAGCGGATATAGTGAATGCGGGGTCCGGAGAGATCGGATATAGTGAATGCGGGGCCCGGGGAGAGCAGATATAGTGAATGCGGGGTCCGGGGAGAGCAGATATAGTGAATGCGGGGTCCGGGGAGAGCAGATATAGTGAATGCGGGGTCCGGGGTTTAGTAACACTTTATTGCATACTCTGCATTAGGGTAAAAGACCGTCCAATCACAGAGCGGCCCACACCGTCCAAACACAGATAGACCCCGACCGTCCAACCACAGAGCGGCACAGACCGTCCAACCACAGAGCGGCACAGACCGTCCAACCACAGAGCGGCACAGACCGTCCAACCACAGAGCGGCACAGACCGTCCAACCACAGAGCGGCACAGACCGTCCAATCACAAGAGACACAGACCGTCCAATCACAAAGCTGCACAGACCGTCCAATCACAGAGAGACACAGACCGTCCAACCACAGAGCGGCACAGACTGTCCTATCACAGAGCGGAGGATACCATGTAATCGCAGAGAGACACAGACCGTCCAACCACAGAGCGGCCCACACCGTCCAACCACAGAGCGGCCCACACCGTCCAACCACAGAGCGGCCCACACCGTCCAACCACAGAGCGGCACAGACCGTCCAACCACAGAGCGGCACAGACCGTCCAACCACAGAGCGGCACAGACCGTCCAACCACAGAGCGGCACAGACCGTCCAATCACAGAGCGGCACAGACCGTCCAATTACAGAGAGGCCCAGACAGTCAAATCACAGAGCGGCACAGACCGTCCAATCACAAGAGACAAAGACCGTCCAATCACAGAGCTGCACAGACCGTCCAACCACAGAGCGGCCCAGACCATCCAATCACAGATCGACACAGATCGTCCAATCACAGATCGACACAAACCGTCCAATCACAGATCGACACAAACCGTCCAATCACAGATCGACACAAACCGTCCAATTACAGTGCAGCACAAGCCGTCCAATCACAAAACGGCACAGACCGTCCAATCGCAGCCAACGGTTTACAATGAATGGATCCACCTCTCCTCCACCTCTCCGTATTTAGCAGTTTATATGTACTAAAATAATTACATTTCCATGTTCTGTGTACTGTGGGAGACCAGATACAGTGAATGCCGGGTCCGGGGAGACCAGATATAGTGAATGCAGGGTCCGGGGAGACCAGATATAGTGAATGCAGGGTCCGGGGAGACCAGATATAGTGAATGCAGGGTCCGGGGAGACCAGATATAGTGAATGCAGGGTCCGGGGAGACCAGATATAGTGAATGCAGGGTCCGGGGAGACCAGATATAGTGAATGCAGGGTCCGGGGAGACCAGATATAGTGAATGCAGGGTCCAGGGAGACCGGATATAGTGCATGCCGGGTCCGGGGTTTAGTAACACTTCATTGCATACTCTGCATTAAGGTAAAAAACCCTCCATTCACAGAGATACAAAGACCGTCCAATCACATAGCGGCCCATACCATCCAATCACAGATAGACATTGACCGTCCAATCACAGAGCGACACAGACCGTCCAATCACAGAGAGGCACAGACCCTCCAATCACAGAGAGGCACAGACCCTCCAATCACAGAGAGGCACAGACCCTCCAATCACAGAGAGACACAGACCCTCCAATCACAGAGAGACACAGACCCTCCAATCACAGAGAGACACAGACCCTCCAATCACAGAGAGACACAGACCCTCCAATCACAGAGAGACACAGACCCTCCAATCACAGAGAGACATAGACCATCCAATAACAGAGCGGACCATACTGTCCAATCACAATAAAATACGGTGTACCCTTCCCTTGTTCACAAACTTCAACAAACAAGAAATCAGCCCAGCCAGACCTCCAGAAATGCTCAGCAGATCCTCTCCTCGAGCGGCCATTTTGGATCCTGGAAATCTCTGATCCACAGGAGAGGATCTGCTGAGGATTTCCGGAGGTCTGGCTGGGCTGATTTCTTGTTTGATGGCAATTTTAAAGATGAAGATATGTGTAAGCACATGAATAAAGTATATTCTGTTTACGTTTTTATGGAATTACACTGTTGTGGTTCCATTTATGGGGGGCATTGCTTGGAGACTGATGTGGGGAGGAGTATAATACTGCGGCTGTGAAGATCCCTCTGGAGGAACTCATTATATATCAGTACCCGGCCTGGAGGATTACCAAGCTGGGGTTTATATATATTTTTGGTAAAGGTGTTTAATTTGCACACTCTAGAAGTGGACACGTTTATCACAGTTTTTATCACTAGATTGTTTCACAGGCACGTGTTTACACAGCTATTCTCCTTCCCATATAGTGATCACCAGTGTTTTTGTGTGAATCACATGTGTTATGGAATGAATAATTCAAGTTGTTACAGATAATACACGATGTGCGTTTTCCTTTCTCTTTTTTTTTTTGAGGTTTTTTGGTTTCAGAAATCACTTTGGAGGCTGTCTTCACCTGGAAGTTGATTTTGAGATTTTTGAATGATTTGATATTTTGAAGGACTATTTTATTATTTTGGGAATTGTGTGTTTTTTGTTTTTGTTTAGAGCACTTATTATATTTTGTATTTATATACTTGGGATACTAAGCACACTTCATAATGTCCAATCACAGATAGACACGGACCGTCCAATCACAGAATGGCACAGACTGTCCAATCAAAGAGCAGCACAGACCAGCCAATCACAGAGCGGCACATAGTGTCCAATCACAGAGCGACGCAGACCGTCCAATCACAGAGCGACGCAGACCTCCCAATCACAGAGCGACGCAGACCTCCCAATCACAGAGCGGCACATAGTGTCCAATCACAGAGCGGTGCAGACCGTCCAATCACAGAGACGCAGACCGTCCAATCACAGAGAGACGCAGACGCCACATGTAGGGACTGCGAAACTGCAATGACGGACTTCTGGGGATTAGATAAACTTGAAACGTGTCCAGTCTGTGTATGTCCTGTGATCTAACGCTGCGCTCTGATTGGCTGAATTCAAGCTGGACTCTGATTGGCTGATCTCACGCTGGACTCTGGCTGATCTCGCGCTGGACTCTGATTGGCTGATCTCACGTTGGGCGCTGATTGGCTGATCTCACGCTGCTCTCTGATTGGCTGATCTCACGCTGGGCTCTGATTGGCTGATCTCACGCTGGGCTCTGATTGGCTGATCTCACGCTGGGCTCTGATTGGCTGATCTCACGCTGCGCTCTGATTGGCTGACCTCACGCTGGGCTCCGATTGGATGATCTCACGCTGGGCTCCGATTGGATGATCTCACGCTGGGCTCCGATTGGATGATCTCACGCTGGGCTCCGATTGGATGATCTCACGCTGGGCTCCGATTGGATGATCTCACGCTGGGCTCCGATTGGATGATCTCATGCTGGGCTCCGATTGGATGATCTCACGCTGGGCTATGATTGGATGATCTCATGGAGGACTCTGATTGGCTGATTGCACGCTGCGCTCTGATTGGCTGATCTCATGCTGGACTCTGGCTGATCTCATGGAGTGCTCTGATTGGCTGATCTCACGCTGGGCTCTGATTGGCTGAGGGATTTTGTATACTTTCTGCATAGCGCTCATAGTGCCACCAGCGATCTCGTGGAGTGCTCTGATTGGCTGAGGGCTGCATTACACTTGATGTGTTTCCTATGATCGTTGGCTCCATCTAGTGGCCGTATTGATGTACTTTCCTGTTTGTTGTATTTCAGGAGAATTTCGCATTGTGTCCTCTAGATGGGGCTGGCGATCACAATACACAAAAAGTGTAACTCAGCCCTCAGCCAATCAGAGCTTTCTGCGATATCACTGGTGACACAATGAGCACCATGCAGAAAGTATAGGAAATCCCTCAGCCCATCAGAGCCCAGCGTGAGATCAGCAAACTACAAAACAAGTCCCGCTGTGTAATGGAGGTGATGAGGGGGGTCCTAATCTGGGTGACACCGCTGCTGATCCATGGATAGAGTACAGTTAGAGTTCCCACCCGAGGACAGGAAGTGTGTTGCTGGCGGGATCACTGGGTGAAAATGGGATAAAAGGAAAACTAATTGTCACGTACCTGATAGGAGACTGAATTGACGAGGTTGGCCTCACTTGTGTCACTAGCCCTGACCCCGCTGAGGTTGGAACAGTGGGAGTCTAGGGACCAGAGCGCCAGTGTTGTTGCTTGCGGCTCTTGCAGATGATGGCCTGGAAAGGCCGTGTATCCTCTGATTAGAATACTGTAGTAGCAGACAGAGCAGGTTCTGGGTAATGCCTGATGTGCAGCAGAGCAAGTAGGTAGCCAGGACACAGAACAGGAGCAGGGTCAAAGGAAGCCAAGGTCATCAACAGTCGGGCAGCGAGGTACAGAATCAGTAGGAGAAGCCAAGGTCAGGAGCAGAGCTGAAGTCAGGAACCAGGAGCAGGAGAGTAATCAGACTCGGGTCAGGAACAAGCCGGGTCAGCACCAAAGGAATCGCACAGGAAACAAGCAGGACACGGGGGGGGTGGAGCTGAAGACCAGTCAGCACTGAATGAGCACTGAGGATGCTCTTTAAATAGCCTGCCCAGCGCTGACAGGCGCGCCTGGGTCCTAGTGCCTGCCTGTTCCGTCACTGGTGACACGCGCACCTGGGTCCTAGTGCCCGCCAACCTGTATGCCTTGTCGGGATCCTGCGCATGCGCAGATTCATGCACTGCGGCGATCTTCTTGTTCCCTAATGCAGCCGTCACATCTAGGGACTGCGAAGCTGCAATGCCGAACTTCTGGGGTTTAGATAAACTTGAAACGTGTCCAGTCTGTGTATGTCCTGTGATCTCACGCTGCTCTATGATTGGCTGATCTCACGCTGCACTCTGATTGGCTGAATTTACACTGGGCTCTGATTGGCTGACCTCAAACTTAGCTCTGATTAGCTGATCTCATGCTGGGCTCTGATTGGCTTATCTCAGCTAGGCTCTGATTGGCTGATCTCAGGCTGGGCTCTGATTGGCTGATCTCAGGCTGGGCTCTGATTGGCTGATCTCAGGCTGGGCTCTGATTGGCTGATCTCAGGCTGGGCTCTGATTGGCTGATCTCAGGCTGGGCTCTGATTGGCTGATATCACGGTGGGCTCTGATTGGCTGATCTCACGCTGCGCTGTGATTGGCTGATCTCACGCTGGGCTCTGATTGGCTGATCTCACGCAGCTCTCCGATTTGCTGATCTCACTCTGGGCTCTGATTGGCAGATCTCATGCTGGGCACTGATTGGCAGATCTCACACTGGGCTCTGATTGGCAGATCTCACACTGGGCTCTGATTGGCTGAGGGATTTCCTATACTTTCTGCATAGTGCTCATAGTGCCAACAGCAATCTCGCGGAGTGCTCTGATTGGCTGAGGGCTACGTTACACTTGGTGTGTTTCCTATGATTGTCGGGTCCATCTAGTGGCCGTATTGATGTATTTTCCTGTTTGTTGTATTTCAGGAGAATTCCGCATTGTGTCCTCTAGATGGGGCTGGTGATCACAATACACAACAAGTGTAACTCAGCCCTCAGCCAATCAGAGCACTCCGCGAGGTCGCTGGTGACACAATGAGCACCATGCAGAAAGTATAGGAAATCCATCAGCCAATCAGAGCCCAGCGCGAGATCAGCAAACTACAAAACAATTCCCCGCTGTGTAATGGAGGTGATGAAGGGGGGTCCTAATCTGGGTGACACCGCTGCTGATCCATGGATAGAGTACAGTTAGATTTGCCACCCGAGGACAGGAAGTGTGTTGCTGGCGGGATCACTGGGTGAAAATGGAAAAAAAAGAAAACTAATGCAGCCGCCGCATCTAGGGACTGTGAAGCTGAAATGCAGGACTTCTGGGGTTTAGATAAACTTGAAACGTGTCCAGTCTGTGTATGTCTTGTGATCTCACGCTGCGCTCTGATTGGCTGATCTCACGCTGCATTCTGATTGGCTGATCTCACGCTGGGCTCTGATTGGCTGATCTCACGCTGGGCTCTGATTGGCTGATCTCACGCTGGGCTCTGATTGGCTGATCTCACGCTGGGCTCTGATTGGCTGATCTCACGCTGGGCTCTGATTGGCTGATCTCACGCTGGGCTCTGATTGGCTGATCTCACGCTGGGCTCTGATTGGCTGATCTCACGCTGGGCTCTGATTGGCTGTTCTCAGGCTTGGCTCTGATTGGCTGATCTCACGCTGCGCTTTGATTGGCTGAGGTCACGCTGGGCTCTGATTGGCTGATCTCACGCTGGACTCTGATTGGCTGATGTCACGCTGGACTCTGATTGGCTGATCTCACGCTGGGCTGTGATTGGTTGATCTAACACTGGGCTGTGATTGGCTGATCTCACACTGGACTCTGATTGGCTGATCTCATGCTGCACTCTGACTGGCTGATCTCAAGCTGGGCTCTGTTTGGCTGATCTGCTGCTGGGCTCTGATTGGCTGATCTCACACAGCGCTCTGATTGGCTGCTCTCACGCTGGGCTCTGATTGGCTGCTCTCACGCTGGGCTCTGATTGGCTGCTCTCACGCTGGGCTCTGATTGGCTGATCTCACGCTGGGCTCTGATTGGCTGATCTCACGCTGGGCTCTGATTGGCTGATCTCACGCTGGGCTCTGATTGGCTGATCTCACGCTGGGCTCTGATTGGCTGATCTCACGCTGGGCTCTGATTGGCTGATCTCACGCTGGGCTCTGATTGGCTGATCTCACGCTGGGCTCTGATTGGCTGATAACTCGCTGGGCTCTGATTGGCTGGTCAGCTGCTGGGCTTTTACTGGCTGATCTGCTGCAGGGCTCTGATTGGCTGATCTCACACTGGGCTTTGATTGACTGATCTCACGACTGGCTCTGATTGACTGATCTCATACTGGGATCTGATTGGCAGACCTCACGCTGGGCTCTTATTGGCAGACCTCACGCTGGGCTCTTATTGGCAGACCTCACGCTGGGCTCTTATTGGCAGACCTCACGCTGGGCTCTGATTGGCAGATCTCATGCTGGGCTCTGATTGGCTGATCTCACGCTGGGCACTGGTTGGCTGATCTCACTCTGTGCTCTGATTGGCAGATCTCACACTGGGCTCTGATTGGCTAAGAGATTTCCTATACTTTCTGCATGGCGCTCATTGTTTCACCAGCGATCTCGTGGAGTGCTCTGATTGGCTGAGGGCTGCATTACACTTGGTGTGTTACCTATGATAGTTGGCTCCATCTAGTGGCCGTATTGATATACTTTCCTGTTTGATTTATTTCAGGAGAATTCCGCATTGTGTCCTCTAGATGGGGCTGGCGATCACAATACACACCAAGTGTAGCGCAGCTCTCAGCCAATCAGAGCACTCCGTGAGATCACTGGTGACACAATGAGCGCCATGCAGAAAGTATAGGAGATCCCTCAGCCAATCAGAGTCCAGTATGAGATCAGCCAATCAGACTCCAGCGTGAGATCTGCCAATCAAAGTCCAGCATGAGATCTTCCAATCAGATCCCAATGTGATTTCTGCCAATCAGAGCACAGCGTGAGTTCAGCTTATCAGAGCCCAGTGTTAGATCTGCCAATCAGAGCCCACCGTAAGATCTGATCTCACAGTGGGCTCTGATTGGCTGATCTCATAGAGTGCTCTGATTGGCTGATCTCACACTGCGCTCTGATTGGCTGATCTCACGCTGGACTCTGATTGGCTTATATCTCGCTCGGCTCTGATTGGCTGGTCAGCTGCTGGGCTCTGATTGGCTGATCTCACGCTGTGCTCTGATTTGCAGATCTCACGAATGGCTCTGATTGGCTGATCTCACGCTGAGCTCTGATTGGCTGATCTCATACTGGGCTCTGATTGGCAGATCTTACGCTGGGCTCTGATTGGCAGATCTCACACTGGGCTCCAGTTGTTAAAATACAGCAAATATTTAATAAACCAATAATTTGGACACCATAATAATTTGATCACCACTTAATAATATTCCTTTAGTTCTTTTACCAATATGATTTCGTTACCATATACACAAAATTTGCCTTTTTAATAAATAAATACATTTATTTATGTACAAATATTTATATATATTAATACAAACGCACAATACTGGTGATGAATATATTCATACACACAATCAAAGAAATAGTATGCTTATCTCTACGGGATCATACAAGATATGGTTATCAAATGACTTTAAAACACATTTTGAGGGGTTAGTTGCAACCTATTGTGCTGCAGATATTATTTCCAATTTCCTGCGGCCGTAGGGAAATAAGAAAGTATCTCTGATAATTAGCACCACCAAAAATACTACAAATCAGTTAGTATGCAGTATATAATCTCAATACCAATACTCAAACAGTTACATTAATAATAATTCAGATATCCTTTATACATTCCTAACCACACAATAAAAATGTTGTAAATCTTAATAAGTTTGAAATATAAAAGAAAATATTTTGGCACAGTCTCACCACTCCCGGAATTTCGATTTTTGAGGCCTCCTAGTGGGATACAGTTTGGAAAAGAAAATGTTTCTGGTCAGTCAGGCACCAGAATTGAAATCAGCAACAGCGTCTCTGGCGAAAATCTTTTCCTTCAAAATGGCAGCTGGAAGTTCTCAGCAAGATGGCCGCAGGCAGCAGGAAGCAAGTGAGTATAGTGCAGCTATATAGTAGTAGTAGAGTAGTTGAGAAGTTGTTTCAGAAGTGATGAAGTGATCAAGTAGTGATTTCAGAAGTAGTAGAAGTTCAGAGAAGTGATGATCTTTTCAATTTGAGGTGTGTCCACCGGGGACAGTCAGGTATCCCAAATGTACTGGTGATCTTAACCACTTCCGGACCGGCCGTTCTATATAAACGGCCGGACGGTGGCAGTGCAGGGTCGGGTGGCCGTTTATAAACGGCCTCCCCGCACCCTGCTTGTGCGCGCTCCCTGGGAGCGTGCAGCACCGCGGTCCGGTGCCTGCTGTGTCTTCCGGACACAGTGAAACATCGATCTTTGGACGGGACCTCTGTACGAGGTCCCGATCATGTGATCACTGATTGGCCAATCACTGATCACATGCAAAGTAGTAAGCAAGATATCACTTGTGACATAAGAGGTCACATGGTACAAGGCTATTCACAACAGCCTTGTTCCATGTGACAAGCTGTGACCAATCACAGCTCACTCAGTACTTCTCAATGACTGCAAGAATGCAGACAGAGAGAAAGAGAAATGATTGCTTTTACATCCTATACGGGTGTAAAAGCAATCAGTGTAAAAAAAAAAAAAAAAAAATCTTCATCACCCCCCACAAGTAGTACAGTGTCACCATGGTGACACTGTACTGCTAGGGTGACAGTATGTAAAAAAAAACAATAAAACTAAAAAATAATAATATAAAAATGTAAAAAAAAGTTTAAAAATTATAATTTTTGCTTATAAACTAATTTGGATTTTTTTTGTTTTACTAAAAAGATAACGGAATACATTTTTGCCAAGATTTATGATGAAATATTATTTATTTGCAAAATTTTATGAAAAAAAACACATATTTTCAAAATTTTTGGACATTTTCATTTATATAGCAAAAAAAATTAAAATCCCAGCGGTGAATAAATACCACCAAAATAAAGCTTTATCTGTCTCAAAAAAATGGTAAAAATTCATTTGGGTACAGTGTTGCATGACCGCGCAATTGTCATTCAAAGTGTGATAGCGCTGAAAGCTGAAAATTGCCCTGGACAGGAAGGGGGTAAAAGTGTCCGGTCTGGAAGTGGTTAATGATGACTCACCTTTTGATATAAACAGTATGCCTTTATGGATAAAATATATGGGTCCTATTCAGGTATAAATGATTTGCCCCCTAACTCTTGGATAAGGACCATAGAAAGATGTGAATATAGGTGGTTTCTCAGTTTTCTGATATGAGCTGTATTGGGAAGGCTGATTTCCTTTGGAAATGTATAACTTACCCAACTCACAAAGCATCTTATATTTTATAACTTCATGATCTTCAGTTGAGTGGTACGCAGTACCCAACTTTGTTGAATAGATCTTGGTGTGTGGGTATATACCTTTGATAATATTTCAGTTGATATATGCCACACTTTTCTTTGTATTGTAACCGCTTCCCGCCGGCGCCTCCCAGCCCTTTAAGAGTTTCAGACGCTGGGAGGCGGTGCGGGTGGGGCGTGGTTTAGGAATCATGTGACCGCCGTGACACGTCATCACGGCAGTCACATGATCGGGAAAGGTCCAGATCGAAAGAGCGGACCGGGACCTTTCCATGAGTACCACACATGTGCTGGGAGCGCGCAGGGCGCGCGCTCTCAGCACATATGTTTTTTGCTACATGAACATAAATGTGCGGCCGCTCGGCGTCTAGGCCCAGAGGCCGGGAGGCCGGACATTAACGGAGTCTCTTCTTATGCTGTTTTTTTTTTACATTTAAGGAAACCTGTCTTGCAGAAGACCCCCATCCATTGTTGGGTAACTAGGGCAAACAGACTGCACTGGAGTTTAACCTCAGTATTCAGTAGCTGATTGTGATAGTTCAGAGGATTTGTTTGGGGATCACACACCTTCCAAGGTTTTTGGGAGAGTTATAGACAACAAGGTCTTAGTCCCATGATTGTCAGTTATGGTGCTGTGTTTGGTCATCTGCAGAAATACAAATAGTGCTGTTTAATCTTATTGGCTTTTAAACAAGTCTCTTCCACTCATTGGTTATGGTAGCTTCCTGGAAGGTCACTGAAATCAACCATTTAACCCATGACAGTCAGCTTTTCAGATGTTCTTTTCGGTAATATCATTTTCCTTAATAAATAGTACAAAAGTCATCACAGCTCTGATTGAATGATCTCACGCTGGACTCTGATTGGCTGATCTCACGCTGGGCTCTGATTGGCTGATCTCATGGAGTGCTCTGATTGGCTGATCTCACTCTGTGCTCTGATTGGCTGATCTCACGCTGCGCTCTGATTGGCTGATCTCACGCTGCGCTCTGATTTGCTGATCTCACGCTGGGCACTGATTGTCAGATCTCACGCTGGGCTCTGATTGGCTGATCTCACGCTGTGCTCGGATTGGCTGATCTCACGCTGGGCACTGATTGGCAGATCTCACGCTGAGTTCTGATTGGCAAATCTCACACTGGGTTCTGATTGGCTGAGCTATTTCCTATACTTTCTGCATAGCGCTCATAGTGCCACCAGCGATCTCGCAGAGTGCTTTGATTGGCTGAGGACTGCATTACACTTGGTGTATTTCCTATGATAGTCGGCTCCATCTAGTGGCTGTATTGATGTACTTTCCTGTTTCTTGTATTTCAGGAGAATTCCGCATTGTGTCCTCTAGATGGGGCTGGGGATCACAATACGCAACAAGTGTAACTCAGCCCTCAGCCAATCAGAGCTTTCTGCGATATCGCTGTTGACACAATGAGCACCATGCAGAAAGTATAGGAAATCCCTCAGCCAATCAGAGCCCAGCGTGAGATCAGCAAACTACAAAACAAGTCCCCACTGTGTAATGGAGGTGAGGAGAGGGGGGTCCTAATGTGTGTGACACCACTGCTGATCCATGGATAGAGTACAGTTCGAGTTGTCACCCGAGGACAGGAAGTGTTTTGCTGGTGGGATCACTGGGTGAAAATGGTAAAAAAAGAAAACTAATGCAGCCGCCACATCTAGGGACTGCGAAGCTGCATTGCCGGACTTCTGGGGTTTAGATAAACTTGAAACGTGTCCAGTCTGTGTATGTCCTGTGATCTCACGCTGCTCTATGATTGGCTGATCTCACGCTGTTAATTGTTCTGCCCATATTGTTGAATTAAATGTATGTAATATACTGTAATGTTATGTGATGGTGCTGCCATCTAGTGGTTTGAGTTATTATGTCTAGTTATAGCCGGATTTCTAGGAAGTGGTAATTTTCACATACAGTAACCTTCAACCTGGAAGTTCCTGTCCTCCATTCGGTGACTACTTCTAGTTCTAACAAGCAGCATACAGTGAGCTCTGAGCTATTCCTTGACTTATGGTGGAATTGTCCGTGAGTACACTCACTGATGGGATGAAGCTGTACAATGTTTAATGTACTGACACATATGTTTTGTTTGTGCTTATGTTGTAGTTTTACAGAACAAAGAATACATCCAGATCTGATGTCTCGCGTTTCTTGACTTCTGAATTATTGTTAGACTGTCTGACTAGTGTAATACAACAGTTCAATAACACGAAACAGAACATCTCTGATTGGCTGATCTCACGCTGCGTTCTGATTGGCTGATCTCACACTGCGTTCTGATTGGCTGATCTCACGCTGCGCTCTGATTGGCTGATCTCACGCTGCGCTCTGATTGACTGATGTCACGCTGGTCTCTGATTGGCTGATCTCACGCTGGGCTCTGATTGGTTGATCTCACACGGGGCTCTGATTGGCTGATCTCAAGCTGAATTCTGATTGGCTGATCTCACGCTAGACTCTGGCTGATCTCATGGTGGGCTCTGATTGGCTGATCTTATGGTGGGCTCTGATTGGCTGATCTCACGCTGGACTCTGATTGGCTGATCTCATGGTGGGCTCTGATTGGCTGATCCCACGCTGGGTTCTGATTTGCTGATCTCATAGAGTGCTCTGATTGGCTGAACTCACGCTGCGCTCTGATTGGCTGAACTCACGCTGCGCTCTGATTGGCTGAACTCACGCTGCGCTCTGATTGGCTGAACTCACGCTGTGCTCTGATTGGCTGAACTCACGTTGCTCTATGATTGGCTGATCTCACACTGGACTCTGACTGGCTGATCTCACGCTGGGCTCTGATTGGCTGATCTGATGAGGTGTGCTGATTGGCTGATCTCACGCTGCGCTTTGATTTGCTGATCTCACGCTGCTCTCTGATTTTCTGATCTCACGCTGGGCTCTGATTGGCAGATCTCACACTGGGCTCTGATTGGCTGAGGGGTTTCCTATACTTTCTACATAGCGCTCATAGTGCCACCAGCTATCTAGCGGAGTCCTCTGATTGGCTGAGGGCTGCATTACACTTGGTGTGTTTCCTATGATAGTCGGGTCCATCTAGTGGCCGTATTGATGTACTTTCCTGTTTGTTGTACTTCAAGAGAATTCTGCATTGTGTCCTCTACATGGGGCTGGCGATCACAATACACAACAAGTGTAACTCAGCCCTCAGCCAATCAGAGCACTCTGCAAGATCGCTGGTGACACAATGAGCACCATGCAGAAAGTATAGGAAATCCCTCAGCCAATCAGAGCCCATTGTGAGATCAGCAAACTACAAAACAAGTCCCCGCTGTGTAATGGAGGTGATTGGGGGGGGGTCCTAATCTGGGTGACACCGCTGCTGATCCATGGATAGAGTACAGTTAGAGTTTTCACCCGAGGACAGGAAGTGTGTTGCTGGCGGGATCACTGGGTGAAAATGGAATAAAAGAAAACTAATGCAGCCGCCACATCTAGGGACTGCGAAGCTTCAATGCCGGACTTCTGGGGTTTAGATAAACTTGAAACGTGTCCAGTCTGTGTATGTCCTGTGATCTCACGCTGCGCTCTGATTGGCTGATCTCACGCTGCGCTCTGATTGGCTGATCTCACGCTGGGCTCTGATTGGCTGATCTCAGGCTGGGCTCTGATTGGCTGATCTCACGCTAGGCTCTGATTGGCTGATCTCACACTGGGCTCTGATTGGCAGATCTCACACTGGGCTCTGATTGGCTGCCTTCGCGGTGGGCTCTGATTGGCTGATCTCACACTGGGCTCTGATTGGCTGCAGGTTTTCCAATACTTTCTTCCTAGCGCTTATAGTGCCATCAGCGATCTTGCGGAGTGCCAGCGTAAGATCAGCCAATCACAGCGCAGCGTGAGATCACAGGACATACACAGATTCGATATGTTTCAAGTTTATCTAAACCCCAGATGTCCGGCATTGCAGCTTCGCAGTCCCTAGATGTGGCGGCTGCATTTAGTTTTCTTTTTTTATCCATTTTCACCCAGTAATCCCACCATTAACACTCTTCCTGTCCTCGGGTGGCAACTCTAACTGTACTCTATCCATGGATCAGCAGAGGTCACACCCATTTTAGGACCCCCCTTCATCACCTCCATTACACAGCGCGGACTTTTTTTGTAGTTTGGTGATTGGCTGAGGTATTTGCTCTACTTTCTGCATGGTGCTCATTGTGTCACCAGCGATCTCGCAGAGTGCTCTGATTGGCTGAGTTACACTTGTTGTGTATTATGATCGCCAGCCCCATCTAGAGGACACAATGCGGAAATCTCTTGAAATGCAACAAACAGGAAAGTACATCAATATGGTCACTAGATGGAGCCGACTATCATAGGAAACACACCAAGTGTTACGCAGACCTCAGCCAATCAGAGCACTCCGCGAGATTGCTGGTGGGACTATGAGCGCTATGCAGAAAGTATAGGAAATCCATAAGCCAATCAGAGCCCAATGTGAGATCTGCCAATCACAGAGCAGAGTGAGATCTGCCAATCAGTGCCCAGCGTGAGATTTGCCAATAAGAGCCCAGTGTGAGATTAGCAAATCAGAGAGCAGCGTGAGATAAGCCAGTCAGCGCACTAAATGAGATCAGCCAATCAGAGCCCATCTTTGGATCAGCCAATAAGAGCCCACCGTGAGATCAGCCAATCAGAGTCCAGCGTGAGATCAGCCAATCAGAGCGCAGTATGAGATCAGCCAATCAGAATCCAGCGTGAGATCAGCCAATCGGAGTCCAGCTTGAGATCAGCCACGCTGGACTCTGGCTGATCTCTCACTGCGCCCTGATTGGCTGATGTCACGCTGGATTCTGATTGGCTGATCTCACGCTGGACTCTGTTTGGCTGATCTCACGCTGCGCTCTGATTGGCTGATATCAAGCTGGGTTCTGATTGGCTGATCTCACGCTCCGCACTGATTGGCTGATCTCACGCTGCTCTCTGATTTGCTGATCTCACGCTGGGCGCCAGATTGACAGATCTCACGCTGCTCTCTGATTGGCTGATCTCACGCTGGGCTCTGATTGGCCTATCTCATGGAGTCCTCTGGCTGATCTCACACTGCGCTCTGATTGGCTGATCTCATGCTGCTCTCTGATTGGCAGATTTCACGCTGGGCTCTGATTGGCTGAGTGTTTTCCTATACTTTCTTCCTAGCGCTCATAGTGCCATCAGCGATCTCGCGGAGTGCTCTGATTGGCTGATGGCTGCATTACATTTGGTGTGTTTCCTATGATAGTCGGCTCCATCTAGTGGCCCTATTGATGTATTTTCCTCTTTGTTGTATTTCATGAGAATTCCGCATTGTGTCCTCTAGATGGGGCTGGCGAACACAATACTCTGATTGGCTGATCTCAAGCTGGTCTCTGATTGGCTTATCTCACGCTGAACTCTGATTGACTGATCTTACGCTGGACTCTGATTGGCTGATCTCACGCTGGACTCTGATTGGCTGTTCTCATGCTGGACTTTGGCTGATCTCACGCAGGGCTCTTAATTGGCTGATCTCACGGTAGGCTGTTTGGCTGATCCAAAGCTGGGCTCTGATTGGCTGATCTCACGCTGGGCAATGATTGGCTGGTCTCATTTAGTGCGCTGATTGGCTGATCTCACACTGTTCTCTGATTTGCTAATCTCACGATGGACTCTGACAGGCAGATCTCACGCTGGGCTCTAAATGGCAGATATCACAATGAACTCTGATTGGCTGAGGGATTTCCTATACTTTCTGCATAGCGCTCATAGTGCCACCAGCGATCTCTTGCTGCGCTCTGATTGGCTGATCTCACGCTGGACTCTGATAAGCTGATCTCACAGTGGGTTCTGATTGGCAGAACTCACGCTAAGCACTGATTGGCAGATCTCACGCTGCTCTCTGATTGGCAGATCTCACGCTGCTCTCTGATTGGCAGATCTCATGCTGCTCTCTGATTTGCTGATCTCACGCTGGGCTCTGATTGGCAGATCTCACGCTATCTTCTGATTGGCAGATATCACACTGGGCTCTGATTGGTTGAATGATTTCCTATACTTTCTGCATAGCGCTCATAGTCCCACCAGCAATCTCGCAGAGTGCCCTGATTGGCTGAGGACTGCTTTACATTTGGTGTGTTTCCTATGATAGTCGGCTCCATCTAGTGGCCGTATTGTTGTATTTTCCTGTTTGTTGTATTTCAAGAGAATTCCGCATTGTGTCCTCTAGATGGAGCTGGCGATCACAATACACAACAAGTGTAACTCAGCCCTCAGCCAATCAGAGCTTTCTGCGATATCGCTGGTGACACAATGAGCACCATGCAGAAAGTATAGCAAATACCTCAGCCAATCAGCAAACTACAAAACAAGTCCCCGCTGTGTAATGGAGGTGATGGTGGGGGTCCGCTGCTGGGTGACACCGCTGCTGATCAATGGATAGCGTACAGTTAGAGTTGTCACCAGAGGACAGGAAGAGTGTTGCTGGCGAGATCACTGGGTGAAAATGGAAAACAAAAAGAAAAGGAATGCAGCCGCAACATCTAGAGAAAGCTGCCATGCCGGACGTCTGGGGTTTAGATAAACTTGAAACGTGTCGAATCTGTGTATGTCCTGTTATCTCACGCTGCACTGTGATTGGCTGATCTTACGCTGCGCTCTGATTGGCTGATCTCACGCTGGACTCTGATTGGCTGATCTGACACTGGGCTCTGATTGGCTGATCTCACAGTGGGCTCTCATTGGCTAATCTCACGCTCGGCACTGATTGGCTGATCTCACTGTGGGCTCTCATTGGCTGATCTTACGTTGCACTCTGATTGGCTGATCTCACGCTCCTCTTTGATTGGCATATCTCACGCTGCTCTCTGATTTGCTGATGTCACGCTGGGCTCTGATTGGGTGATCTAATGCTGGACTCTGATTGACTGATCTCACGCTGGGCTCTGATTGGCTGATCTCACGCTGGGCTCTGATTGGCTGATCTCATGCTGGGCTCTGATTGGCTGATCTCACATTGGGCTCTCATTGGCTGATCTCACGCTGGGCACTGATTGGCTGATCTCACTGTGGGCTCTCATTGGCTGATCTTACGTTGCACTCTGATTGGCTGATCTCACGCTCCTCTTTGATTGGCATATCTCACGCTGCTCTCTGATTTGCTGATGTCACGCTGGGCTCTGATTGGGTGATCTCATGCTGGACTCTGATTGACTGATCTCACGCTGGGCTTTGATTGGCTGATCTCACGCTGGGCTCTGATTGGCTGATCTCACGCTGGGCTCTGAATTGGCTGATCTCACGCTGGGCTCTGAATTGGCTGATCTCACGCTGGGCTCTGATTGACTGACCTCACGCTGGGCTTTGATTGGCGGACCTCATGCTGGGCACTGATTGGCTCATCTCACGAAGGGCTCTGATTGGCTTATCTCACGCTGCGCTCTGATTGGCTGATCTCACGCTTCGCTCTGGCTGATATCAAGCTGGATTTTGATTGGCTAATCTCACGCTGGGCTCTGATTGGCTGAGGGATCTCCTATACTTTCTGCATAGCGCTCATAGTCCCACCAGCAATCTCGCGGAGTGCTGTGATTGGCTGAGGGCTGCGTTACACTTGGTGTGTTTCCTATGATAGTCGGCTCCATTTAGTGGTTGTATTGATGTACTTTCCTGTTTTTTGTATTTCAGGAGAATTCCGCATTGTGTCCTCTAGATGGGGCTGGCGATCACAATACACAAGTGTAACTCAGCCCTCAGCCAATCAGAGCACTCCGCGAGATCGCTGATGACACTTTGAGCACCATGCAGAAAGTATAGGAAATCCCTCAGCCAATCAGATCCCAGCGTGAGATCAGCGAACTACAGAACAAGTCCCCGCTATGTAATGGAGGTGATGAGGGGGGGGTCCTAATGTGGGTGATCCATGGATAGAGTACAGTTAGAGTTATCACCCGAGATTAGGAAGCGTGTTGCTGGCGGGATCACTGGGTGAAAATGGGGAAAAAAAGAAAACTAATGCATCCGCCACATCTAGGGACTGCAAAGCTTCAATGCCGGACTTTTGGGGTTTAGATAAACTTGAAATGTGTCCAGTCTGTGTATGTCCTGTGATCTCATGCTGCGCTCTGATTGGCTGATCTCACGCTGCGCTCTGATTGGCTGATCTCACGCTGGGCTCTGATTGACTGATCTCACGCTGGGCTCTGATTGGCTGATCTCACACTGCGCTCTAATTGGCTGATCTCACGCTGGACTCTGATTGGCTGATCTCACGCTGGACTCTGATTGGCTGATCTCACGCTGGACTCTTATTGGCTGAACTCTGATTGGCTGTTATCACGCTGGGTTCTGATTGGCTAATCTCAAGCTGTACTCTGGCTGATCATAAGCTGCGCTCTGATTGGCTGACCTTAAATTTGGGTCTGATTGGCTGATCTCACACTGCGCTCTATTTGGCTTATCTCACGCTGGACTCTGATTGGCTGATCTCACGCTGGACTATGGCTGATCTCATGGTGGGAGCTAATTGGCTGATCTCACACTGCGCTCTAATTGGCTAATCTCACGGTGGACTCTGATTGGCTGATCTCAAGCTGTACTCTGATTGGCTGATCTCAAGCTGCGCTCTGATTGGCTGACCTTAAATTTGGCTCTGATTGGCTGATCTCACACTGGACTCTGATTGGCTGATCTCAGGTTGGGCTCTGATTGGCTGATCTCATGGTGGGAGCTGATTGTTTAATCTCACACTGGGCTCTAATTGGCTTATCTCACGGTGGACTCTGATTGGCTGATGTCACACTGGACTCTGATTGGCTGATGTCACACTGGACTCTTATTGCCTTATCTCACGCTGGGCTCTGATTGGCTGACCTCACACTGGGCTCTGATTGGCTGATATCACGCTGGGCTTTATTGGCTGATCTCAAGCTGGACTCTGATTGGCTGATCTCAAGCTGCGCTCTGATTGGCTGATCTCAGACTGGGCTCTGACTGGCTGACCTGAAATTTGGCTCTGATTGGCTGATCTCACACTGCGCTCTAATTAGCTGATCTCTCGCTGGACTCTGATTGGCTATTCTCACACTGGACTCTGATTGGCTGATCTCACGCTGCGCTCTGGCTGATATCAAGCTGGGCTTTGATTGGCTGATCTCACGCTGTGCTCTGATTGGCCGATATCAAGCTGGGCTCTGATTGTCTTATCTCATGAAGTGCTCCGATTGACTGATCTCACGCTGAACTCACTGCGCCCTGATTAGCTGATGTCACGCTGAACTCTAATTGGCTGATCTCACGCTGGACTCTGATTGGCTGTTCTCACGCTGGACTCTGATTGGCTGTTCTCACGCTGGACTCTGATTGGCTGATCTCACGCTGCGCTCTGGCTGATATCAAGCTGGGCTTTGATTGGCTGATCTCACGCTGTGCTCTGATTGGCCGATATCAAGCTGGGCTCTGATTGTCTTATCTCATGAAGTGCTCCGATTGACTGATCTCACACTGGGCTCTGATTGGCAGATCTCACACTGGGCTCTGATTGGCAGATCTCACACTGGGCTCTGATTGGCTGATCTCACACTGGGCTCTGATTGGCTGCAGGTTTTCCAATACTTTCTTCCTAACGCTTATAGTGCCATCAGCGATCTTGCGGAGTGCCAGCGTAAGATCAGCCAATCACAGCGCAGCGTGAGATCACAGGACATACACAGATTCGACATGTTTCAAGTTTATCTAAACCCCAGATGTCCGGCATTGCAGCTTCACAGTCCCTAGATGTGGCGGCTGCATTTAGTTTTCTTTTTTTATCCATTTTCACCCAGTAATCCCACCATCAACACTCTTCCTGTCCTCGGGTGAACACTCTAACTGTACTCTATCCATGGATCAGCAGAGGTCACACCCAGTTTAGGACCCCCCTTCATCACCTCCATTACACAGCGCGGACTTTTTTTGTAGTTTGCTGATTGGCTGAGGTATTTGCTCTACTTTTTGTATGGTGCTCATTGTGTCACCAGCGATCTCGCAGAGTGCTCTGATTGGCTGAGTTACACTTGTTGTGTATTATGATCGGCAGCCCCATCTAGAGGACACAATGCGGAAATCTCTTGAAATGCAACAAACAGGAAAGTACATCAATATGGTCACTAGATGGAGCCGACTATCATAGGAAACACACCAAGTGTAACGCAGACCTCAGCCAATCAGAGCACTCTGCGAGATTGCTGGTGGGACTATGAGCGCTATGCAGAAAGTATAGGAAATCCATAAGCCAATCAGAGCCCAGTGTGAGATCTGCCAATCACAGAGCAGAGTGAGATCTGCCAATCAGTGCCCAGCGTGAGATTTGCCAATAAGAGCCCAGTGTGAGATTAGCAAATCAGAGAGCAGCGTGAGATAAGCCAGTCAGCGCACTAAATGAGATCAGATAATCAATGCCCAGCGCGAGATCAGCCAATCAGAGCACTCCATGAGATCAGCCAATCAGAGCCCAGCTTTGGATCAGCCAATAAGAGCCCACCGTGAGATCAGCCAATCAGAGCGCAGTATGAGATCAGCCAATCAGAATCCAGCGTGAGATCAGCCAATCGGAGTCCAGCTTGAGATCAGCCACGCTGGACTCTGGCTGATCTCTCACTGCGCCCTGATTGGCTGATGTCACGCTGGACTCTGTTTGGCTAATCTCACGCTGCGCTCTGATTGGCTGATATCAAGCTGGGTTCTGATTGGCTGATCTCACGCTGCTCTCTGATTTGCTAATCTCACGCTGGGCGCCAGATTGACAGATCTCACGCTGCTCTTTGATTGGCTGATCTCACGCTGGGCTCTGATTGGCCTATCTCATGGAGTCCTCTGGCTGATCTCACACTGCGCTCTGATTGGCAGATCTCATGCTGCTCTCTGATTGGCAGATCTGATGCTGGGCTCTGATTGGCAGATCTCACACTGGGCTCTGATTGGCTGAGTGTTTTCCTATACTTTCTTCCTATCGCTCATAGTGCCATCAGCGATCTCGCGGAGTGCTCTGATTGGCTGATGGCTGCATTACATTTGGTGTGTTTCCTATGATAGTCGGCTCCATCTTGTGGCCCTATTGATGTATTTTCCTCTTTGTTGTATTTCATGAGAATTCCGCATTGTGTCCTCTAGATGGGGCTGGCGATCACAATACACAATACTCTGATTGGCTGATCTCAAGCTGGTCTCTGATTGGCTTATCTCACGCTGAACTCTGATTGGCTGATCTTACGCTGCGCTCTGATTAGCTGATCTTACGCTGGACTCTGATTGGCTGATCTCACGCTGGACTCTGATTGGCTGTTCTCATGCTGGACTTTGGCTGATCTCACGCAGGGCTCTTAATTGGCTGATCTCATGGTAGGCTGATTGGCTGATCCAAAGCTGGGCTCTGATTGGCTGATCTCACGCTGGGAAATGATTGGCTGATCTCACACTGTTCTCTGATTTGCTAATCTCACGATGGACTCTGACAGGCAGATCTCACTCTGGGCTCTAAATGGCAGATATCACAATGAACTCTGATTGGCTGAGGGATTTCCTATACTTTCTGCATAGCGCTCATAGTGCCACCAGCGATCTCTTGCTGCGCTCTGATTGGCTGATCTCACGCTGGACTCTGATAAGCTGATCTCACAGTGGGTTCTGATTGGCAGAACTCACGCTAGGCACTGATTGGCAGATCTCACGCTGCTCTCTGATTGGCAGATCTCACGCTGCTCTCTGATTGGCAGATCTCATGCTGCTCTCTGATTGGCAGATCTCACGCTATCTTCTGATTGGCAGATATCACACTGGGCTCTGATTGGTTGAATGATTTCCTATACTTTCTGCATAGCGCTCATAGTCCCACCAGCAATCTTGCGGAGTGCTCTGATTGGCTGAGGGCTGCTTTACATTTGGTGTGTTTCCTATGATAGTCGGCTCCATCTAGTGGCCGTAATGATGTATTTTCCTGTTTGTTGTATTTCAAGAGAATTCCGCATTGTGTCCTCTAGATGGAGCTGGCGATCACAATACACAACAAGTGTAACTCAGCCCTCAGCCAATCAGAGCTTTCTGCGATATCGCTGGTGACACAATGAGCACCATGCAGAAAGTATAGCAAATACCTCAGCCAATCAGCAAACTACAAAACAAGTCCCCGCTGTGTAATGGAGGTGATGGTGGGGGTCCGCTGCTGGATGACACCGCTGCTGATCCATGGATAGCGTACAGTTAGAGTTGTCACCAGAGGACAGGAAGAGTGTTGCTGGCGAGATCACTGGGTGAAAATGGAAAAAAAAAAAGAAAACTAATGCAGCCGCCACATCTAGAGAAAGCTGCAATGCCGGACGTCTGGGGTTTAGAAAAACTTGAAACGTGTCGAATCTGTGTATGTCCTGTTATCTCACGCTGCACTGTGATTGGCTGATCTTACGCTGCGCTCTGATTGGCTGATCTCCCGCTGGACTCTGATTGGCTATTCTCAGACTGGACTCTGATTGGCTGATCTGACACTGGGCTCTGATTGGCTTAACTCACACTGCACTGTGATTGGCTGATCTCACGCTGGACTCTGATTGGCTGATCTCACGCTGGGCACTGATTGGCTGATCTCACGCTGGGCACTGATTGGCTGATCTCACTGTGGGCTCTCATTGGTTGATCTTACGTTGCACTCTGATTGGCTGATCTCACGCTCCTCTTTGATTGGCATATCTCACGCTGCTCTCTGATTTGCTGATGTCCCGCTGGGCTCTGATTTTGTGATCTAATGCTGGACTCTGATTGACTGATCTCACGCTGGGCTCTGATTGGCTAATCTCATGCTGGGCTCTGATTGGCTGATCTCACGCTGGGCTCTCATTGGCTGATCTCACAGTGGGCTCTCATTGGCTGATCTTACGTTGCACTCTGATTGGCTGATCTCACGCTCCTCTTTGATTGGCATATCTCACGCTGCTCTCTGATTTGCTGATGTCACGCTGGGCTCTGATTGGGTGATCTCATGCTGGACTCTGATTGGCTGATCTCACGCTGGGCTCTGATTGGCTGATCTCACGCTGGGCTCTGATTGGCTGACCTCACGCTGGGCTCTGATTGGCTGACCTCACGCTGGGCTTTGATTGGCGGACCTCAAGCTGGGCACTGATTGGCTCATCTCACGAAGGGCTCTGATTGGCTTATCTCACGCTGCGCTCTGATTGGCTGATCTCACGCTGCGCTCTGGCTGATATCAAGCTGGATTTTGATTGGCTAATCTCACGCTGGGCTCTGATTGGCTGAGGGATCTCCTATACTTTCTGCATAGCGCTCATAGTCCCACCAGCAATCTCGCGGAGTGCTGTGATTGGCTGAGGGCTGCGTTACACTTGGTGTGTTTCCTTTGATAGTCGGCTCCATCTAGTGGCCGTATTGATGTACTTTCCTGTTTTTTGTATTTCAGGAGAATTCCACATTGTGTCCTCTAGATGGGGCTGGCGATCACAATACACAAGTGTAACTCAGCCCTCAGCCAATCAGAGCATTCCGCGAGATCGCTGATGACACATTGAGCACCATGCAGAAAGTATAGGAAATCCCTCAGCCAATCAGATCCCAGCGTGAGATCAGCGAACTACAGAACAAGTCCCCGCTATGTAATGGAGGTGATGAGGGGGGGGGGGGGTCATAATGTGGGTGATCCATGGATAGAGTACAGTTAGAGTTATCACCCGAGGATAGGAAGTGTGTTGCTGGTGGGATTACTGGGTGAAAATGGGGAAAAAAAGAAAACTAATGCAGCCGCCACATCTAGGGACTGCAAAGCTTCAATGCCGGACTTCTGGGGTTTAGATAAACTTGAAATGTGTCCAGTCTGTGTATGTACTGTGATCTCACGCTGCTCTATGATTGGCTGATCTCACGCTGCGCTCTGATTGGCTGATCTCACGGTGGGCTCTGATTGACTGATCTCAGGCTGAGCTCTGATTGGCTGATCTCACGCTGGGCTCTGATTGATTGATCTCATGCTGGGCTCTGATTGGCTGATCTCACACTGCGCTCTAATTGGCTGATCTCACGCTGGACTCTGATTGGCTGATCTCACGGTGGGCTCTGATTGGCTGATCTCACACTGGGCTCTTATTGGCTGAACTCTGATTGGCTGTTATCACGCTGGGTTCTGATTGGCTAATCTCAAGCTTTACTCTGGCTGATCATAATCTGCGCTCTGATTGGCTGACCTTAAATTTGGGTCTGATTGGCTGATCTCACACTGCGCTCTATTTGGCTTATCTCACGCTGGACTCTGATTGGCTGATCTCACGCTGGACTCTGGCTGATCTCATGGTGGGAGCTAATTGGCTGATCTCACACTGCGCTCTAATTGGCTAATCTCACGGTGGACTCTGATTGGCTGATCTCAAGCTGCGCTCTGATTGGCTGACCTTAAATTTGGCTCTGATTGGCTGATCTCACACTGGACTCTGATTGGCTGATCTCAGGTTGGGCTCTGATTGGCTGATCTCATGGTGGGAGCTGATTGGTTGATCTCACACTGGGCACTAATTGGCTAATCTCACGGTGGACTCTGATTGGCTGATGTCACACTGGACTCTGATTGCCTTATCTCATGCTTGGCTCTGATTGGCTGACCTCACACTGGGCTCTGATTGGCTGATATCACGCTGGGCTTTATTGGCTGATCTCAAGCTGGACTCTGATTGGCTGATCTCAAGCTGCGCTCTGATTGGCTGATCTCACTCTGGGCTCTAATTGGCTGTTCTCAGACTGGGCTCTGACTGGCTGACCTGAAATTTGGCTCTGATTGGCTGATCTCACACTGCGCTCTAATTAGCTGATCTCTCGCTGGACTCTGATTGGCTGATCTTACGCTTGACTCTGATTGGCTGATCTCATGCTGGGCTCTTATTGGCTGATCTCATGGAGTGCTCTGATTGGCTGATCTCACGCTGGGCTCTGATTGGCAGATCTCCCGCTGGGCATTGATTGGCAGATCTCACGCTGGGCTTTGATTGGCAGATCTGACGCTGGGCTCTGATTGGCTGATCTCATTGAGTGCGCTGATTGGCTGATCTCATGCTGCGCTTTGATTGGCTGATCTCACGCTGCTCTCTGATTGGTTGATCTCATGCTGGGCTCTGATTGGCAGATCTCATGCTGGGCTCTGATTGGCTGATCTCATGCTGGGCTCTGATTGGCAGATCTCATGCTGGGCTCTGATTGGCAGATCTCATGCTGGGCTCTGATTGGTTGATCTCATGCTGGGCTCTGATTGGTTGATCTCATGCTGGGCTCTGATTGGCAGATCTCACACTGGGCTCTGATTAGCTTAGCAATTTCCTATTCTGCATAGCGCTCATAGCGCCACCAGCGATCTCGCGGAGTGCTCTGATTGGCTGAGGTCTGCGTTACACTTGGTGTGTTTCCTATGATAGTCGGCTTCATCTAGTTACCATATTGATGTACTTTCCTGTTTTTTGTATTTCAGGAGAATTCCACATTGTGTCCTCTAGATGGAGCCGGCGATCACAATACAAAACAAGTGTAACTCAGCCCTCAGCCAATCAGAGCTTTCTGCGATATCGCTGGTGACACAATGAGCAGCATGCAGAAAGTATAGGAAATTCCTCAGCCAATCAGAGCCCAGCGTGAGATTAGCAAACTACAAAACAAGTCCCCGCTGTGTAATGGAGGTGATGGGGAGGTCCTAATCTGGATGACACCGCTGCTGATCCATGGATAGAGTACAGTTAGAGTTATCACCTGAAGACAGGAAGTGTGTTGCTGGCGGGATCACTGGCTGAAATTGTAAAAAAAAAGGAAACTAATGCAGCCGCCACATCTAGGGACTGCGAAGCTGCAATGCCGGACTTATGGGGTTTAGATAAACTTGAAACGTTTTGAATATGTGTATGTCCTGTGATCTAACGCTGGGCTCTGATTGGCTGATCTCACACTGGACTCTGATTGGCTGATCTCAAGCTGGGCTCTGATTGGCTGATGTCTTGCGGGGCTCTGATTGGCTGATCTCAAGCTGCACACTTTTTGGTTGATCTCACTCTGGACTCTGATTGGCTGATCTCACTCTGGACTCTGATTGGCTGATCTCACTCTGGACTCTGATTGGCTGATCTCACTCTGGACTCTGACTGACTGATCTCACAGTGGGCTCTTATTGGCTGATCTCACGCAGGGCTCTGATTGGCTGATCTCAGATTGGGCTCTGCTTAGCTGATCTCACGCTGGGCTCTGATTGGCTGATCTCACGGTGGGATCTTATTGGTTGATCTCACACTGGGCTCTGATTGGCTGAATTCACACTGGGCACTGATTGGCAGATCTCATGCTGGGCATTGATAGGCAGCTCTCACACTGGGCTCTGATTGGCTGAGGGATTTCCTATACTTTCTGCATAGCGCTCACAGGGCCACCAGCAATCTCGCGGAGTGCTCTGATTGGCTGAGGGCTGCTTTACACTTGGTGTGTTTCCTATGATACTTGGCTCCATCTAGTGGCCGTATTGATGTACTTTCCTGTTTGTTGTATTTCAAGAGAATTCCGCATTGTGTCCTCTAGATGGGGCTGGCAATCACAATACACAACAAGTGTAACTCAGCCCTCAGCCAATCAGAGCACACCGCAAGATCAGCGATATACAAAACAAGTCTCCGCTGTGTAATGGAGGTGATGAGGTGGGGGGTTCTAATCTGGGTGACACCGCTGCTGATCCATGGATAGAGTACAGTTAGAGTTGCCACCCGAGGACAGGAAGTGTGTTGCTGGCGGGATCACTGGGTGAAAATTGAAAAAAAAAAAGAAAACGAATGCAGCCGCCACATCTAGTGACTGCGAAGCTGCAATGCCGGACTTCTGGGGATTAGATAAACTGGTAACGTGTCCAGTCTGTGTATGTCCTGTAATCTCACGCTGCTCTGTGATTGGCTGATCTCACGCTGCTCTATGATTGGCTGATCTCACGCTGCACTCTGATTGGCTGATCTCATGCTGCGCTCTGATTGGCTGATCTCACGGTGGGCTCTTATTGGCTGATCTGACGCTGGGCTCTGATTGGCTGATCTCAAGCTGCGCTCTGATTGGCTGACCTTAAATTTGGCTCTGATTGGCTGATCTCACACTGGACTCTGATTGGCTGATCTCAGGTTGGGCTCTGATTGGCTGATCTCATGGTGGGAGCTGATTGGTTGATCTCACACTGGGCACTAATTGGCTAATCTCACGGTGGACTCTGATTGGCTGATGTCACACTGGACTCTGATTGCCTTATCTCATGCTTGGCTCTGATTGGCTGACCTCACACTGGGCTCTGATTGGCTGATATCACGCTGGGCTTTATTGGCTGATCTCAAGCTGGACTCTGATTGGCTGATCTCAAGCTGCGCTCTGATTGGCTGATCTCACTCTGGGCTCTAATTGGCTGTTCTCAGACTGGGCTCTGACTGGCTGACCTGAAATTTGGCTCTGATTGGCTGATCTCACACTGCGCTCTAATTAGCTGATCTCTCGCTGGACTCTGATTGGCTGATCTTACGCTTGACTCTGATTGGCTGATCTCATGCTGGGCTCTTATTGGCTGATCTCATGGAGTGCTCTGATTGGCTGATCTCACGCTGGGCTCTGATTGGCAGATCTCCCGCTGGGCATTGATTGGCAGATCTCACGCTGGGCTTTGATTGGCAGATCTGACGCTGGGCTCTGATTGGCTGATCTCATTGAGTGCGCTGATTGGCTGATCTCATGCTGCGCTTTGATTGGCTGATCTCACGCTGCTCTCTGATTGGTTGATCTCATGCTGGGCTCTGATTGGCAGATCTCATGCTGGGCTCTGATTGGCTGATCTCATGCTGGGCTCTGATTGGCAGATCTCATGCTGGGCTCTGATTGGCAGATCTCATGCTGGGCTCTGATTGGTTGATCTCATGCTGGGCTCTGATTGGTTGATCTCATGCTGGGCTCTGATTGGCAGATCTCACACTGGGCTCTGATTAGCTTAGCAATTTCCTATTCTGCATAGCGCTCATAGCGCCACCAGCGATCTCGCGGAGTGCTCTGATTGGCTGAGGTCTGCGTTACACTTGGTGTGTTTCCTATGATAGTCGGCTTCATCTAGTTACCATATTGATGTACTTTCCTGTTTTTTGTATTTCAGGAGAATTCCACATTGTGTCCTCTAGATGGAGCCGGCGATCACAATACAAAACAAGTGTAACTCAGCCCTCAGCCAATCAGAGCTTTCTGCGATATCGCTGGTGACACAATGAGCAGCATGCAGAAAGTATAGGAAATTCCTCAGCCAATCAGAGCCCAGCGTGAGATTAGCAAACTACAAAACAAGTCCCCGCTGTGTAATGGAGGTGATGGGGAGGTCCTAATCTGGATGACACCGCTGCTGATCCATGGATAGAGTACAGTTAGAGTTATCACCTGAAGACAGGAAGTGTGTTGCTGGCGGGATCACTGGCTGAAATTGTAAAAAAAAAGGAAACTAATGCAGCCGCCACATCTAGGGACTGCGAAGCTGCAATGCCGGACTTATGGGGTTTAGATAAACTTGAAACGTTTTGAATATGTGTATGTCCTGTGATCTAACGCTGGGCTCTGATTGGCTGATCTCACACTGGACTCTGATTGGCTGATCTCAAGCTGGGCTCTGATTGGCTGATGTCTTGCGGGGCTCTGATTGGCTGATCTCAAGCTGCACACTTTTTGGTTGATCTCACTCTGGACTCTGATTGGCTGATCTCACTCTGGACTCTGATTGGCTGATCTCACTCTGGACTCTGATTGGCTGATCTCACTCTGGACTCTGACTGACTGATCTCACAGTGGGCTCTTATTGGCTGATCTCACGCAGGGCTCTGATTGGCTGATCTCAGATTGGGCTCTGCTTAGCTGATCTCACGCTGGGCTCTGATTGGCTGATCTCACGGTGGGATCTTATTGGTTGATCTCACACTGGGCTCTGATTGGCTGAATTCACACTGGGCACTGATTGGCAGATCTCATGCTGGGCATTGATAGGCAGCTCTCACACTGGGCTCTGATTGGCTGAGGGATTTCCTATACTTTCTGCATAGCGCTCACAGGGCCACCAGCAATCTCGCGGAGTGCTCTGATTGGCTGAGGGCTGCTTTACACTTGGTGTGTTTCCTATGATACTTGGCTCCATCTAGTGGCCGTATTGATGTACTTTCCTGTTTGTTGTATTTCAAGAGAATTCCGCATTGTGTCCTCTAGATGGGGCTGGCAATCACAATACACAACAAGTGTAACTCAGCCCTCAGCCAATCAGAGCACACCGCAAGATCAGCGATATACAAAACAAGTCTCCGCTGTGTAATGGAGGTGATGAGGTGGGGGGTTCTAATCTGGGTGACACCGCTGCTGATCCATGGATAGAGTACAGTTAGAGTTGCCACCCGAGGACAGGAAGTGTGTTGCTGGCGGGATCACTGGGTGAAAATTGAAAAAAAAAAGAAAACGAATGCAGCCGCCACATCTAGTGACTGCGAAGCTGCAATGCCGGACTTCTGGGGATTAGATAAACTGGTAACGTGTCCAGTCTGTGTATGTCCTGTAATCTCACGCTGCTCTGTGATTGGCTGATCTCACGCTGCTCTATGATTGGCTGATCTCACGCTGCACTCTGATTGGCTGATCTCATGCTGCGCTCTGATTGGCTGATCTCACGGTGGGCTCTTATTGGCTGATCTGACGCTGGGCTCTGATTGGCTGATCTCAAGCTTGACTCTGATTGGCTGATCTCATATTGCGCTCTTATTGGCTGATCTCATGCTGGACTTTGATTGGCTGATCTCACGGTGGGCTCTGATTGGCTGATCTCATGCTGGGCTTTGATTGGCTGATCTCACGCTGTGCTCTGATTGGCTGATCTCATGGAGTTTACTGATTGGCTGATCTCACGCTGGGCTCTGATTGGCTAATCTCACACTGCGCTCTGATTGGCTGATCTCACGGTGGGCTCTGATTGGCTGATCTCACTGTGGGCTTAGATTGGCTGACTTCACACTGGGCTCTGATTGGCTGTTTTCACGCTGGGATCTAATTAGCTGTGCTCTGATTGGCTGATCTCATGGATTTTGCTGATTGGCTGATCTCGCGGTGGGATCTTATTGGTTGATCTCACACTGGGCTCTGATTGGCTGAACTCACACTGGGCTCTGATTGGCTGATCTCACACTGGGCTCTGATTGGCTGATCTCAAGCTGCGCTCTGATTGGCTGACCTTATATTTGGCTCTGATTGGCTGATCTCACACTGCGCTCTAAATGGCTTATCTCACGCTGGACTCTGATTGGCTGATCTCATGCTGGACTCTGATTGGCTTATATAATGCTGGCATCTGATTGGCTGATCTCACTGGGGGCTCTGATTGGCTTATCACATGTTGGGTTCTTATTGGCAGATCTCATTGAGTGCGCTGATTGGCTGATCTCATGCTGCGCTTTAATTGGCTGATCTCACGCTGCTCTCTGATTGGTTGATCCCATGCTGCTCTCTGATTGGTTGATCTCATACGGGGCTCTGATTGGCAGATCTCCCGCTGGGCATTGATTGGCAGATCTCACGCTGGGCTCTGATTTGCAGATCTCACACTGGGCTCTGAGTAGCTTAGCGATTTCCTATACTTTCTGCATTGCGCTCATTGTGTCACCAGCGATCTCGCAGAGTCCTCTGATTGGCTGAGGGCTGCGTTACACTTGGTGTGTTTCCTATAATAGTCGGCTCCATCTAGTGGTCGTATTGATGTACTTTCCTGTTTGTTGTATTTCATGAGAATTCCGCATTGTGTCCTCTAGATGGGGCTGGCGATCACAATACACAACAAGTGTAACTCAGCCCTCAGCCAATCAGAGCTGGTGACACAAAGAGAAATCCCTCAGCCAATCACAGCCCAGCGTGAGATCAGCAAACTACAAAACAAGTCCCCGCTGTGTAATGGAGGTGATGAGGGAGGGGGGGTCCTAATCTGGATGACACCGCTGCTGATCCATGGATAGAGTACAGTTAGCGTTGCCACCCGAGGACAGGAAGTGTGTTACTGGCGGGATCACTGGGTGAAAATGGAAAAAAAAAAGGAAACTAATGCAGCCGCCACATCTAGGGGCTGCGAAGCTGCAATGCCGGACTTCTGGGGTTTAGATAAACTTGAAACGTGTCCAGTCTGTGTATGTCCTTTGATCTCACACTGCGCTCTGATTGGCTGATCTCACGGTGGGTTCTTATTGGCTGATCTCACTCTGGGCTCTGATTGGCTGATCTCAAGCTTGACTCTGATTGGCTGATCTCAAACTACGCTCTGATTGACAGATCTCATGTTGGACACTGATTGGCTGATCTCATGCTGGACTCTGATTGGCTGATCTCATACTGGACTCTGAATGGCTGATCTAACGCTGGGCTCTGATTGGCTGATCTCATGGAGTGCTCTGATTGGCTGATCTCACGGAGTGCTCTGGTTGGCTGATCTCATGGAGTGCTCTGATTGGCTAATCTCAAGCTGGGCTCTGATTGGCTGATCTCACGGTGGGCTCTGATTGGCTGATCTCATGCTGGGCACTGATTTGCTGATCTCAAGGAGTGCTCTGATTGGCTGATCTCAAGCTGGGCTCTGATTGGCTGATCTCATGGTGGGCTCTGATTGGCTGATCTCATGCTGCGCTCTGATTGGCTGATCTCATGCTCGACTCTGATTGGCTGATCTCACGCTGGAGTCTGATTTGCTGATCTCACGGTCGGCTCTGATTAGCTAATCTCATGCTGTGGTCTGATTGGCTGATCTCACAGAGTGCTCTGATTGGCTGATCTCATGTTGCGCTCTTATTGGCTGATCTCATGCTATGATCTGATTGGCTGATCTCAAGCTCTGCTCTTATTGGCTGATCTCATGCTGCTCTCTGATTGGCAGATCTCATGCTGGGCTCTGATTGGCTGAGGGATTTCCTATACTTTTTGCATCACGCTAACAGTGCCACCAGCGATTTCGCGGAGTGCTCTGATTGGCTGAGGGCTGCGTTACATTTGGTGTGTTTCCTATGATAGTCGGCTCCATCTAGTGGCCGTATTGATGTATTTTCCTGTTTGTTGTATTTCAGGAGCATTCCACATTCTGTCCTCTAGATGGGGCTGGCGATCACAATACACAACAAATGTAACTCAGCTCTCAGCCAATCAGAGCACTCCGTGAGATCGCTGGTGACACAATGAGCACCATGCAGAAAGTATAGGAAATCCCTCAGCCAATCAGAGCACACCACGAGATCAGCGAAATACAAAACAAGCCCCCGCTGTGTAATGGAGGTGATGGGGGAGGGGGGGTCCTAATCTGGGTGACACCGCTGCTGATCCATGGATAGAGTACAGTTAGAGTTGCCACCCGAGGACAGGAAGTGTGTTGCTGGCGGGATCACTGGGTGAAAATGGAAAAAAAAGAAAAGTAATGCAGCCGCCACATCTAGGGACTGAGAAGCTGCAATGCCGGACTTCTGGGGTTTAGATAAACTTGAAACGTGTCCAGTCTGTGTATGTCCTTTGATCTCACACTGCGCTCTGATTGGCTGATCTCACGGTGGGTTCTTATTGGCTGATCTCACTCTGGGCTCTGATTGGCTGATCTCAAGCTTGACTCTGATTGGCTGATCTCAAACTACGCTCTGATTGACAGATCTCATGCTGGACTCTGATTGGCTGATCTCATACTGGACTCTGAATGGCTGATCTCACGCTGGGCTCTGATTGGCTGATCTCATGGAGTGCTCTGATTGGCTGATCTAACGGAGTGCTCTGGTTGGCTGATGTAACGCTGGGCTCTCATTGGCTGATCTCACAGTGGGCTCTGATTGGCTGATCTCATGGAGTGCTCTGATTGGCTGATCTCACGGAGTGCTCTGGTTGGCTGATCTCATGGAGTGCTCTGATTGGCTAATCTCAAGCTGGGCTCTGATTGGCTGATCTCACGGTGGGCTCTGATTGGCTGATCTCATGCTGGGCACTGATTTGCTGATCTCAAGGAGTGCTCTGATTGGCTGATCTCAAGCTGGGCTCTGATTGGCTGATCTCATGGTGGGCTCTGATTGGCTGATCTCATGCTGCGCTCTGATTGGCTGATCTCATGCTGGACTCTGATTGGCTGATCTCACGCTGGAGTCTGATTAGCTGATCTCACGGTCGGCTCTGATTAGCTAATCTCATGCTGTGGTCTGATTGGCTGATCTCACAGAGTGCTCTGATTGGCTGATCTCATGTTGCGCTCTGATTGGCTGATCTCAAGCTGCTCTCTGATTGGCAGATCTCATGCTGGGCTCTGATTGGCTGAGGGATTTCCTATACTTTTTGCATCACGCTAACAGTGCCACCAGCGATTTCGCGGAGTGCTCTGATTGGCTGAGGGCTGCGTTACATTTGGTGTGTTTCCTATGATAGTCGGCTCCATCTAGTGGCCGTATTGATGTATTTTCCTGTTTGTTGTATTTCAGGAGAATTCCACATTCTGTCCTCTAGATGGGGCTGGCGATCACAATACACAACAAATGTAACTCAGCTCTCAGCCAATCAGAGCACTCCGTGAGATCGCTGGTGACACAATGAGCACCATGCAGAAAGTATAGGAAATCCCTCAGCCAATCAGAGCACACCACGAGATCAGCGAAATTCAAAACAAGCCCCCGCTGTGTAATGGAGGTGATGGGGGAGGGGGGGGTCCTAATCTGGGTGACAACGCTGCTGATCCATGGATAGAGTACAGTTAGAGTTGCCACCCGAGGACAGGAAGTGTGTTGCTGGCGGGATCACTGGGTGAAAATGAAAAAAAAAGAAAACTAATGCAGCCGCCACATCTAGGGACTGAGAAGCTGCAATGCCGGACTTCTGGGGTTTAGGTAAACTTGAAACGTGTCCAGTCTGTGTATGTCCTGTGATCTAACGCTGCGCTCTGATTGGCTGATCTCACGCTGCATTCTGATTGGCTGAATTCAGGCTGGGCTCTGATTGGCTGACCTCAAACTTGGCTCTGATTGTCTGATCTCAGGCTTTGCTCTGATTGGCTGATCTCAGACTGCGCTCTGATTGCCTGATGTCACGCTGGCCTCTGATTGGCTGATATCACGCTGGACTCTGATTG
The DNA here is from genome assembly GCF_062004578.1 of Staurois parvus. Taxonomy (NCBI): domain Eukaryota; kingdom Metazoa; phylum Chordata; class Amphibia; order Anura; family Ranidae; genus Staurois; species Staurois parvus. The sequence goes on along the minus strand of NW_028318893.1, from coordinate 44,911 downwards.
GCTGATATCACGCTGGGCTGTGATTGGCTGACCTCAAACTTGGCTCTGATTGGCTGATTTCACGCTGGGATCTTATTGGCTTATCTCAGGCTGGGCTTTGATTGGCTGATCTCAGGCTTGGCTCTGATTGGCTCATCTCAGACTGGGCTCTGGCTGATCTCACACTGGGCTGTGATTGGCTTATCTCACACTGGGCTGTGATTGGCTTATCTCACACTGGGCTGTGATTGGTTGATCTGCTGCTGGGCTCTGATTGGCTGATGTCATGCTGGTCTCTGATTGGCAGATCTCACATTGGGCTCTGATTGGTTGATCTGCTGCTGGGCTCTGATTGGCTGATGTCACGCTTGTCTCTGATTGGCAGATCTCACATTGGGCTCTGATTGGCTGAGGGATTTCCTATACTTTCTGCATAGCGCTCATAGTGCCACCAGCAATTTCACGGAGTGCCCTGATTGGATGAGGGCTGTGTTACAATTGGTGTGTTTCCTATGATTGTCGGCTCCATCTAGTGGCCGTATTGATGTATTTTCTTTTTTGTTGTATTTCAGGAGAATTCCGCATTGTGTCCTCTAGATGGGGCTGGCGATCACAATACACAACAAGTGTATCTCAGCCCTCAGCCAATCAGTGCACTCCGCGAGATCGCTGGTGACACAATGAGCACCATGCAGAAAGTATAGAAATCCCTCAGCCAATCAGAGCCCAGCGTGTGATCAGCAAACTACAAAACAAGTCCCCACTGTGTAATGGAGGTGATGGGGGGGGGGGGGTCCTAATCTGGGTGACACCGCTGCTGATCCATGGATAGAGTACAGTTAGAGTTGCCACCCGATGAAAGGAAGTGTGTTGCTGGCGGGATCACTGGGTGAAAATGGAGAAAAAGATAATCTTGATACGTGTCCAGTCTATGTATGTCCTGTAATCTCACGCTGCTCTATGATTTCCTGATCTCACGCTGTGTTCTGATTGGCTGATCTCAGACTGGGCTGTGATTGGCTGATCTCAGACTGGGCTCTGATTTGCTGACCTCAAACTTGGCTATGATTGGCTGATCTCAGGCTGGCCTCTGATTGGCTGATCTCACTCTGGGCTCTGATTGGCTGATCTCACGCTGGACTCTGATTGGCTGATCTCAGACTGGGCTGTGATTGGTTGATCTCACACTGGGCTCTGATTGGCTGATCTCACAATGAACTCTGATTGGCTGATCTCAGACTGGGCTCTGATTGGCTTACCTCAAACTTGGCTCTGATTGCCTGATCTCAGGCTTGGCACTGATTGGCAGATCTCAGACTGGGCTCTGATTGGCTGATCTCACGCTGGACTTTGGCTGATCTCACGCTGGACTCTGGCTGATATCATGCTGGACTCTGAATGGCTGATCTCAGACTGGGCACTGATTGGCTGACCTCAAACTTGGATTTGATTGACTGATCTCACGCTGGGCTCTGATTGGCTTATCTCAGGCTGGGCTTTGATTGGCTGATCTCACGGCGGGCTCTGATTTGCTGATCTCACACTGGGCTCTGATTGGCTGAGGTATTTCCTATACCTTCTGCATAGCGCTCATAGTGCCACCAGCAATCTCCTGGCTGCGTAACACTTGGTGTGTTTCCTATGATAGTCGGCTCCATCTAGTGGCCGTATTGATGTACTTTTATGTTTGTTGTATTTCAGGAGAATTCCGCATTGTGTCCTCTAGATGGGGCTGGCGATCACAATACACAACAAGTGTAACTCAGCCCTCAGCCAATCAGAGCTTTCTGCGATATTGCTGGTGACACAATGAGCAGCATGCAGAAAGTATAGGAAATCCCTCAGCCAATCAGAGCCCAGCAAGAGATCAGCAAGCTACAAAACAGGTCCCCGCTGTGTAATGGAGGTGATGAGGGGGGGGTCCTAATCTGGGTGACACCGCTGCTGGTCCATGGATAGAGTACAGCTAGAGTTGACACCTGAGGACAGGAAGTGTGTCTGGTGGGATCACTGGGAGAAAATGGGAAAATAAAGAAAACGAATGCAGCCGCCACATCTAGGGACTGCGAAGCTGCAATGCTGGACTTCTGGGGTTTAGATAAACTTGAAACGTGTCCAGTCTGTGTATGTCTTGTGATCTCACGCTGCGCTCTGATTGGCTGATCTCACGCTGGGCTCTGATTGGCTGATATCACGCTGGACTCTGATTGGCTGATCTCACGCTGGGCTCTGATTGGCTGATCTCACGCTGGGCTCTGATTGGCTGACCTCACGCTGGGCTTTGATTGGCGGACGTCATGCTGGGCACTGATTGGCTCATCTCACGAAGGGCTCTGATTGGCTTATCTCACGCTGCGCTCTGATTGGCTTATCTCACGCTGCGCTCTGGCTGATATCAAGCTGGATTTTGATTGGCTAATCTCACGCTGGGCTCTGATTGGCTGAGGGATCTCCTATACTTTCTGCATAGCGCTCATAGTCCCACCAGCAATCTCGCGGAGTGCTGTAATTGGCTGAGGGCTGCGTTACACTTGGTGTGTTTCCTATGATAGTCGGCTCCATCTAGTGGTCGTATTGATGTACTTTCCTGTTTTTTGTATTTCAGGAGAATTCCGCATTGTGTCCTCTAGATGGGGCTGGCGATCACAATACACTGTGTAACTCAGCCCTCAGCCAATCAGAGCTGGTGACACAAAGAGCACCATGCAGAAAGTATAGGAAATCCCTCTGCCAATCAGAGCCCAGCGTGAGATCAGCAAACTACAAAACAAGTCCCCGCTGTGTAATAGAGGTGATGAGGGAGGGGGGTCCTAATCTGGATGACACCGCTGCTGATCCATGGATAGAGTACAGTTAGAGTTGCCACCCGAGGACAGGAAGTGTGTTGCTGGCGGGATCACTGGAAATGGAAAAAAAAAAGAAAACTAATGCAGCCGCCACATCTAGGGACTGAGAAGCTGCAATGCCGGACTTCTGGGGTTTAGATAAACTCGAAACGTGTCCAGTCTATGTATGTCCTTTGATCTCACACTGCGCTCTGATTGGCTGATCTCACGGTGGGTTCTTATTGGCTGATCTCACTCTGGGCTCTGATTGGCTGATCTCAAACTACGCTCTGATTGACAGATCTCATGTTGGACACTGATTGGCTGATCTAACGGAGTGCTCTGGTTGGCTGATCTAACGCTGGGCTCTGATTGGCTGATCTCACAGTGGGCTCTGATTGGCTGATCTCATGGAGTGCTCTGATTGGCTGATCTCATTGAGTGCTCTGGTTGGGTGATCTCATGGAGTGCTCTGATTGGCTAATCTCAAGTTGGGCTCTGATTGGCTGATCTCATGCTGGGCACTGATTTGCTGATCTCAAGGTGTGCTCTGATTGGCTGATCTCAAGCTGGGCTCTGATTGGCTGATCTCATGGTGGGCTCTGATTGGCTGATCTCATGCTGCGCTCTGATTGGCTGATCTCATGCTGCTCTCTGATTGGCTGATCTCATGCTGGACTCTGATTGGCTGATCTCACAGAGTTCTCTGATTGGCTGATCTCATAGAGTGCTCTGATTGGCTGATCTCATGTTGCGCTCTGATTGGCTGATCTCATGCTATGATCTGATTGGCTGATCTCAAGCTCTGCTCTTATTGGCTGATCTCATGCTGCTCTCTGATTGGCAGATCTCATGCTGGGCTCTGATTGGCTGAGGGATTTCCTATACTTTTTGCATCACGCTAACAGTGCCACCAGCGATTTTGCGGAATGCTCTGATTGGCTGAGGGCTGCGTTACATTTGGTGTGTTTCCTATGATAGTCGGCTCCATCTAGTGGCCGTATTGATGTATTTTCCTGTTTGTTGTATTTCAGGAGAATTCCACATTGTGTCCTCTAGATGGGGCTGGCGATCACAATACACAACAAATGTAACTCAGCTCTCAGCCAATCAGAGCACTCCGTGAGATCGCTGGTGACACAATGAGCACCATGCAGAAAGTATAGGAAATCCCTCAGCCAATCAGAGCACACCGCGAGATCAGCGAAATACAAAACAAGCCCCCGCTGTGTAATGGAGGTGATGGGGGGGGGGGTCCTAATCTGGGTGACACCGCTGCTGATCCATGGATAGAGTACAGTTAGAGTTGCCACCCGAGGACAGGAAGTGTGTTGCTGGCGGGATCACTGGGCGAAAATGGAAAAAAAAGAAAAGTAATGCAGCCGCCACATCTAGGGACTGAGAAGCTGCAATGCCGGACTTCTGGGGTTTAGATAAACTTGAAACGTGTCCAGTCTGTGTATGTCCTGTGATCTAACGCTGTGCTCTGATTGGCTGATCTCACGCTGCGTTCTGATTGGCTGAATTCACGCTGGGCTCTGATTGGCTGACCTCAAACTTGGCTCTGATTGTCTGATCTCAGGCTTTGCTCTGATTGGCTGATCTCAGACTGGGCTCTGATTGGCTGATCTCACACTGCGCTCTGATTGCCTGATGTCACGCTGGGTTCTGATTGGCTGATGTCACGCTGGGCTCTGATTGGCTGATATCACGCTGGACTCTGATTGGCTGATATCACACTGGGCTGTGATTGGTTGATCTCACACTGGGCTCTGATTGGATGATCTCACACTGGACTCTGATTGGCTGACCTCAAACTTGGCTCTGATTGGCTGATTTCACGCTGGGATCTTATTGGCTTATCTCAGGCTGGGCTTTGATTGGCTGATCTCAGGCTTGGCTCTGATTGGCTCATCTCAGACTGGGCTCTGGCTGATCTCACACTGGACTCTTTTTGGCTGATCTCACACTGGGCTGTGATTGGCTTATCTCACACTGGGCTGTGATTGGTTGATCTCACACTGGGCTCTGATTGGTTGATCTGCTGCTGGGCTCTGATTGGCTGATGTCATGCTGGTCTCTGATTGGCAGATCTCACATTGGGCTCTGATTGGCTGAGGGATTTCCTATACTTTCTGCATAGCGCTCATAGTGCCACCAGCAATTTCGCGGAGTGCCCTGATTGGATGAGGGCTGTGTTACAATTGGTGTGTTTCCTATGATTGTCGGCTCCATCTAGGGGCCGTATTGATGTATTTTCTTTTTTGTTGTATTTCAGGAGAATTCCGCATTGTGTCCTCTAGATGGGGCTGGCGATCACAATACACAACAAGTGTAACTCAGCCCTCAGCCAATCAGAGCACTCCGCGAGATCGCTGGTGACACAATGAGCACCATGCAGAAAGTATAGAAATCCCTCAGCCAATCAGAGCCCAGCGTGTGATCAGCAAACTACAAAACAAGTCCCCACTGTGTAATGGAGGTGATGGGGGGGGGGGTCCTAATCTGGGTGACACCGCTGCTGATCCATGGATAGAGTACAGTTAGAGTTGCCACCCGATGAAAGGAAGTGTGTTGCTGGCGGGATCACTGGGTGAAAATGGAGAAAAAGATAATCTTGATACGTGTCCAGTCTATGTATGTCCTGTAATCTCACGCTGCTCTATGATTTCTTGATCTCACGCTGTGTTCTGATTGGCTGAATTCACGCTGGGCTCTGATTGGCTGATCTCAGACTGGGCTCTGATTTGCTGACCTCAAACTTGGCTATGATTGGCTGATCTCAGGCTGGCCTCTGATTGGCTGATCTCACTCTGGGCTCTGATTGGCTGATCTCACGCTGGACTCTGATTGGCTGATCTCAGACTGGGCTGTGATTGGTTGATCTCACACTGGGCTCTGATTGGCTGATCTCACAATGGACTCTGATTGGCTGATCTCAGACTGGGCTCTGATTGGCTTACCTCAAACTTGGCTCTGATTGCCTGATCTCAGGCTTGGCACTGATTGGCAGATCTCAGACTGGGCTCTGATTGGCTGATCTCACGCTGGACTCTGGCTGATATCATGCTGGACTCTGAATGGCTGATCTCAGACTGGGCACTGACTGGCTGACCTCAAACTTGGATTTGATTGACTGATCTCACGCTGGGCACTGATTGGCTGACCTCAAACTTGGATTTGATTGACTGATCTCACGCTGGGCTCTGATTGGCTTATCTCAGGCTGGGCTTTGATTGGCTGATCTCACACTGGGCTCTGATTGGCTGAGGTATTTCCTATACCTTCTGCATAGCGCTCATAGTGCCACCAACAATCTCGTGGCTGCGTAACACTTGGTGTGTTTCCTATGATAGTCGGCTCCATCTAGTGGCCGTATTGATGTACTTTTATGTTTGTTGTATTTCAGGAGAATTCCGCATTGTGTCCTCTAGATGGGGCTGGCGATCACAATACACAACAAGTGTAACTCAGCCCTCAGCCAATCAGAGCTTTCTGCGATATTGCTGGTGACACAATGAGCAGCATGCAGAAAGTATAGGAAATCCTTCAGCCAATCAGAGCCCAGCAAGAGATCAGCAAACTAAAAAACAAGTCCCCGCTGTGTAATGGAGGTGATGAGGGGGGGGTCCTAATGTGGGTGACACCGCTGCTGATCCATGGATAGAGTACAGCTAGAGTTGACACCTGAGGACAGGAAGTGTGTCTGGTGGGATCACTGGGAGAAAATGGGAAAAAAAAGAAAACTAATGCAGCCGCCACATCTAGGGACTGCGAAGCTGCAATGCTGGACTTCTGGGGTTTAGATAAACTTGAAACGTGTCCAGTCTGTGTATGTCTTGTGATCTCACTCTGCGCTCTGATTGGCTGATCTCACGCTGGGCTCTGATTGGCTGAATTCACGCTGGGCTCTGATTGGCTGATCTCAGACTGGGCTCTGATTGGCTGATCTCTCGCTGGAGTCTGATTTGCTGATCTCACACTGCGCTCTGATTGGCTGATGTCATGCTGGGCTCTGATTGGCTGATATCACGCTGGGCTCTGATTGGCTGATATCACGCTGGACTCTGATTGGGTGACCTCAAACTTGGTTTTGATTGGCTGATCTCAGACAGGCCTCTGATTGGCTGATCTCACGCTGGGCTTTGATTGGCTGACTGCACGCATGACTCTGATTGGATGTTGTCACGCTGGACTCTGATTGGCTGATCTCACACTGGGCTCTGATTTTCTTTTCTCACGCTGGACTCTGATTGACTGATCTCACGCTGGGCTCTGAATGGCAGATCTCACGCTGGGCTATGATTGGCTGATCTCAAGCTGGGCTCTGATTAGCTTATCTCAGACTGGGCTCTGATTGGCTGACCTCAAACTTGGTTCTGATTGGCTGATCTCACGCTGGGCTCTGATTGACTTATCTCAGCCTGGGCTCTGATTGGCTGATCTCAGCCTGGGCTCTGATTGGCTGATCTCAGCCTGGGCTCTGATTGGCTGATCTCACTCTGGTCTCAGCCTGGGCTCTGATTGGCTAATCTCACGCTCGGCTCTGATTGGCTGATCTAGTAGTGGTCTCTGATTGGCTGATCCCACGCTGGGCTCTGATTGGCTTATCTCATAGAGTGCTCTGATTGGCTGATCTCACGCTGGGCACTGATTGTCAGATCTCATGCTGGGCACTGATTGGCTGATCTCACACTGGGCTCTGATTGGCTGAGGGATTTCCTATACTTTCTGCATAGCGATCACAGTGCCACCAGCGATCTTGCGGAGAGCTCTGATTGGCTGAGGACTGCGTTACACTTGGTGTGTTTCCTATGACAGTCGGCTCCATCTAGTGGCCGTATTGATGTACTTTCCTGTTTGTTGTATTTCAGGAGAATTCCACATTGTGTCCTCTAGATGGGGCTGGCGATCACAATACACAACAAATGTAACTCAGCCCTCAGCCAATCAGAGCTTTCTGTGATATCGCTGGTGACACAATGAGCACTATGCAGAAAGTATAAGAAATCCCTCAGCCAATCAGAGCCCAGCGTGAGATCAGCCAATCAAAGCCCAGCCTGAGATAAGCCAATCAGAGCCCAGCGTGAGATCAGTCAATCAAATCCAAGTTTGAGGTCAGCCAATCAGTGCCCAGCGTGAGATCAGTCAATCAAATCCAAGTTTGAGGTCAGCCAATCAGTGCCCAGTCTGAGATCAGCCATTCAGAGTCCAGCATGATATCAGCCAGAGTCCAGCGTGAGATCAGCCAATCAGAGCCCAGCAAACTACAAAACAAGTCCCCACTGTTTAATGGAGGTCCTAATCTGGGTGACACCGCTGCTGATCCATGGATAGAGCACAGTTAGAGTGTTCACCCGAGGACAGGAAGTGTGTTGCTGGCGGGATCAATGGGTGAATATTGAAAAAAAAGAAAACCAATGCAGCCGCCACAACTAGGGACTGCGAAGCAGCAATGCCGGACTTCTGGGGTTTAGATAAACTTGAAACGTGTCCAGTCTGTGTAAGTCCTGTGATCTCACACTGCGATCTGATTGGCTGATCTGCTGCTTGGCTGATCTCTAACTGCGCTCTGATTGACAGATCTCACGCTGGACTCTTATTGGCTGATCTCATGCTGGACTCTGATTGGCTGGACTCTGATTGGCTGATCTCACGCTGGGCTCTGATTTGCTGATCTCATGGAGTGCTCTGATTGGCTGATCTCATGGAGTGCTCTGATTTGCTGATCTCACAGAGTGCTCTAATTGGCTGATCTCAAGGAGTGCTCTGATTAGCTGATCTCACGCTGGGCTCTGATTGCCTGATCTCACGCTGGGCTCTGATTGGCAGATCTCATGCTGGGCTCTGGTTGGCTGAGGGATTTCCTATACTTTCTGCATAGTTCTAACAGTGCCACGAGCGATCTCGCGGGTTGCTCTGATTGGCTGAGGGCTGCGTTACACTTGGTATGTTTCCTATAATAGTCGGGTCCATCTAGTGGCCGTATTGATGTACTTTCCTTTTTGTTGTATTTCAAGAGAATTCCGCATTGTGTCCTCTAGATGGGGGTGGCAATCACAATACACAACAAGTGTAACTCAGCCCTCAGCCAATCAGAGCACACCGCGAGATCAGCGAAATACAAAACAAGCCCCCGCTGTGTAATGGAGGTGATGAGGGGGGTCCTTTTTTTTTTTTTAAAATTTAAATATTTATTAGTTTTTCATGTTATTACAAAATTTCCATAAGAAGAGACACAATACATATAAATAATCAATACATTTCTACCTTGCCCCTTCTAATTTCCTCTTTTCTTTCCCTCCCAACCCTCTTTTACCCCCCTTCCCCCCTCCCTCCCCTCTGCAAGATCTCCAGTCTCTCAAGGCCCAATAACTTTTAAATAACTTCCTAGTTTAAAATTTTCTATATTTCTCTTTCAGTCCTGATTTTTCCCATCGCAAATAGTATAGTTCCAACCTGTCTTCCTGAATATAGTAAGATTTTTCCATTCTACTAATCTGGTTTACCCTATTGATCCAATCCTCCTCCGTCGGCACCTCTGTCTTCCACCAAAACGTGGGAATCAACCCTTTTGCAGCACTTAAGTAGTACCATACGCCTGATTCTTTATATTTATTTACTGTTGTCTCAACATTATGTAGGAGACACATGGTTGGGTCTAACCCTATGTCATTTCCAGTTATTCTTTCTATTAATTTAACTATTGTCTTCCAGAAAACCTGAATTTTTGGACATTGCCACCATATGTGTAACACCGTGCCCTCCTCTCCACATCCTCTCCAACACATTTTTGAATTCTCCCCCCTCATCCTGTGCTCAGTGCTCGGTGTAATATGCCATCGTGTCAGACATTTATAGTTAATCTCAACGTCTCTCATACTAACACTCTCGTGAACCAATCTAAATATCTTATTCTGTTGATCTTCATCTATCACCACCTCCTTATCTCTTTCCCAATTTGTTATAAAAATTAACTTTGTGTCTGTGTCTAATTCAGTGAGTATTCTATAAATTTTTGTAACACCGTGTTTCCCATCTCTACGTGTTTCTAATAGCCTTTCAAACATATTCCACTCCTTTTTTAATCTCAAGGGCTTTGGGAGATTTCCAATAAAACATTTTAATTGATGATATTTCCACTCATCTATTTTAGTAAACATATCTCCTCCCCTCTCTTTCAATTCTTTAAATGTTCTCAATTCCCCCTCTACCAATACGTCTCTCAATTGGATATCTTCCTTTTTAAACCATCTCCCTGATATCTCATCTTTTCCTGGAGGGAAAAACTCTGTGTTTGCAAGAGGCATTAATATAGAGTTGAATTCCCATTTCATGTGTTTATGTAAATTATCCCATGTCCTTAAAGCATTTAAAGTGAAAGTGCTTGTGCTTTCTTTAATTCTTCTATAATGTGCTGGAACCCATATCATCTTACTCAAACTAATTCCACTCAGTTCATTTTCTATTTTTACTCAACTTTTCCCCTTATGGTTAAAAGTCCAATCATAAATTCTTGCTAAGATTACTGCTTTGTAATATCTCTTGACATCAGGTAGTCCCATCCCCCCTTTCTCTTTAGTCCTACTTAGTGTTTCATATGATATTCTTGGTTTTTTATTCCTCCATATATATCTTAACATTCTTCTCATTATCTTAAAAAACGCCTCTGGGAGTTTGATTGGGATCATTTGAAATCTATAGAGTATTTTAGGTATAATTACCATTTTAATTAGGTTTATACGTCCTAACCATGATGGGTTTCCTCCTTCTAATCTTTTTAGTTTGTCCTTAATCTCATTTATCAGAGAAATATAGTTTAATCTATACAGTTGTTTATATGAGGTAGCAAGTTTTATTCCTAGGTATTTTATATCTTTTTCTCTCCATATAAAGGGGAATTCTTTTTGTAACTTTTCTTTTTCGCTCTTTGGTATGTTGATGTTCAGAATCTCTGTTTTTGTTGGGTTAATTTTTAGATTTGATAGTTCACCATATTCCTTCAGGGTCTTCATTATACTTGGTAGTGTTATTCGGGGGTTGCCTACATAAAACAGTAGGTCGTCCGCAAAGGCCGCTACTTTATGTTCTATATTTTCTATCTGGATTCCCTTTACCGCTCCACTATTCCTTATTATTGATAACAGGGGTTCCAATGTCAAAACGTACAACAAGGGGGACAATGGGCAGCCTTGTCTTGTTCCATTGGACATCCCAATGGATTCCGACCTCTCCTCATTTACCGTGATGATTGCGGTGGGCTCCCTATATAATTTACCTATCCACTCACGCATTCTCTCTCCAATCCCCAACACTTCCAAGTTGTCCATCATAAAGCCCCAGTCCACTCTATCAAACGCCTTTTCGGCATCAATTGACAGGAGCACCACCGGGGCTTTCCCTTTTCTACTTTTCTGAATAAGCATTAAAGTTCTCAACCCATTGTCTCTACCCTCTCTCCCTGGGACAAAGCCCACCTGATCTCCATGGATCCATTCGGGCATTAGATCTTTCAGCCTATTTGCTAGGACCTTTGCGTACAACTTGGTATCAGTGTTTAATAATGAAATTGGTCTGTAGCTAGAGCACTGAGAAGGATCTTTTCCCTCCTTATTAATGAGAACGACATGGGCCTGAAGGGATTCCCTCCTCACCTCCATCCCACCTCCCAATTCATTCATGTACTTCTTTAACTTTGGTAACAGTACTTCACAAAATTTTTTATAGTACTTAACTGTATAACCATCCGGGCCTGGGCTTTTCCCTCCCCCTGTACTTCTTAATGCTGCTTCTATTTCTTCCTGGGAAATTTCCGCATCCAAAGAGTTCAATTGTGTTTCACTGAGCTTTGGCAATCCCGCATTTTTTAAATATATCATCCTTTTTTTGTTAATACCTTCTCTAATTTCTTTTGGTGAACCTTGGTGACTGATGTTATACAACTTTCTATAATACTCCGTGAATACTTTAATGATTTCTTTAGTTGAGTGGACCAACTCCCCCTTAGGGCTTTTTATCTTTTCTATATAATTCCTGTTTTCTTTTTATTCAGGGCTCTCATTAAGTATTTTCCTGGTCTATCTCCCCATCTATATCTTTCACTTAATACTTTGTTATATACTCTTCTCCTCTCTTCTTCCATCAATCTCTCTAATTCGTCTTTTTTATCCATTAACTTCTGTCTTGTTTCTATTGTTATTTTCTTCTTATGTATCTGCTCCAAATCCAGGATTTCCTTTAAGAGTCCACTAACCCTCTCTCTTCTTTCTTTTTTCTTCCTTGCTCCCATCGCAATCAAGATTCCTCTTATATATACCTTATGGCTTTCCCATACTGTAGCTGTCGATACTTCCTCTGTCTTGTTCTCCTTGAAATATACCTTAATCTCTTCCCTGATCTTCTGCACAATATCCTCGTCCAAGAGAAGAGCCTCATTTAACCTCCATCCTAAGCCTCCCGTCCACCTTCTACCCCATCCTATTTTCATTATGACAGGGGCATGATCCGAGAAAGTTCTTGTCTCTATTTCTATTTTAACCAGCATTTCAATGAGTTGATGATCTATTAAAATGTAATCCAGTCTCGAGTATATTTCACGTGCATTAGAGAAGAAGGTATAGTCTCTGTCTTTCATATGCATCATTCTCCAGGTGTCCACCAGGTGGTACTCGTGGATTGCCTTCTTCAAAGCTCTCAGAGACCTACCCCCCTCTCTCTGCACAAGGGAGGTTGCATCCTTTTGTGGGTCCATACAGAGATTTAAATCTCCTGCTATTATCAAACGCCCTTTTTTAAAATCTATCAATTTTTTCAGCAAACCCTTCAAAAAGATCTCCGGTTTCTTGTTGGGGCAATATATATTGGCTAGTGTACACTCAATTCCCTGTAGTTTACCTTTCAAGAACAGGAATCTCCCCTCCGGGTCAGTCTTTCTATCTTCCAACTCAAATCTCATATTCTTTGCCAATCCTATTGCCACCCCCTTTGCTCTTTTAATTGGAGAGTCAGCATAATACCATGTTGGATAATATTTGGATTTTAGTTTCACGTTTGATTCTATCTCAAAATGTGTCTCCTGTAAAAATACCACTGACGTTGCCCTGTGATGTAACTCTTTAAACAACTTAAATCTTTTCCCAGGACAATTCAACCCATTCACATTATATGTTATAAACTGTATTTCTTCCATCCTTCTTGATTCTATCTCTCTTCTGATTCGTCTGCTCCTATTAGGCCCGAATATCTTGCAGAATATTTGCCCCGTATCCCCTCCTCCTCCTCCCTCCCGCCCCAGCCCCACCCCCACCCCCACCCCCCCTCTCTTATTTTTCCCCTACCCATTTTGTAGGCTTATAAACTGCCTACAAATCATTTGTGGAACTGTTTCCACGTCTGATTTAAAATATTGGGCGTAAGCTCCGCCCATGGACGGCTCACCTCTCCTCCGACCTCCCCAGCTCCCCTTTCTCTATCAACTGGGTACAGCAATAACCTTTACTTCTCCCCCTTAACCGGAGTTTCCAGAGGGACTTCCACTTCAACAGGGGGGATACAAGGGGGGCGAGGTAAAAAGAGAGAGAAGGAAAAAAGCATATAATTTACTTAATTCTCCCTCCCCTTTCTCCCCAACCCCAGGACCTCCCTTCCCCCCCCCCATCGACCCGCTGCCAGTCCTCCTTTCTTATATCATCCATATCTCCTTTTTCTTCTTCTTCTTCTTCCCACCCAACTATCTCCATTCTTTGCAAGTCCAGTCTATCACAAAAATCTCTCAATTCCTCCGGGAATCTCAGATATGCTGTAACCCCATTTCTCCAGCCAATTAGAGATGCTGAGGTACCCCATCTATATTGCACGTTCTGTTTTCTCATTTGGTCTAATAGGGGTCTCAGGGATCTCCTTCTCCATAGAGTCTCTGATGTTAAGTCCGCAAAAATTTGAATAGTCAAATCTCCATACTTAATTAATGATCTTCCCTTGATCTTCTTCCATATCTCATCTTTGACCCCAAATTTCTGGAACTGGACAACTATATCTCTCGATCTTTCCCTCTCAGTAGCTTGTTTGAACTTTCCTATTCTGAACACTCCATCCAGTTCAATCACATCTGTTTCAGGTCTGTCTCTTATGGAGTTTAAGATTTTATTAACTAATTCATATAATGTTTCCCCTTTTGCAGACTCTGGAATTCCTCGCACCCTGAGGTTGCACCTTATTTCTTTATTTTCTTGAATTTCCATCCTATAGAGCAATTTTTGTGGGTTTTCTCCAAATGGATTGTTTTTTTCCTTAAATGATCTATTTATAAATAGATTTAAAATGTATCTATTATCTGTTTGGGCCTGGGTTTTAACTTTCTCCTCTGTTTCTTCCATTCTCGAAAGCAAATGTCCTAAGTCGTTTCGAATAACTGCCATTTCATGTTTTATCGTTTTCTCCAAACTTTGAAACATTTCTATCATCTCCTTCTTATTCGGTACTTGTAGTTCACCATCAAGTTCTTTTTTTCCCAAGCCATCCGCTATTTGTTGGCTACAGCTGCTGTTCATACCCAGTGATAATCTAGGACTATTTCCTGAACTAGTGTCCATTTCCCCTTTAGCACTGTCGCCTTGGGACCTTTCTGGCGTAATATTTCCATATGATGTAAATTTCTTTATCGTGCCTGATTGAGACCCTTTGAGCCCTGCTCCCTTAGGACCTTTATTCTTCATATCCTCTAGATGTCTTTTGTCTTCTATATTCTCTAGATGGGGTTGTACCTCCCCTTTATGGTTTATGATCCAAACCGGTTTGCAGATTTTCCTTATATTTTGCTCTCCTAGGGCACCTGGGCCTCTTCTCTTCTATAGCCAGGGAATCCTCCCCTCTCCTCCTTGACCCCTTGGACCCTCAATGTCACTCAGGAGTCCACAACACAATAAACCACAATAAACCCCCCACAGCTCTCACTCACCCTTCTCTTCTCAGGACGGTGGCTCCAAGCTTGGGTGGAGGGCCTTCACAGCAGCTCTGTCCTGGGGGGGGATTCCTCTGGCTTCTGACGCTGTGCCTCGTTTTTTTCTTATCTCTCTGGGCTTCGTCCCAGGGATGCAGGGTGGGTCCCCTAACACTCCCGGGTCTCCCTGACCCAGGATCGCACAGTCAACTGGCCGGGGGCCGCAGGCAGCAGCAAACCGGGGGCTGCAAACAGTAGAGGGTAGCAGTAAGCCGGGGGTTGTGGACATCAGAGAGCCGGTGACAGTACGCCGGCGTCTCTCTGTTTCATCATGCAGCCGGCCGGCTTTCTCTTCCCCCAGAGATCCTCCGCGGCTGGTCACATGCCCCCACTACGTCACTTCGCCTCCCAGCTGTCCCGATCTCTCTCACACAAAGCGCCGGAGGGGCCGGCGCGTCACTTCAGCCTACGTCCGGCTCCCCTCTCCGGCTCTCCGGGCTCCATTCCACGGCCCTCCGGACTCCGGTGAGTCGGTTTCTGAGGGTCACTAGGGAGGTCGGGAAGCGGGACCTAGCCGAACGCTAGTGCCTCTCGCTCCCCACAGCCGCCATGTTCAGGCTCCTCCCTTCCTGATGAGGGGGGTCCTAATCTGGGTGACACCGCTGCTGATCCATGGATAGAGTACAGTTAGAGTTATCACCCGAGGACAGGAAGTGTGTTGCTGGCGGGATCACTGGGTGAAAATGGAAATAAAAGAAAACTAATGCAGCCGTCACATCTAGGGACTGCGAAGCTGCAATGCCGGACTTCTGGGGTTTAGATAAACTTGCAACGTTTCGAATCTGTGTATGTCCTGTGATCTCACGCTGCACTCTGATTGGCTGATCTCACGCTGGGCTCTGATTGGCTGATCTCACGCTAGGCTCTGTTTGGCTGATCTCACATTGGGCTCTGATTGGCCGATCTCATGTTTGGCTCTGATTGGCTGATCTCATGGAGTGCGCTGATTGGCTGATCTCACGCTGCGCTCTGATTGGCTGATCTCATGCTGCTCTCTGATTGGCTGATCTCATGCTGGGCTCTGATTGGCTGATCTCAAGCTGGGCTCTGATTGGCTGATCTCATGCTGGACTCTGTTTGGCTGATCTCACGCTGGACACTGATTGGCTAATCTCACAGTGGGCTCTGATTGGCTGATCTCATGCTGCGCTCTGATTGGCTGATCTCACGCTGCACTGTGATTGGCTAAAGGATTTCCTATACTTTCTGCATAGCGCTCATAGTGCCATCTGCGATTTCGCGGAGAGCTCTGATTGGCTGCATAACACTTGGTGTGTTTCCTATGATAGTCGGCTCCATCTAGTGGCCGTATTGATGTACTTTCCGGTTTTTTGTATTTCAGGAGAATTCCGCATTGTGTCCTCTAGATGGGGCTGGTGATCACAATACACAGCAAGTGTAACTCAGCCCTCAGCCAATCAAAGCTTTTTGCGATATCGCTGGTGACACAATGAGCACAATGCAGAATGTATAGGAAATCCCTCAGCCAATCAGAGCCCAGCGTGAGATCAGCAAACTAAGCAAAACAAGTCCCCGCTGTGTATTAGAGGTGATGAGGGGGGGCCCTAATCTGGGTGACACCGCTGCTGATTCATGGATAGAGTACAGTTAGAGTTATCACCCCGAAGACAGGAAGTGTGTTGCTGGCGGGATCACTGGGTGAAAATGGAAAAAAAAGAAAACTAATGCAGCCGCCACATCTAGGGACTTAGAAGCTGCAATGCTGGACATCTGGGGTTTAGATAAACTTGAAACGTGTCGAATCTGTGTATATCCTCTGATCTCACGCTGGGCTCTGATTGGCTGATCTCACGCTGGGCTCTGATTGGCTGATCTCACGCTGGGCTCTGATTGGCTGATCTCACGCTGGGCTCTGATTGGCTGATCTCATGCTGGAATCCGATTGGCTGATCTCATGCTGGACTCTGATTGGCTTATCTCATGGAGTGCTCTGATTGGCTGATCTCACGCTGGGCTCTTATTGGCAGATCTCACACTGGGCACTGATTGGCAGATTTCACGCTGAGTACTGATTGGCAGATCTCATGGTGGGCTCTGATTGGCTGATCTCACAGTGGGCTCTAATTTGCTGATCTCACATTGGGCACATTGGGGTATAGAGCAGTAGCGGTGTCACCTAGATTAGGACCCCCCCTTCACCTCCATTACACAGCGGGGACTTGTTTTGTAGTTCGCTGATCCAACGCTGGGCTCTGATTGGCTGAGGGATTTCTTATACTTTCTGCATGGTGCTCATTGTGTCATTGAGATCTTGTGGAGTGCTCTGATTGGCTGAGGGCTGAGTTACACTTGTTGTGTATTGTGATCACCAGCCCCATCTAGAGGACACAATGCGGAATTCTCCTGAAACACAACAAACAGGAAAGTACATCAATATGGCCACTAGATGGAGCCAACTATCATAGGAAACACACCAAGTGTAACACAGCCCTCAGCCAATCAGAGCCTCCGCGAGATCGCTGGAGGCACTATGAGCGCTATGCAGAAAGTATAGGAAATCCCTCAGCCAATCAGAGCCCAATGTGAGATCTGTTAATCAGAGCCAAGCGTCAGATCTGCCTATCAGAGCGCAGCATGAGATCAGCCAATCAGAGCACTCCATGAGATCAGTCAATCAGAGTCCAGAGTGAGATTAGCCAATCAGAGCGCAGCGTGACATCAGCCAATCAGAGCGCAGCGTGAGATCACATGGCATACACAGACTGGACACATTTCAAGTTCATCTAAACTCCAGAAACCGGCATTGCAGCTTCACAGTCTTTAGATGTGGGGGCTGCATTAGTTTTCTTTTTTTTTCCATTTTCAACCAGTGATCCTGCCAGCAACACACTTTCTTTGGTCACATGACATTTAAAACCCACAAAGGAAATGCTGGATGACTTTTCTCTACTTGATGCTGTGATCATAGGTATAAATGGGAGCAGGTAGCTGCATAATGCACAACATGTGTCAATTGATTGCCGGCCCTGCTATAATCAATGTCCTAGCGCAGCCTTTTTCAGCTAGGGTGCCCTGGCATCCTGGGGTGCCTTCAGGTTTCTTCAGGGGTGCCTTGGCAAAACTCCTAAAATTGCCCCAAAATTGTATACATGACATTGAGTGGATCAAGCCCAGCTCCTCTCCATCAGCAGTGGGGTCACAAGGGAAAAAACATTGCAAGGAGTATTTCCTTTGGAAGATTAAGTCACCTCCAATGTTGGGTGCCCTACATGTGTGGCTGTCGCTGCATTATGTAATACTTTTGATTTTGTTTTTTAAATTTTATAATGAAGTGCCTCAAGATTGTGCATACTTTTTACAGGGTGCCTTGACTCAAAAAAGGCTGAGAAACGCTGTCCTAGTGGTAAAGTATCTCCAGTCAGGGCTATCACATAGATCACATGGTCTCTGGCAACCAATCCTTACAACATTGCCTTGTACTGCACTGAATCTCTGTGTTGAAGAAGCCATCTTGGTAGGGGCAGGGCTTTGCTTCCACATGGCAGAGCCTCCAGCAAGGAGAACAGTGAGCACCACTGTAGTGGCATCACTTCAAATCTCTTGAGACTAGCAGTCAGAGGCAGCAGATCTCACACTGCAGAAATACAGCTATAAGACCGTAGGGTCTGGAGTTCCAAGACTGGCAGGGAACTGCTTCGGCACAATTTAAATGTATAGATGTTCCCTATAACATAGCAAATCTTTACTTTTGAGTTCAGGTCTTTAATACAACATCAGTTCATCCAGCTGCATTGGAATCAGGGCCCAGCAGACTTCTTGTAGGACTTACAGATGGATATGAGATAGCAAACCAAGACCTCCTGGTTATGTAGACCAAAATGGCAGTCCTAAACTGAAAAATATTGTTTGCCTTCTATGTTCCTGAAACGGGAAGGATGAGTGTTTGCACCGCACATTCTCCATTCGTTCTGTGTCCTGTAAAGACGGGAGAAATGTATACTTTATTAGAGATACTATAGCTAGTTCCATTCTACACAGATACAAATACAATGCTCTCTATAAAAGGTAACTTAGGAAATATGAGTCTACCTGGAGCTCTCTACCAGTCATAGTTCCAGAACTAAAACCAAAAGCTGAAAAGGTGATTGCAATAAGGTGAGTGGCCAGACCTGATCTAGTAGCTCTCCAGTTGGTGTCTGTCTGCCCCATGTTGGTATTGTGCCCACTGTAGCATTTGAATTTTGCAGAACACGTTAGGGATTGGCCATAGAGGGATTGCTCTGATGCAGTTGGCCAACTTAAACATGTATTGCAATATATGAGAGCTATAAATCCCTGTCCTTTATTGTGTAGCACCCTCCAGTGTGCTACTAGTGTTAGTGGAGGTACATTTATGGTGGTGTGACTCATGCTGTGTGAGTCTGTAATATATATATATATTTTATGCTGTGTATAGCAAGTAGACTACCCTGTGACAGTACCCGGGTAGCAGCCAATCTCTGGTTCTACATGCTACACATACCTGATACTATTTCACATACCTGAGAATTTCTTCCATAGGATGAGTCCAAGAACACCAATAAAAACCGCAGCAACAACAAGCCCGACAATGAGGCCAATATTAGGTTAGCTGTCACCATGAGAGCCGTGATCCTTATGTACTTTGTACCCTACGGAAAATGCAAAATAACAGGACATATGATTGAAGAGTACCCGAAGGGGTTTTGCATTTTTCGAACACAAATAGTGAAACATCCTTAAGCCTATGGATGGAGGCAGGAGGAATAGAATGACATTTTCAGAATGATGAAAATCACTTTATTAGAAATGTCTCCATCAACAGGGGTATCACAATGCACCTAAGTACTTGCATTTGTGTTTTTAAGGGTCAGCCTTCTTATAAAGCACAGGAGTAGAACACAAGGCCCGCGGGCTGAATCCGGCCCTCCAGGGCATTTCATGTGGCCCTCGTACCTCTCCTGTAGCTGTGGCTCCCCCATCATTTCCACCTTTTCCTTGTCTCAGTAGTCAGCAGCAGAGAGGGGTACAAAACTCCTACAGAACCTGCACCTCTCTGTGCAACCACAGAACCCCCTCATCCCTGCCTCCCCTGGTCTCAGCATTTAGCAGACTGTCAGCTGACTCCAGCCCTCCTCTGGTCCTCCTCCAGACCCTGCATTTTCTGCTTCTCAGCTTCACCCCCAGCTTCTTCCCAGCTGCAGAAACAGGTAAGGGAGGGTGGGGGACTTTTGATGGAGGGGGGGGGGGTGTTCTGGACATCTGCTTATAATTATTATGAGAATACTACAACTCTATGCCTGTTGAAAAGGACGCACACCATGGGTGTCATCCACAAGAAGCTTTATTAGAGACAACTCAGACAGAACACCATAGCAGAACCATTTTCTGTCTCTGCAATCTCCAATAAACTTCCTTGTAGATGACACCAGCGGTGTGCGACCCTCCTTTTCAGACTGGCATCATATGCTACAGGACCGGGAGTGGGAGTGGGCTCCATGCTGGTCTGCACCCGCCTCCTTCACAGCTCAAGTCTGAAGTCATTACTATAACCAATAATAATGGAATGCAGAGGAAAGTATTTATTATGGTAAAGAAGAGACACATTTATATAGTCTCATAGAAACAACCGGCCCTTTGAGGGCAACCATAATGCTGATGCGGCCGGCGATACAAAAAAATGGAGTTTGACACCCCTGCTATAAACGAATGTGCCTGTGTATTAAACAGAGGAGCTCCATATAGACAGGAGGAATTGTCATTCTCAATATTCCACTGAATCCGCTTCAGTAAAAGTCTGGTTTATTCAGAGCACCAAGAAATGCTTAGAACAGGCTTGTCCAACCTACAGCCCAAGGGCCCCATGCGGTCCAAGATGGCTATGAATGCGGTCCAATACAAAATCATAAACTTACTTACAAATGTTGATTTTTTTTTTAAAGAATTCTTTGTAAAAATGCATTTACACTTCGTAAACACATGTGGCCGAAGAAACATTTGACAGTGTCAATCCCCCTAAAATTCTCCCAGTCCTCACAATCACGCCTCATTCATGTCATCCGTGTTCAGCAACACCGATATTTGTGAGCAACTCTCTTCAAGGATGAAGCACACAAAGGGAAAAAGTAGAACCAAAATATCTGATGAGCACCTTGAGAATTCATTGACAATTGCCACTACATCCATCCAACCAGATATTGATGCGTTCGTTTATCAAAGACAGTGTCAATAATATGGCACTGTTTTATGTTGTTCTTTTACTTTTATCCACTTGCCCTCCGGGAGATTTCCCCCCTTCTTGACCAGACTATTTTTGGCGTTGCATTACTTTAATGGACAATTGCGCGGTCATGCAACGCTGCACCCAAATGAAATTTACGTCTTTTTTCCCCCCACAAATAGAGCTTTCTTTCAGTGGTATTTGATCGCCTGTGCGTTTTTTTATTTTATAAAAAAAATAAAGACCGACAATTTTGAGGAAAAAAAAACAATATTTTTGATTTTTGCTATTAAACATGTCCGGTAACAAAATTTTTAAATCTAATTTTGCCATAAATTTAGGGCAAAATGTATTCTGCTCCATGTCTTTGCTAAAAAGAAAATCTCAATACATGTAAATTAATTGGTTTACTTGAAAGTTATAGCATTTACAAATGGCGGTATATATACTGGGATTTTTTTAACTTTTACTTGTAATGGCGGTGATCAGCGACTTATAGCGGGACTGCGGTGGGCATTCTGACACTGGGAGGAACTGACTTGGTGTCGCTGACAACCCCAGTGACACCAATACAGTGATCAGTGCTTAAAAAAAACACTGACACTGTACTAATGGCACTGGGCAGGAAGGGGTTAACATGTGGGTCAATCAAAGGGTTAACTGTGTGCTGGGAGTGTTTTACTAGGGAGTGGTGTGTGTGGTCTTCACTGTAATCACATTTGCATCCATGTCCGGGCTGCAAGAAGAGGCATCGGATAGTGCGGCATCGCTTCTGGGTTGTCGCCAAAAGATGGGAGGAGAGAGCAGTGCAGGCAGAGTGCGTTCCGGGAAGAAGCGGTGCTTTGGCATGGATATGTACTCCCCTTCTCCACCCTGCTTGAATCGGTTCTCTGCGCAGGTGCACTGCAGCGAGAGGCGTGGCCACGGCTGACCGATGTGATGGTCAGGTGACTGGCCAGCGCCATATTATTATTATACAGTATTTATAAAGCGCCAATAGTTTGCTCAGCGCTGTACATTACAAATTCAAAAATCTAAAGATGCCAATACAATTGTGCCTCCATTCTGCAGGGCACAGGAAGACTTCAATATAGAGTCAGCGGCAGCGATGGCAGAAATGGAGGCGACAAATGAATGTGATGATCTGGGACCTGGTCGTCCCCAATAGGTAACGGACACGCGGCACATCCCTTTGGTCTCTTCTGAGACACAGGTGACACCATGGAAACATCTGATACAGGTGAGCTACAAAATGCAACAGTCCTAATCAGGGGTGGACTGACAACTCATGGGGCCCCCGGGCAATAGGGGATCATGGGGTCCTGTGTCCTTGCCCACATTCAAACAACACCCAAAAAAGACTATGAAAAAGGTACCAGGGGCGTCTCATGGGGCCCCCTACTGACCCCGGGCCCTCAGGCAGTGCCCGAGTTCCCAAATGGTCAGTCCGCCCCTGGTCCTAATGGACATTACTGCTACATTGGTTGGCTACTTCAGGGTTCAACTAAACAGTCAAATGTTAATCATGTAGATAATGCTAATAGGAATATTGCTGATACTGCTGCAGGTGTTTGGTCGCCATCTAGTGGATCTTTTGCTAATGACGGTTGTACTATTGATCACACTGCAACTGTATCAGTTTTTCCCAAACCTAATGTACCTAAATCTTGTTTAAAAGAATCTTTGCCATGATTTATTTCACCGCTTGGTTTTCATCTAGCTAGTGGAGTTAAAGACAAAATATGGCAGGGTGATTTTGTTGATACCCTTTCCCTTCTTCCATGTTCTAAGGTATATCTTAAAAAATGTGAGTTAGGGACCTTAGATTGTACACCCCTTGAGGGTTAGGGACTGATGTGAATGTACAATATATATGTAAAAGCGCTGCGTAAATTGATGGTGCTATATAAGTACCTGAAATAAATAATAAATAAATCAGAAGAGAAAAAAGAGGACAGATCAGAAGAAGAGGACCGCAGGAGACCGGTGGCTCATTCTTTTAACAATTGGCTTCAGGTATTTTGCATTTTTTTCTAGTGTGATGTGCGAAACGTATCCAGATAGGAGTTCTGGTCTTTTTCACCACATTGATATTATTCTGGAAGCGTATAAAAATTTTGGCGGAATTTCTTGGTTTGGGTATGACGAATCTTTTTGACAGAAATTGGCAGTTCACCCTTCCTTGCAGTGGGGTACTAAAGATGTGAGTTTGTGGCTTAATCTTTTTTCTACCCCAACGATCAACCTTTGCGAAACCACAGCCTACAAACCCCCCGCAACCAATACCCCTTACAGAAAAGGAGATTGTTTTTCCTACAATGATGCAATATTCAAATGGACAGCTTCATGCAAATATTCACATGAGTGTGCCTTTTGTTACAGAGCACATCCCATTGCCAAATGTTTCAAAAAAACTAGCCAATAATCCACACCAATTGGGAAGGGAAGTCTTTTGTAAAGGCAATGTCCCCGGTGAAACTGGATGCACTCACCGGGGTAGGTTGTACTTTAGTGCCAAATATAAAATCTGTGGACAGTTTGCATAATATTGTACGCAAAAAATTGTTTAAAGAATTGCACAAAGATAGGTTGGCTGGCCAGTTTTCTCCGCCTTTTCGCGATTTTAGAATATCTCCGCTAGGTATTAGCCCAAAAAAGGAACCGAATGAATATAGGTTAATTCACCATCTGTCTTTTTCAAAAGGGTATTCCTTAAATGATCAGATTTGTTCGGAGATTGTTTAAGTGTGTTATGCTTCTTTCCAGAAAACTTTAAAGAAACTTAGGCAATTGGGTCCAGGGGCACTTTTAGCTAAAGCGGACATCAAATCTGCATTTAGATTGTTGTCGGTACACCCTAGTTGTTTTAATTCTTTAAGTATTTTCTTTGAAGAATTCTTTTATTTTGATAAATGCCTCCCGATGGGTTGTTCTATCTCCTGTTTTTATTTTGAGGCTTTCTACTTTCTTGGAATGGGTCATGTCTCAGGTGTTGGGTTCTGATTCATTGATCCATTACCTTGATGATTTCCTTTTTTTGGGCCCGGCGGGGAATGAAGGCTGCAGTAAATTATTAACTGATTTTCTCTATGTTTGTGACCATTTTGGAATTCCTCTTGAGCATGAAAAAAAGTTTTTTCCATCGTGTTGTTTGGATTTTCTCGGTATCACTATTGATACTTTGCATATGGAATTCAGACTCCCAGCTGAAAAAATATGGAAAATCAAATATTTACTAATTATCTTGATTCATAAAAAGAAAGTAACCTTGAAAGAATTGCAATCTGTTCTGGGCCTCTTTGCTTTTGCCACAAGGGTTTTGCCTGTCAGGAGAATTTTCTCTCGCAGACTTAATCTGGTTATGTCCAGCTTGAAATCTCGTCCTCCCATGTTAGGGTGTCCCGTAACATGCGAGAAGACATGTTGGCATGGTATCAATTTTTAGACCACTTTAATGGAAGGACAGTCTGGCAACAAGATTTTGTTTTTGATGCAGACATGCAGCTTTTTACGGATGCTGCTGGGTCTCTTGGTTTTGCAGCCATTTGGCGTACGCATTGGTGGGCTGAATTCTGGCATTTTACATGGAGTTTGATGGTTTATTTAAAGAATATAGTCCTCTTTGAACTTTTCCCTGTTGTTGTTGCGATCAAGTTATTGGGGTCCTTTTTTTAAGAACAGGCATATTTTTCTGAGTTCTGATAATAAGGGCGTTATGTATGCTTTAAATTGTCTCTCTTCTAAATCCCCACCAGTTATCGTCTTAATGCGCTATTTAATTTTCAAGTGTCTTAGTTTGAATATTTGGTTAAATGACAAACATGTTGCGGGTAAGAGTAATGTTATGGCGGATTCTTTGTCTCGCTTTCAGATGACAGAATTCTTCAAATTATTTCCAGAAGCAGATGCAGTCGGAATAGCTTATCCTCCTCATTTGTGGGATCTCATTTAGCTGGCATTAATAACTATATTAAACATTCATTGGCTCCTTCAACAATGGCTGGATATGAGTCAGCCTGGTTTGGTTGGCTAAGTTTTCTAGATTCGGTTCATGAAAGTAGAGATGCATTCTCTGAACCATTATTATTGTTTTTTCTTAACAATTTACTACAAAAAGGATACTCCTGGACTCGTGTTTATAAAATGATTGCGGGCATATTCTTTTTTCTAAAACTGCAGAATTTAACACCCTTTTTAATTTTCTTTTCAGTACGACAGGCTTTAAAAGGTTAGAAGAAACGACATTCTACTGTGGATTCCAGATGGGCTATTACTCCGCAGTTGTTGGAGAGCTTGGGTTACGCTACATCTTCTGTGTGTTTTCCCCGTTTTGAATCCATCTTGTTTAAAGCGGTCTTTTCTTTAGCCTTTTCCACAGTGTTAAAAATTTCCGAATTAATTGCAGCAAATAACTGTCATTCTGGGCTTTAGTTTCCAGATATGGTTTTACACGATACATTTTTACGTATTTTTATTGGTAAATAAAAAATGGATCGGCTTGGCAAAGGTTCTTGGTTAAGGCTTAACGAGTTAAATGGTTCACCAGTTTGTCCTGTAGCTCTGATGAAGGATTATTTGCAAATCCGTCTTTCCTCAGGTACTGTATTTTTTTTACATGCTGATGGTTCTTCTCTCACAAAATACCAGTTTAATACGGTGTTTAAGAAATGTCTTTATATATTAGAATTGTCTCACATTAAAATATCCTCTCATTCATTCCATATAGGAGCTGCCACAGAGGCTTCTAGGTTGGGTTTAGATGAGACGGTTATTAAAAAGTTGGAAGATGGAAATCGAATTGTTTTAAATCCTATATCAGGCCTGATTCTTACCATTAAATTATTTTAGGTGTCGTTCAGGTAGTCTGGATATTGGAACATTCCTTCATCTTTTGGGCGCATGCACGAGCTGCCAACAGAGTATATTCTAAAACTCAAGGAATGAACAATGACCACTTTCAGGTATTTTGGAGTGGACGGTGAGGTATGATTTGGTCAGATTTGTTTTTTGAATTAGGCAGGCTAGGTCATTTCTGGCCAACACCGGACATTTTAATAATTCACCTTGGGGGAAATGACATAGGACAAGTTAAAACATTGGACTCGATCTTTCAAATGAAGGATGATATTCAGCTGTTACACTCCTTTTATCCAAAGATGGTATTTGTTTTCTCAGAAATAATTCCGTGTTTGCGCTGGCTCGAGACTTCGTCTCTAAAACCATTTGAAAAAATTTGTTAAAAAAAAATCAATAGGGCTATTCATGAAGTTATGGGGCTGGTAATTGGGTTTTCATATCATCATTTGGAATTAAAAGATGGTTTAATTAATATGTATGGAGATGACGGCATACATTTATATACTATATCATATGATAAGTCTCGTTCCCATGTTACCCTGTTAAACCTTCTGCTAGCCACACTTGTCCAGTCCCAGGTGCAGTGAACGTCATCCTTTCACTCGAAACATAGCGGCACTTTTTTTTACAGGGCTGGTTTACTGTCCCAGCACCCAACCTTCCTCTTTTCGCAGCTCGGGCTGAGGACCGGCCATGGCAGAGTTAAAAAAATGGAGAGCTAACAAATTGAAGATATTTTCCCAATTCCAACGCTGTGACGGCTGAATGATGTTTCTTTTTTGAGCGGCAGGAGCGGCGTCCTCTGGCTGGTATTCTGACCTTCATCCAAGCTGTGTCAGCATTGGTGGGTGAGATCATGGCGTACGGTAAACTATAGGCGTATATAACTATATATACACTATATCATATCATGATAAGTCTCGTTCCCATGTTACCCTGTTAAACCTTCTGCTAGCCACACTTGTCCAGTCCCAGGTGCAGTGAACGTCTTCCTTTCACTCGAAACATAGCGGCACTTTTTTTTACAGGGCTGGTTTACTGTCCCAGCACCCAACCTTCCTCTTTTCGCAGCTCGGGCTGAGGACCGGCCATGGCAGAGTTAAAAAAATGGAGAGCTAACAAATTGAAGATATTTTCCCAATTCCAACGCTGTGACGGCTGAATGATGTTTCTTTTTTGAGCGGCAGGAGCGGCGTCCTCTGGCTGGTATTCTGACCTTCATCCAAGCTGTGTCAGCATTGGTGGGTGAGATCATGGCGTACGGTAAACTATAGGCGTATATAACTATATATACTATATCATATCATGATAAGTCTCGTTCCCATGTTACCCTGTTAAACCTTCTGCTAGCCACACTTGTCCAGTCCCAGGTGCAGTGAACGTCTTCCTTTCACTCGAAACATAGCGGCACTTTTTTTTACAGGGCTGGTTTACTGTCCCAGCACCCAACCTTCCTCTTTTTGCAGCTCGGGCTGAGGACCGGCCATGGCAGAGTTAAAAAAATGGAGAGCTAACAAATTGAAGATATTTTCCCAATTCCAACGCTGTGACGGCTGAATGATGTTTCTTTTTTGAGCGTCAGGAGCGGCGTCCTCTGGCTGGTATTCTGACCTTCATCCAAGCTGTGTCAGCATTGGTGGGTGAGATCATGGCGTACGGTAAACTATAGGCGTATATAACTATATATACTATATCATATCATGATAAGTCTCGTTCCCATGTTACCCTGTTAAACCTTCTGCTAGCCACACTTGTCCAGTCCCAGGTGCAGTGAACGTCTTCCTTTCACTCGAAACATAGCGGCACTTTTTTTTACAGGGCTGGTTTACTGTCCCAGCACCCAACCTTCCTCTTTTCGCAGCTCGGGCTGAGGACCAGCCATGGCAGAGTTAAAAAAATGGAGAGCTAACAAATTGAAGATATTTTCCCAATTCCAACGCTGTGACGGCTGAATGATGTTTCTTTTTTGAGCGGCAGGAGCGGCGTCCTCTGGCTGGTATTCTGACCTTCATCCAAGCTGTGTCAGCATTGGTGGGTGAGATCATGGCGTACGGTAAACTATAGGCGTATATAACTATATATACACTATATCATATCATGATAAGTCTCGTTCCCATGTTACCCTGTTAAACCTTCTGCTAGCCACACTTGTCCAGTCCCAGGTGCAGTGAACGTCTTCCTTTCACTCGAAACATAGCGGCACTTTTTTTTACAGGGCTGGTTTACTGTCCCAGCACCCAACCTTCCTCTTTCCGCAGCTCGGGCTGAGGACCGGCCATGGCAGAGTTAAAAAAATGGAGAGCTAACAAATTGAAGATATTTTCCCAATTCCAACGCTGTGACGGCTGAATGATGTTTCTTTTTTGAGCGTCAGGAGCGGCGTCCTCTGGCTGGTATTCTGACCTTCATCCAAGCTGTGTCAGCATTGGTGGGTGAGATCATGGCGTACGGTAAACTATAGGCGTATATAACTATATATACACTATATCATATCATGATAAGTCTGGTTCCCATGTTACCCTGTTAAACCTTCTGCTAGCCACACTTGTCCAGTCCCAGGTGCAGTGAACGTCTTCCTTTCACTCGAAACATAGCGGCACTTTTTTTTACAGGGCTGGTTTACTGTCCCAGCACCCAACCTTCCTCTTTTCGCAGCTCGGGCTGAGGACCGGCCATGGCAGAGTTAAAAAAATGGAGAGCTAACAAATTGAAGATATTTTCCCAATTCCAACGCTGTGACGGCTGAATGATGTTTCTTTTTTGAGCGTCAGGAGCGGCGTCCTCTGGCTGGTATTCTGACCTTCATCCAAGCTGTGTCAGCATTGGTGGGTGAGATCATGGCGTACGGTAAACTATAGGCGTATATAACTATATATACACTATATCATATCATGATAAGTCTCGTTCCCATGTTACCCTGTTAAACCTTCTGCTAGCCACACTTGTCCAGTCCCAGGTGCAGTGAACGTCTTCCTTTCATTCGAAACATAGCGACACTTTTTTTTACAGGGCTGGTTTACTGTCCCAGCACCCAACCTTCCTCTTTTCGCAGCTCGGGCTGAGGACCGGCCATGGCAGAGTTAAAAAAATGGAGAGCTAACAAATTGAAGATATTTTCCCAATTCCAACGCTGTGACGGCTGAATGATGTTTCTTTTTTGAGCGGCAGGAGCGGCGTCCTCTGGCTGGTATTCTGACCTTCATCCAAGCTGTGTCAGCATTGGTGGGTGAGATCATGGCGTACGGTAAACTATAGGCGTATATAACTATATATACACTATATCATATCATGATAAGTCTCGTTCCCATGTTACCCTGTTAAACCTTCTGCTAGCCACACTTGTCCAGTCCCAGGTGCAGTGAACGTCTTCCTTTCACTCGAAACATAGCGGCACTTTTTTTTACAGGGCTGGTTTACTGTCCCAGCACCCAACCTTCCTCTTTTCGCAGCTCGGGCTGAGGACCAGCCATGGCAGAGTTAAAAAAATGGAGAGCTAACAAATTGAAGATATTTTCCCAATTCCAACGCTGTGACGGCTGAATGATGTTTCTTTTTTGAGCGGCAGGAGCGGCGTCCTCTGGCTGGTATTCTGACCTTCATCCAAGCTGTGTCAGCATTGGTGGGTGAGATCATGGCGTACGGTAAACTATAGGCGTATATAACTATATATACACTATATCATATCATGATAAGTCTCGTTCCCATGTTACCCTGTTAAACCTTCTGCTAGCCACACTTGTCCA
Organism: Staurois parvus; assembly: GCF_062004578.1. NCBI lineage: Eukaryota > Metazoa > Chordata > Amphibia > Anura > Ranidae > Staurois > Staurois parvus. Next base: position 15,310 of record NW_028318893.1, on the reverse strand, counting down.
GTCCCAGGTGCAGTGAACGTCTTCCTTTCACTCGAAACATAGCGGCACTTTTTTTTACAGGGCTGGTTTACTGTCCCAGCACCCAACCTTCCTCTTTCCGCAGCTCGGGCTGAGGACCGGCCATGGCAGAGTTAAAAAAATGGAGAGCTAACAAATTGAAGATATTTTCCCAATTCCAACGCTGTGACGGCTGAATGATGTTTCTTTTTTGAGCGTCAGGAGCGGCGTCCTCTGGCTGGTATTCTGACCTTCATCCAAGCTGTGTCAGCATTGGTTGGTGAGATCATGGCGTACGGTAAACTATAGGCGTATATAACTATATATACTATATCATATCATGATAAGTCTCGTTCCCATGTTACCCTGTTAAACCTTCTGCTAGCCACACTTGTCCAGTCCCAGGTGCAGTGAACGTCTTCCTTTCACTCGAAACATAGCGGCACTTTTTTTTACAGGGCTGGTTTACTGTCCCAGCACCCAACCTTCCTCTTTTCGCAGCTCGGGCTGAGGACCGGCCATGGCAGAGTTAAAAAAATGGAGAGCTAACAAATTGAAGATATTTTCCCAATTCCAACGCTGTGACGGCTGAATGATGTTTCTTTTTTGAGCGTCAGGAGCGGCGTCCTCTGGCTGGTATTCTGACCTTCATCCAAGCTGTGTCAGCATTGGTGGGTGAGATCATGGCGTACGGTAAACTATAGGCGTACATAACTATATATACTATATCATATCATGATAAGTCTCGTTCCCATGTTACCCTGTTAAACCTTCTGCTAGCCACACTTGTCCAGTCCCAGGTGCAGTGAACGTCTTCCTTTCACTCGAAACATAGCGGCACTTTTTTTTACAGGGCTGGTTTACTGTCCCAGCACCCAACCTTCCTCTTTTCGCAGCTCGGGCTGAGGACCGGCCATGGCAGAGTTAAAAAAATGGAGAGCTAACAAATTGAAGATATTTTCCCAATTCCAACGCTGTGACGGCTGAATGATGTTTCTTTTTTGAGCGGCAGGAGCGGCGTCCTCTGGCTGGTATTCTGACCTTCATCCAAGCTGTGTCAGCATTGGTGGGTGAGATCATGGCGTACGGTAAACTATAGGCGTATATAACTATATATACACTATATCATATCATGATAAGTCTCGTTCCCATGTTACCCTGTTAAACCTTCTGCTAGCCACACTTGTCCAGTCCCAGGTGCAGTGAACGTCTTCCTTTCACTCGAAACATAGCGGCACTTTTTTTTACAGGGCTGGTTTACTGTCCCAGCACCCAACCTTCCTCTTTTCGCAGCTCGGGCTGAGGACCAGCCATGGCAGAGTTAAAAAAATGGAGAGCTAACAAATTGAAGATATTTTCCCAATTCCAACGCTGTGACGGCTGAATGATGTTTCTTTTTTGAGCGGCAGGAGCGGCGTCCTCTGGCTGGTATTCTGACCTTCATCCAAGCTGTGTCAGCATTGGTGGGTGAGATCATGGCGTACGGTAAACTATAGGCGTATATAACTATATATACACTATATCATATCATGATAAGTCTCGTTCCCATGTTACCCTGTTAAACCTTCTGCTAGCCACACTTGTCCAGTCCCAGGTGCAGTGAACGTCTTCCTTTCACTCGAAACATAGCGGCACTTTTTTTTACAGGGCTGGTTTACTGTCCCAGCACCCAACCTTCCTCTTTCCGCAGCTCGGGCTGAGGACCGGCCATGGCAGAGTTAAAAAAATGGAGAGCTAACAAATTGAAGATATTTTCCCAATTCCAACGCTGTGACGGCTGAATGATGTTTCTTTTTTGAGCGTCAGGAGCGGCGTCCTCTGGCTGGTATTCTGACCTTCATCCAAGCTGTGTCAGCATTGGTTGGTGAGATCATGGCGTACGGTAAACTATAGGCGTATATAACTATATATACACTATATCATATCATGATAAGTCTGGTTCCCATGTTACCCTGTTAAACCTTCTGCTAGCCACACTTGTCCAGTCCCAGGTGCAGTGAACGTCTTCCTTTCACTCGAAACATAGCGGCACTTTTTTTTACAGGGCTGGTTTACTGTCCCAGCACCCAACCTTCCTCTTTTCGCAGCTCGGGCTGAGGACCGGCCATGGCAGAGTTAAAAAAATGGAGAGCTAACAAATTGAAGATATTTTCCCAATTCCAACGCTGTGACGGCTGAATGATGTTTCTTTTTTAAGCGGCAGGAGCGGCGTCCTCTGGCTGGTATTCTGACCTTCATCCAAGCTGTGTCAGCATTGGTGGGTGAGATCATGGCGTACGGTAAACTATAGGCGTATATAACTATATATACTATATCATATCATGATAAGTCTCGTTCCCATGTTACCCTGTTAAACCTTCTGCTAGCCACACTTGTCCAGTCCCAGGTGCAGTGAACGTCTTCCTTTCACTCGAAACATAGCGGCACTTTTTTTTACAGGGCTGGTTTACTGTCCCAGCACCCAACCTTCCTCTTTTCGCAGCTCGGGCTGAGGACCGGCCATGGCAGAGTTAAAAAAATGGAGAGCTAACAAATTGAAGATATTTTCCCAATTCCAACGCTGTGACGGCTGAATGATGTTTCTTTTTTGAGCGGCAGGAGCGGCGTCCTCTGGCTGGTATTCTGACCTTCATCCAAGCTGTGTCAGCATTGGTGGGTGAGATCATGGCGTACGGTAAACTATAGGCGTATATAACTATATATACTATATCATATCATGATAAGTCTCGTTCCCATGTTACCCTGTTAAACCTTCTGCTAGCCACACTTGTCCAGTCCCAGGTGCAGTGAACGTCTTCCTTTCACTCGAAACATAGCGGCACTTTTTTTTACAGGGCTGGTTTACTGTCCCAGCACCCAACCTTCCTCTTTTCGCAGCTCGGGCTGAGGACCAGCCATGGCAGAGTTAAAAAAATGGAGAGCTAACAAATTGAAGATATTTTCCCAATTCCAACGCTGTGACGGCTGAATGATGTTTCTTTTTTGAGCGGCAGGAGCGGCGTCCTCTGGCTGGTATTCTGACCTTCATCCAAGCTGTGTCAGCATTGGTGGGTGAGATCATGGCGTACGGTAAACTATAGGCGTATATAACTATATATACACTATATCATATCATGATAAGTCTCGTTCCCATGTTACCCTGTTAAACCTTCTGCTAGCCACACTTGTCCAGTCCCAGGTGCAGTGAACGTCTTCCTTTCACTCGAAACATAGCGGCACTTTTTTTTACAGGGCTGGTTTACTGTCCCAGCACCCAACCTTCCTCTTTCCGCAGCTCGGGCTGAGGACCGGCCATGGCAGAGTTAAAAAAATGGAGAGCTAACAAATTGAAGATATTTTCCCAATTCCAACGCTGTGACGGCTGAATGATGTTTCTTTTTTGAGCGTCAGGAGCGGCGTCCTCTGGCTGGTATTCTGACCTTCATCCAAGCTGTGTCAGCATTGGTTGGTGAGATCATGGCGTACGGTAAACTATAGGCGTATATAACTATATATACACTATATCATATCATGATAAGTCTGGTTCCCATGTTACCCTGTTAAACCTTCTGCTAGCCACACTTGTCCAGTCCCAGGTGCAGTGAACGTCTTCCTTTCACTCGAAACATAGCGGCACTTTTTTTTACAGGGCTGGTTTACTGTCCCAGCACCCAACCTTCCTCTTTTCGCAGCTCGGGCTGAGGACCGGCCATGGCAGAGTTAAAAAAATGGAGAGCTAACAAATTGAAGATATTTTCCCAATTCCAACGCTGTGACGGCTGAATGATGTTTCTTTTTTAAGCGGCAGGAGCGGCGTCCTCTGGCTGGTATTCTGACCTTCATCCAAGCTGTGTCAGCATTGGTGGGTGAGATCATGGCGTACGGTAAACTATAGGCGTATATAACTATATATACTATATCATATCATGATAAGTCTCGTTCCCATGTTACCCTGTTAAACCTTCTGCTAGCCACACTTGTCCAGTCCCAGGTGCAGTGAACGTCTTCCTTTCACTCGAAACATAGCGGCACTTTTTTTTACAGGGCTGGTTTACTGTCCCAGCACCCAACCTTCCTCTTTTCGCAGCTCGGGCTGAGGACCGGCCATGGCAGAGTTAAAAAAATGGAGAGCTAACAAATTGAAGATATTTTCCCAATTCCAACGCTGTGACGGCTGAATGATGTTTCTTTTTTGAGCGGCAGGAGCGGCGTCCTCTGGCTGGTATTCTGACCTTCATCCAAGCTGTGTCAGCATTGGTGGGTGAGATCATGGCGTACGGTAAACTATAGGCGTATATAACTATATATACTATATCATATCATGATAAGTCTCGTTCCCATGTTACCCTGTTAAACCTTCTGCTAGCCACACTTGTCCAGTCCCAGGTGCAGTGAACGTCTTCCTTTCACTCGAAACATAGCGGCACTTTTTTTTACAGGGCTGGTTTACTGTCCCAGCACCCAACCTTCCTCTTTTCGCAGCTCGGGCTGAGGACCGGCCATGGCAGAGTTAAAAAAATGGAGAGCTAACAAATTGAAGATATTTTCCCAATTCCAACGCTGTGACGGCTGAATGATGTTTCTTTTTTGAGCGTCAGGAGCGGCGTCCTCTGGCTGGTATTCTGACCTTCATCCAAGCTGTGTCAGCATTGGTGGGTGAGATCATGGCGTACGGTAAACTATAGGCGTATATAACTATATATACTATATCATATCATGATAAGTCTCGTTCCCATGTTACCCTGTTAAACCTTCTGCTAGCCACACATGTCCAGTCCCAGGTGCAGTGAACGTCTTCCTTTCACTCGAAACATAGCGGCACTTTTTTTTACAGGGCTGGTTTACTGTCCCAGCACCCAACCTTCCTCTTTTCGCAGCTCGGGCTGAGGACCGGCCATGGCAGAGTTAAAAAAATGGAGAGCTAACAAATTGAAGATATTTTCCCAATTCCAACGCTGTGACGGCTGAATGATGTTTCTTTTTTGACCGGCGTCCTCTGGCTGGTATTCTGACCTTCATCCAAGCTGTGTCAGCATTGGTGGGTGAGATCATGGCGTACGGTAAACTATAGGCGTATATAACTATATATACTATATCATATCATGATAAGTCTCGCTCCCATGTTACCCTGTTAAACCTTCTGCTAGCCACACTTGTCCAGTCCCAGGTGCAGTGAACGTCTTCCTTTCACTCGAAACATAGCGGCACTTTTTTTTACAGGGCTGGTTTACTGTCCCAGCACCCAACCTTCCTCTTTTCGCAGCTCGGGCTGAGGACCGGCCATGGCAGAGTTAAAAAAATGGAGAGCTAACAAATGGAAGATATTTTCCCAATTCCAACGCTGTGACGGCTGAATGATGTTTCTTTTTTGAGCGGCAGGAGCGGCGTCCTCTGGCTGGTATTCTGACCTTCATCCAAGCTGTGTCAGCATTGGTGGGTGAGATCATGGCGTACGGTAAACTATAGGCGTATATAACTATATATACTATATCATATCATGATAAGTCTCGTTCCCATGTTACCCTGTTAAACCTTCTGCTAGCCACACTTGTCCAGTCCCAGGTGCAGTGAACGTCTTCCTTTCACTCGAAACATAGCGGCACTTTTTTTTACAGGGCTGGTTTACTGTCCCAGCACCCAACCTTCCTCTTTTCGCAGCTCGGGCTGAGGACCGGCCATGGCAGAGTTAAAAAAATGGAGAGCTAACAAATTGAAGATATTTTCCCAATTCCAACGCTGTGACGGCTGAATGATGTTTCTTTTTTAAGCGGCAGGAGCGGCGTCCTCTGGCTGGTATTCTGACCTTCATCCAAGCTGTGTCAGCATTGGTGGGTGAGATCATGGCGTACGGTAAACTATAGGCGTATATAACTATATATACTATATCATATCATGATAAGTCTCGTTCCCATGTTACCCTGTTAAACCTTCTGCTAGCCACACTTGTCCAGTCCCAGGTGCAGTGAACGTCTTCCTTTCACTCGAAACATAGCGGCACTTTTTTTTACAGGGCTGGTTTACTGTCCCAGCACCCAACCTTCCTCTTTTCGCAGCTCGGGCTGAGGACCGGCCATGGCAGAGTTAAAAAAAATGGAGAGCTAACAAATTGAAGATATTTTCCCAATTCCAACGCTGTGACGGCTGAATGATGTTTCTTTTTTAAGCGGCAGGAGCGGCGTCCTCTGGCTGGTATTCTGACCTTCATCCAAGCTGTGTCAGCATTGGTGGGTGAGATCATGGCGTACGGTAAACTATAGGCGTATATAACTATATATACACTATATCATATCATGATAAGTCTGGTTCCCATGTTACCCTGTTAAACCTTCTGCTAGCCACACTTGTCCAGTCCCAGGTGCAGTGAACGTCTTCCTTTCACTCGAAACATAGCGGCACTTTTTTTTACAGGGCTGGTTTACTGTCCCAGCACCCAACCTTCCTCTTTTCGCAGCTCGGGCTGAGGACCGGCCATGGCAGAGTTAAAAAAATGGAGAGCTAACAAATTGAAGATATTTTCCCAATTCCAACGCTGTGACGGCTGAATGATGTTTCTTTTTTGAGCGGCAGGAGCGGCGTCCTCTGGCTGGTATTCTGACCTTCATCCAAGCTGTGTCAGCATTGGTGGGTGAGATCATGGCGTACGGTAAACTATAGGCGTATATAACTATATATACTATATCATATCATGATAAGTCTCGTTCCCATGTTACCCTGTTAAACCTTCTGCTAGCCACACTTGTCCAGTCCCAGGTGCAGTGAACGTCTTCCTTTCACTCGAAACATAGCGGCACTTTTTTTTACAGGGCTGGTTTACTGTCCCAGCACCCAACCTTCCTCTTTTCGCAGCTCGGGCTGAGGACCGGCCATGGCAGAGTTAAAAAAATGGAGAGCTAACAAATTGAAGATATTTTCCCAATTCCAACGCTGTGACGGCTGAATGATGTTTCTTTTTTGAGCGGCAGGAGCGGCGTCCTCTGGCTGGTATTCTGACCTTCATCCAAGCTGTGTCAGCATTGGTGGGTGAGATCATGGCGTACGGTAAACTATAGGCGTATATAACTATATATACTATATCATATCATGATAAGTCTCGTTCCCATGTTACCCTGTTAAACCCTCTGCTAGCCACACTTGTCCAGTCCCAGGTGCAGTGAACGTCTTCCTTTCACTCGAAACATAGCGGCACTTTTTTTTACAGGGCTGGTTTACTGTCCCAGCACCCAACCTTCCTCTTTTCGCAGCTCGGGCTGAGGACCGGCCATGGCAGAGTTAAAAAAATGGAGAGCTAACAAATTGAAGATATTTTCCCAATTCCAACGCTGTGACGGCTGAATGATGTTTCTTTTTTGAGCGGCAGGAGCGGCGTCCTCTGGCTGGTATTCTGACCTTCATCCAAGCTGTGTCAGCATTGGTGGGTGAGATCATGGCGTACGGTAAACTATAGGCGTATATAACTATATATACTATATCATATCATGATAAGTCTCGTTCCCATGTTACCCTGTTAAACCTTCTGCTAGCCACACTTGTCCAGTCCCAGGTGCAGTGAACGTCTTCCTTTCACTCGAAACATAGCGGCACTTTTTTTTACAGGGCTGGTTTACTGTCCCAGCACCCAACCTTCCTCTTTTCGCAGCTCGGGCTGAGGACCGGCCATGGCAGAGTTAAAAAAATGGAGAGCTAACAAATTGAAGATATTTTCCCAATTCCAACGCTGTGACGGCTGAATGATGTTTCTTTTTTGAGCGGCAGGAGCGGCGTCCTCTGGCTGGTATTCTGACCTTCATCCAAGCTGTGTCAGCATTGGTGGGTGAGATCATGGCGTACGGTAAACTATAGGCGTATATAACTATATATACTATATCATATCATGATAAGTCTCGTTCCCATGTTACCCTGTTAAACCTTCTGCTAGCCACACTTGTCCAGTCCCAGGTGCAGTGAACGTCTTCCTTTCACTCGAAACATAGCGGCACTTTTTTTTACAGGGCTGGTTTACTGTCCCAGCACCCAACCTTCCTCTTTTCGCAGCTCGGGCTGAGGACCGGCCATGGCAGAGTTAAAAAAATGGAGAGCTAACAAATTGAAGATATTTTCCCAATTCCAACGCTGTGACGGCTAAATGATGTTTCTTTTTTGAGCGGCAGGAGCGGCGTCCTCTGGCTGGTATTCTGACCTTCATCCAAGCTGTGTTAGCATTGGTGGGTGAGATCATGGCGTACGGTAAACTATAGGCGTATATAACTTTATATACTATATCATATCATGATAAGTCTCGTTCCCATGTTACCCTGTTAAACCTTCTGCTAGCCACACTTGTCCAGTCCCAGGTGCAGTGAACGTCTTCCTTTCACTCGAAACATAGCGGCACTTTTTTTTACAGGGCTGGTTTACTGTCCCAGCACCCAACCTTCCTCTTTTCGCAGCTCGGGCTGAGGACCGGCCATGGCAGAGTTAAAAAAATGGAGAGCTAACAAATTGAAGATATTTTCCCAATTCCAACGCTGTGACGGCTGAATGATGTTTCTTTTTTGAGCGGCAGGAGCGGCGTCCTTTGGCTGGTATTCTGACCTTCATCCAAGCTGTGTCAGCATTGGTGGGTGAGATCATGGCGTACGGTAAACTATAGGCGTATATAACTATATATACTATATCATATCATGATAAGTCTCGTTCCCATGTTACCCTGTTAAACCTTCTGCTAGCCACACTTGTCCAGTCCCAGGTGCAGTGAACGTCTTCCTTTCACTCGAAACATAGCGGCACTTTTTTTTACAGGGCTGGTTTACTGTCCCAGCACCCAACCTTCCTCTTTTCGCAGCTCGGGCTGAGGACCGGCCATGGCTGAGTTAAAAAAATGGAGAGCTAACAAATTGAAGATATTTTCCCAATTCCAACGCTGTGACGGCTGAATGATGTTTCTTTTTTGAGCGGCAGGAGCGGCGTCCTCTGGCTGGTATTCTGACCTTCATCCAAGCTGTGTCAGCATTGGTGGGTGAGATCATGGCGTACGGTAAACTATAGGCGTATATAACTATATATACTATATCATATCATGATAAGTCTCGTTCCCATGTTACCCTGTTAAACCTTCTGCTAGCCACACTTGTCCAGTCCCAGGTGCAGTGAACGTCTTCCTTTCACTCGAAACATAGCGGCACTTTTTTTTACAGGGCTGGTTTACTGTCCCAGCACCCAACCTTCCTCTTTTCGCAGCTCGGGCTGAGGACCGGCCATGGCAGAGTTAAAAAAATGGAGAGCTAACAAATTGAAGATATTTTCCCAATTCCAACGCTGTGACGGCTGAATGATGTTTCTTTTTTGAGCGGCAGGAGCGGCGTCCTCTGGCTGGTATTCTGACCTTCATCCAAGCTGTGTCAGCATTGGTGGGTGAGATCATGGCGTACGGTAAACTATAGGCGTATATAACTATATATACTATATCATATCATGATAAGTCTCGTTCCCATGTTACCCTGTTAAACCCTCTGCTAGCCACACTTGTCCAGTCCCAGGTGCAGTGAACGTCTTCCTTTCACTCGAAACATAGCGGCACTTTTTTTTACAGGGCTGGTTTACTGTCCCAGCACCCAACCTTCCTCTTTTCGCAGCTCGGGCTGAGGACCGGCCATGGCAGAGTTAAAAAAATGGAGAGCTAACAAATTGAAGATATTTTCCCAATTCCAACGCTGTGACGGCTGAATGATGTTTCTTTTTTGAGCGGCAGGAGCGGCGTCCTCTGGCTGGTATTCTGACCTTCATCCAAGCTGTGTCAGCATTGGTGGGTGAGATCATGGCGTACGGTAAACTATAGGCGTATATAACTATATATACTATATCATATCATGATAAGTCTCGTTCCCATGTTACCCTGTTAAACCTTCTGCTAGCCACACTTGTCCAGTCCCAGGTGCAGTGAACGTCTTCCTTTCACTCGAAACATAGCGGCACTTTTTTTTACAGGGCTGGTTTACTGTCCCAGCACCCAACCTTCCTCTTTTCGCAGCTCGGGCTGAGGACCGGCCATGGCAGAGTTAAAAAAATGGAGAGCTAACAAATTGAAGATATTTTCCCAATTCCAACGCTGTGACGGCTGAATGATGTTTCTTTTTTGAGCGGCAGGAGCGGCGTCCTTTGGCTGGTATTCTGACCTTCATCCAAGCTGTGTCAGCATTGGTGGGTGAGAATCATGGCGTACGGTAAACTATAGGCGTATATAACTATATATACTATATCATATCATGATAAGTCTCGTTCCCATGTTACCCTGTTAAACCTTCTGCTAGCCACACTTGTCCAGTCCCAGGTGCAGTGAACGTCTTCCTTTCACTCGAAACATAGCGGCACTTTTTTTTACAGGGCTGGTTTACTGTCCCAGCACCCAACCTTCCTCTTTTCGCAGCTCGGGCTGAGGACCGGCCATGGCAGAGTTAAAAAAATGGAGAGCTAACAAATTGAAGATATTTTCCCAATTCCAACGCTGTGACGGCTGAATGATGTTTCTTTTTTGAGCGTCAGGAGCGGCGTCCTCTGGCTGGTATTCTGACCTTCATCCAAGCTGTGTCAGCATTGGTGGGTGAGATCATGGCGTACAGTAAACTATAGGCGTATATAACTATATATACTATATCATATCATGATAAGTCTCGTTCCCATGTTACCCTGTTAAACCTTCTGCTAGCCACACTTGTCCAGTCCCAGGTGCAGTGAACGTCTTCCTTTCACTCGAAACATAGCGGCACTTTTTTTTACAGGGCTGGTTTACTGTCCCAGCACCCAAACCTTCCTCTTTTCGCAGCTCGGGCTGAGGACCGGCCATGGCAGAGTTAAAAAAATGGAGAGCTAACAAATTGAAGATATTTTCCCAATTCCAACGCTGTGACGGCTGAATGATGTTTCTTTTTTGAGCAGCAGGAGCGGCGTCCTCTGGCTGGTATTCTGACCTTCATCCAAGCTGTGTCAGCATTGGTGGGTGAGATCATGGCGTACGGTAAACTATAGGCGTATATAACTATATATACTATATCATATCATGATAAGTCTCGTTCCCATGTTACCCTGTTAAACCTTCTGCTAGCCACACTTGTCCAGTCCCAGGTGCAGTGAACGTCTTCCTTTCACTCGAAACATAGCGGCACTTTTTTTTACAGGGCTGGTTTACTGTCCCAGCACCCAACCTTCCTCTTTTCGCAGCTCGGGCTGAGGACCGGCCATGGCAGAGTTAAAAAAATGGAGAGCTAACAAATTGAAGATATTTTCCCAATTCCAACGCTGTGACGGCTGAATGATGTTTCTTTTTTGAGCGGCAGGAGCGGCTTCCTCTGGCTGGTATTCTGACCTTCATCCAAGCTGTGTCAGCATTGGTGGGTGAGATCATGGCGTACGGTAAACTATAGGCGTATATAACTATATATACTATATCATATCATGATAAGTCTCGTTCCCATGTTACCCTGTTAAACCTTCTGCTAGCCACACTTGTCCAGTCCCAGGTGCAGTGAACGTCTTCCTTTCACTCGAAACATAGCGGCACTTTTTTTTACAGGGCTGGTTTACTGTCCCAGCACCCAACCTTCCTCTTTTCGCAGCTCGGGCTGAGGACCGGCCATGGCAGAGTTAAAAAAATGGAGAGCTAACAAATTGAAGATATTTTCCCAATTCCAACGCTGTGACGGCTGAATGATGTTTCTTTTTTGAGCGGCAGGAGCGGCGTCCTCTGGCTGGTATTCTGACCTTCATCCAAGCTGTGTCAGCATTGGTGGGTGAGATCATGGCGTACGGTAAACTATAGGCGTATATAACTATATATACTATATCATATCATGATAAGTCTCGTTCCCATGTTACCCTGTTAAACCTTCGGCTAGCCACACTTGTCCAGTCCCAGGTGCAGTGAACGTCTTCCTTTCACTCGAAACATAGCGGCACTTTTTTTTACAGGGCTGGTTTACTGTCCCAGCACCCAACCTTCCTCTTTTCGCAGCTCAGGCTGAGGACCGGCCATGGCAGAGTTAAAAAAATGGAGAGCTAACAAATTGAAGATATTTTCCCAATTCCAACGCTGTGACGGCTGAATGATGTTTCTTTTTTGAGCGGCAGGAGCGGCTTCCTCTGGCTGGTATTCTGACCTTCATCCAAGCTGTGTCAGCATTGGTGGGTGAGATCATGGCGTACGGTAAACTATAGGCGTATATAACTATATATACTATATCATATCATGATAAGTCTCGTTCCCATGTTACCCTGTTAAACCTTCTGCTAGCCACACTTGTCCAGTCCCAGGTGCAGTGAACGTCTTCCTTTCACTCGAAACATAGCGGCACTTTTTTTTACAGGGCTGGTTTACTGTCCCAGCACCCAACCTTCCTCTTTTCGCAGCTCGGGCTGAGGACCGGCCATGGCAGAGTTAAAAAAATGGAGAGCTAACAAATTGAAGATATTTTCCCAATTCCAACGCTGTGACGGCTGAATGATGTTTCTTTTTTGAGCGGCAGGAGCGGCGTCCTCTGGCTGGTATTCTGACCTTCATCCAAGCTGTGTCAGCATTGGTGGGTGAGATCATGGCGTACGGTAAACTATAGGCGTATATAACTATATATACTATATCATATCATGATAAGTCTCGTTCCCATGTTACCCTGTTAAACCTTCTGCTAGCCACACTTGTCCAGTCCCAGGTGCAGTGAACGTCTTCCTTTCACTCGAAACATAGCGGCACTTTTTTTTACAGGGCTGGTTTACTGTCCCAGCACCCAACCTTCCTCTTTTCGCAGCTCGGGCTGAGGACCGGCCATGGCAGAGTTAAAAAAAATGGAGAGCTAACAAATTGAAGATATTTTCCCAATTCCAACGTGTGACGGCTGAATGATGTTTCTTTTTTGAGCGGCAGGAGCGGCGTCCTCTGGCTGGTATTCTGACCTTCATCCAAGCTGTGTCAGCATTGGTGGGTGAGATCATGGCGTACGGTAAACTATAGGCGTATATAACTATATATACTATATCATATCATGATAAGTCTCGTTCCCATGTTACCCTGTTAAACCTTCTGCTAGCCACACTTGTCCAGTCCCAGGTGCAGTGAACGTCTTCCTTTCACTCGAAACATAGCGGCACTTTTTTTTACAGGGCTGGTTTACTGTCCCAGCACCCAACCTTCCTCTTTTCGCAGCTCGGGCTGAGGACCGGCCATGGCAGAGTTAAAAAAATGGAGAGCTAACAAATTGAAGATATTTTCCCAATTCCAACGCTGTGACGGCTGAATGATGTTTCTTTTTTGAGCGGCAGGAGCGGCGTCCTCTGGCTGGTATTCTGACCTTCATCCAAGCTGTGTCAGCATTGGTGGGTGAGATCATGGCGTACGGTAAACTATAGGCGTATATAACTATATATACTATATCATATCATGATAAGTCTCGTTCCCATGTTACCCTGTTAAACCTTCTGCTAGCCACACTTGTCCAGTCCCAGGTGCAGTGAACGTCTTCCTTTCACTCGAAACATAGCGGCACTTTTTTTTACAGGGCTGGTTTACTGTCCCAGCACCCAACCTTCCTCTTTTCGCAGCTCGGGCTGAGGACCGGCCATGGCAGAGTTAAAAAAATGGAGAGCTAACAAATTGAAGATATTTTCCCAATTCCAACGCTGTGACGGCTGAATGATGTTTCTTTTTTGAGCGGCAGGAGCGGCGTCCTCTGGCTGGTATTCTGACCTTCATCCAAGCTGTGTCATCATTGGTGGGTGAGATCATGGCGTACGGTAAACTATAGGCGTATATAACTATATATACTATATCATATCATGATAAGTCTCGTTCCCATGTTACCCTGTTAAACCTTCTGCTAGCCACACTTGTCCAGTCCCAGGTGCAGTGAACGTCTTCCTTTCACTCGAAACATAGCGGCACTTTTTTTTACAGGGCTGGTTTACTGTCCCAGCACCCAACCTTCCTCTTTTCGCAGCTCGGGCTGAGGACCGGCCATGGCAGAGTTAAAAAAATGGAGAGCTAACAAATTGAAGATATTTTCCCAATTCCAACGCTGTGACGGCTGAATGATGTTTCTTTTTTGAGCGGCAGGAGCGGCGTCCTCTGGCTTGTATTCTGACCTTCATCCAAGCTGTGTCAGCATTTGTGGGTGAGATCATGGCGTACGGTAAACTATAGGCGTATATAACTATATATACTATATCATATCATGATAAGTCTCGTTCCCATGTTACCCTGTTAAACCTTCTGCTAGCCACACTTGTCCAGTCCCAGGTGCAGTGAACGTCTTCCTTTCACTCGAAACATAGCGGCACTTTTTTTTACAGGGCTGGTTTACTGTCCCAGCACCCAACCTTCCTCTTTTCGCAGCTCGGGCTGAGGACCGGCCATGGTAGAGTTAAAAAAAATGGAGAGCTAACAAATTGAAGATATTTTCCCAATTCCAACGCTGTGACGGCTGAATGATGTTTCTTTTTTGAGCGGCAGGAGCGGCGTCCTCTGGCTGGTATTCTGACCTTCATCCAAGCTGTGTCAGCATTGGTGGGTGAGATCATGGCGTACGGTAAACTATAGGCGTATATAACTATATATACACTATATCATATCATGATAAGTCTGGTTCCCATGTTACCCTGTTAAACCTTCTGCTAGCCACACTTGTCCAGTCCCAGGTGCAGTGAACGTCTTCCTTTCACTCGAAACATAGCGGCACTTTTTTTTACAGGGCTAGTTTACTGTCCCAGCACCCAACCTTCCTCTTTTCGCAGCTCGGGCTGAGGACCGGCCATGGCAGAGTTAAAAAAATGGAGAGCTAACAAATTGAAGATATTTTCCCAATTCCAACGCTGTGACGGCTGAATGATGTTTCTTTTTTGAGCGGCAGGAGCGGCGTCCTCTGGCTGGTATTCTGACCTTCATCCAAGCTGTGTCAGCATTGGTGGGTGAGATCATGGCGTACGGTAAACTATAGGCGTATATAACTATATATACTATATCATATCATGATAAGTCTCGTTCCCATGTTACCCTGTTAAACCTTCTGCTAGCCACACTTGTCCAGTCCCATGTGCAGTGAACGTCTTCCTTTTACTCGAAACATAGCGGCACTTTTTTTTACAGGGCTGGTTTACTGTCCCAGCACCCAACCTTCCTCTTTTTGCAGCTCGGGCTGAGGACCGGCCATGGCAGAGTTAAAAAAATGGAGAGCTAACAAATTGAAGATATTTTCCCAATTCCAACGCTGTGACGGCTGAATGATGTTTCTTTTTTGAGCGGCAGGAGCGGCGTCCTCTGGCTTGTATTCTGACCTTCATCCAAGCTGTGTCAGCATTGGTGGGTGAGATCATGGCG